>NC_133485.1:981421-1051421 GCF_025370935.1 Choristoneura fumiferana | reverse complement strand
TGAAACAAATATCGGTAACGGTAATAGTATTTGTTTCTTTCAACGCGCATCATGTAGGTAAATACCTATAATATTTAATTGATTTTCAGTTTGTAGCTTCGGGTTGTATACTATCCAGACATTTTTTTATGAACCGAACTCTATATTAAAAATAAGCATTTATAAAAACAGTAAATAACACCCAGCAGGCATTCCATCAGAAAATCATAACTCTTTCCAACCGCTAATATTAAAACGGAAAAAAACCGGCAAATTTTATTTACTCCCAAACTTCTAAGTGTATTTTTCCTCCAAAATGAGATTTGATTACGTCAATTGACGAAAGCACCCTTTAATGTTGAAGTCACGTCCCACCCCAATCCCCCTGTTTTGGGGGATTCAGGGAAAAAACAATAAAATACCGTTCTTTGTAAATTTTATGAGGAAATTAGCACAAAGGTCTAATGGCGATAGATTCCAAATTGAATTCTTTTTTTTTATGAAAGGAAATCTGGCCTTAATGGTTGAGGAAACTTGCAACGTTCATGAGATAAATACAAATCTGTCTAACGCAGGCAATAACTTAGATATGTATATTTAATTTAGCTAATGTAGCAAAGTGGAATGTTCAAAAACTTTTTGATTCTAACTACATGTCTGCTCCAATTATGAGTCCCAGAAAATATATAAATTTTAGAGTTCACGGCTTCGTATGTCTGTCACAGGGCTGTATTTCAAGAACAGTAACAGATACACAGCTTAAATTTATATAATGTATATTCTGTTGTCTGTACAAAACCGAGATAAAGTGACCCACAGTGGGTACATTTTGCTTAGTAGCGGGGCTCTGGTAATACTGGATTTATATATTACTCAACGGCACAAAATTTAGCCCACTCTTCGTACAAATTTATCTATTACTGCATACATTTGAGGGCCAGATTTTTGCCGCTAAGTATATAATAGACATACCTACAAATTTGAAGTAGTGTACGGAACTATCGGTGCACGAGTCCATATAACACTAAACTGTTCTTTTTTTTAATTTATGATGGTCAATAAAAGACTAAAAGTACTAAGACAAAGACACCTAATAAATAAA
Organism: Choristoneura fumiferana; assembly: GCF_025370935.1. Classification (NCBI taxonomy): domain Eukaryota; kingdom Metazoa; phylum Arthropoda; class Insecta; order Lepidoptera; family Tortricidae; genus Choristoneura; species Choristoneura fumiferana. Next base: position 1,050,340 of record NC_133485.1, on the reverse strand, counting down.
TAAAAATAAAAAAGACTTTATTTTCCATTGACATCTACACAAGTATGAATCGTAGTAGAATATTATTAGTCCTATATTGTATGCATGCCATCTGGACCTCTTTTTGGGTGAAGGTCTCCTCCAGAGATTACCATTCGTCGTGGGTTTTTGGCAGGTTAAACCAATCACTTGTTCCAAAATGGTCTCCATTTCGTCCTCTTACATTGCTGTTGGTCGACTCCTGCTTCTGTGCCCAAGAGGTCCCTTCCACAAAGTCACAGTCTATGTCCAATAAATAACAATATAACCATCCAAATTTCATGAGTATCCGTTCAAAAATAGAGAAACAACCGGACTTGTCAAAGCATTTTTGCCCAAACTGAAACGCAGATAATTATTTCGCTCGGTCAAAAATATTTGCGGGCCCGAATCACACTTGACCGGTTATGTTTTCGTTATTTTTATGGAAATGCCACCACAATGGTAAATATATAAAAAAAGTACTTAAGATGACCAAAAAAGAGAGCCATCTGACGACAGGATGGCCAAGTGGTTAGAGAACCTGACTACGAAGATTGAGGTCTCGGGTTCGCTCCCAGGCTGGAGCAGATATTGGTATGAATACAAAAATAAAATAATATAGGGCATAAAAAACTAAACGATTCTGACTTAACCCCTTAAATGCGTGCGTGACAACTAATATTTAAATTTGTAACACCGACTCAACGCAACGACTTCTAACTAATTCAAAATTATAAGCCGACATTCGCTATAGCTAGCGTGAAAACAATACAAATTATATTATGGTTTTAATACTTTGATCGTAAATAACGATCATCATTCAATGAATGTGTAAAGATATTTTTTTAAGAGAATGTTTTGAGGTTTCTGTACTTGTTACGGTCGTTTTATAATGAGACTTTTGCGTAATATTTTTTGATGTACAGACATAGGTATTGAGCCAATTTACATTTCTAATAGAACAAATACCATCTATTGAAGAATGTCACAACCATAAAATAACAACCCTAAATATTTTGAACAATTTATTAAATAAAAACCTGTCCGATTAGGTTGTGGCCTAGACACAAGTGGCGCTACGAGCGTTTTCTCAGTTCATTGTGTATGCTGCTAAGTCGTTACCTTGCAGCACATAGGTCTCAGCTGCGCAATGAATATAGAACACGCTTGTCACTCCGCTGTCCGCTCAGCAACTCGCTGACATCCATTGCGTTCAAATGATAATTATACGACCTGGTTAAGATCGCGGGATCGAGGTGGATACGGAAAACACGAGACCGTCTGAGTGGAGAGCCTTGGGAGGCCTAAAATTTATTTTCGCGTTTTTACACGAATTTATTTTTACAAGCTTTGTTTTTTTCATGAAGCTTATTTCCACATTCGCGTTTTTGTGTCGCATTTTTCCCCAGTCGTGCTTTTCCCCAATCCCAATCGGTACAGAAACAGTCTTGACGAAACTCGCTCAAGCGGAGCTCCTATCTAAACCTACCTATGAGCCGTTAAGCCTGGTTGTGTGTTTAGTAGTGGGGTACATAAGACTCGGTGGAAAACAGGAGCTCTGTGATACCAGGGCTCCATTGACACTGTCTGTGTCGATTGGGATTGGGAAAAATGCGACTGGACAAAAATGCGACACAGAAAAATGAAAGGTGACAGGGAAATAATCTAACAAGTCACTATGTCCAGCAGTGGACTTCTTTGGCTGACATGATGATGATGATGATGATGATAATTATATTACGTATGAAAAAAATAGACACTAAAGTAAACGTAATTATATCATTTCATTCTCAAATATTTTATTAATTTACTTTAACTGCCAATTCCCACCGGAATAAAATTGATAAAACTGGGATGAGTTTAATTCGGTCAATTATCAATTAAATTGGTAATTATCAACGCCTCGGCAGTCGCAGGGTTGATGGCAATTTATTACAACCGAAACTTGGTGCTGACATATTTTTTATATTTTTAGGGTTATTTGGAATAAAAAGTAAGTATGCCTAATTTTAATTTTTTATTTGCAGGATTTTGGCATGATTAAACTATAAATTTATATATATCAGCGAAATATATCAGCAGGTTATTGCGTTAGTTTTTTTAAACATACCTGTAAGTGTTTTTTTTTTAAATTTTGAATTCAATATGTAGGCATAGGTACCTTTGACGCCGTACATTTTTATGTTGAACTTTCCGGCATTCAACACCGATCAAACGACGGTGTTCAGAATGCCCCATATATTTATATTATAGCACCAGTCGCTAGTTTTCTTATAAAACTATAACACAACATCACGTTAAAGCGATTCGTATGCAAATGAGTCTGTGTATTGCGTTGAGTAATTACATACGGTTGGTATTTAGTTATTATTTTACTGTAATACGAATACAGCGAGTGGGTGTTCCGAGGAGAACATTAGTATCCGCATCAAGAATGTTTTGGAAATGACTGTTAAATGTAACTATTATTTAAATTGGTTTGGAACGAAATCCAATTTTTTTAGGGGTCAAACCGATCTTTTTGCTGTGATGATGAACTCGCAGAAAGTTCGAAACGCGTTAGTATTTAGTGTATGTGTTGGTTAAAACAAGGAACTAGCTTCCTAGGACCGCATTCCTGGAGCAGTACGAGTTAAGGATCTTCAAAAACGAGCCTATCAATCTCTCATAGGGTCGGTAACGCACACTATTTCTGTGGTAACGCACACAGAAGTAGTAACGCGCCTGTGATAACCCTCGTGGGTGACCACGTGCGGCCGTCATTATTTCCCATTAGAAGATGAACCGTATGCTCGTTTGCCTTCTCTTATGTATAAAAAAGTTGCGTGTTTGTAACAATACGTATCGGCTTAGTCTGACGGAGAATCGAACCCGGGACCTCAAACTTCATAACAGGTAGTCTGACCACTTTCTATTGACTTGTCCTTCCTGTCAAGGTTTGACATCCACAAATAAATCGAATTATAGTTGGTATGATAATGTACTTCTTATTGAGCTAGAGCCATAAACGCGTAATCGATTTGATTTGATTTACCTACTTTAAATTAATTTGTTTATTTAAACTATTTTGACTAATGTTTAATTTTAAATAACATAAGACTAAGCTATTACTAACAAAATTATATGGTTTATTGAATCAGGCGTTACTTTGCGGAGGTCCATATCAATGAACTAAACTAAGTTGTAACTAAGTTGTAGTCTAACAACTGGTAGCATGGTGTACGGTTGTGTCACTCTGAAGATGAGCTCTGGTTGAGTTCGAAACGCGTCAGTGTAGTGTGGTGGTGGTGATAGATGGGTTTGTGTGATTTGTGTGTGTTCTTACAGTGTGGAGGTGGAGGAACTGCACGAACACGCATATTTTGCATAAGCTTAGCTATCGTAAGGTCGCGGGTGAGCAAGGAAATTATTTTAGTTCATTAAAATTACATGGATTTTATCTGAAAAAAAAAAAGAATATTATTCAAAATAACCGTGATGTCTCAGAGCTTATACGAATGCAGGAAAAAAAACAGCATTGTTTCGATGGCGTAAGCTGTATGTTTTTTTATCACAGTTCGAATGGCTGCGTAGACCTTACATAGGTCACTCGTATTCTAACATAAAGAAGCACCGTGTTATGATCGATTTGTCATGTTTTTAATTTAGATTAAAGAAGAAAACAGAAACCGTGCAATAGAAATAGATATATTTATTCGCACTTCGCAAAATAAAATACAAAAAAAAAAACAAGTATTATGTACGTAGTAAGTAGGTACATATTTGTGAAATGGCGAAGCGGTCTCAGCTCAGCATAGTGTTGGCCGTAGAGGCCAACGCTGGTCTTCCGCTGTGACCGCTTGGCGACGTCACGGAAGGCGACAAAAATTCACAAAAAATAAACCAAAAAAGGAACAAAAAAAAGGAATAAAATTTTAATAACAAAAATAAAAATTCTAAACCAAATAAAAAAAATAATAACCATAATGAAAACAAACAACACGAAACCATACAAGACACCTCTATATCTGTTAGTACGTAAAGCTTTTTCTATGTGGGGGAAAAGAGCATGCGGGTCATCTGTTGAGAAGCAATCACCGCCGCCCATGGACACTTGCTGACACTAGGGGTATCACAGGTGCGTTTATTTAATTTTTAAAAATATCTTAGATTTCGTTAACAAAGCATTTTGCTAGTAAAAAAAATTAAAAACAATTTTGAGTTTAACGTCAATCGTTTTGTTTTCAGCTTTGTATCATGTTGAGTGATGTGAGATAATTTTCTCAAACATGACATGAAATATTCAAAGTCAAAGTCAAAATATCTTTATTCAATTTAGGCTATAACAAGCACTTATGAATGTCAAAAAAATCTACCACCGGTTCGGAAAAACCTCTGCTGAGAAGAATCCGGCAAGAAACTCAACGAGGTATATATTTTTTTTTAAAAACAGATTTACAATATTATTAAATGATATGTATACATCACAAGTATTTAACACAACTTTATTTTTAACACAGTAGGTTCGCTATTTGAAGGGATCGCTAATGCGGATCGGAATTATTTCCAAATATCCCTGTCCATGATATAATCATTAACTTTATAATACGCCTTTGATATTAATGTCTTCTTAACAATAGATCTGAATTTTGTATCCGTTTCATTTGTAATATTTTTTGGAATTTTATTATAAAAACGTATGCAATTTCCCAGAAAAGACTTTTTGGTTTTAGCCAGTCTGTAAGATGGAACTTTAAGCTTCCCTGTGTTTCTAGTAGCCTTTGGCTTATCGACGTTAGTGGGAAAATCACATATGTTCTTCCTAACATACATGATTATTTCAAAAACATAAAGCGACGGCAGGGTTAGGATATCTGTTTCCTTAAAAAAGATCTTAAAGATTCACGCGTCTTCAAATTATAAATTGCTCTAATTGCTCTCTTTTGTAAGATAAAAATTGACTCAATGTCTGCAGCAGATCCCCATAAAATAAGGCCGTACGAAATAATGCTATTAAAGTAAGCAAAATACACCAACCGTGCCGTCGCCACATCGGTTAGCTGCCGTATTTTCCAAACTGCAAAAGCAGCAGAGCTCAATCTACCCGCGATTGCTGTGACGTGAGGTCCCCACTGTAGTTTAGAATCGAGCGTTATTCCTAAAAATACTGTTGATTTTACAAATTCAATAGTTTGACCATTTAACTTTATATTAGAAACTGAATTCGAGCTAGATGAATTTATCAACGAGAATTTAATACATTTAGTTTTCTTAGGATTTAGTAACAAATTATTGGCAGCAAACCATGCGGATATCACGGACAGGGTTTCATTGGCTCAATGAAGTCGGTATCTTTTCTACTAACCTTGAACAGTAAAGACGTGTCGTCAGCAAACATAACTATACCCGACTTTTGGCTTACCATATAAGTAAGGTCATTTACATAAATAAGATACAGGAATGGGGCAAGAATGGATCCTTGAGGCACTCCCATTTCGACCACAGATCCCTCCGATACCGTTCCGTTAATCGCTACCTTTTGCTTTCTTTGTGTGAGGTAAGATTTAATGAGTTCTAAAGCGAGGCCACGAATGCCATAAAAATTTAACTTACAAATTAAAGTATCATGATCCACACAATCAAAAGCTTTCGAAAGGTCGCAGAATACACCTATAGCGTCATGTGATTCCTCCCAAGCTTGCAATATGAATTTAACTAAACTATGACCCGCGTCTGTAGTAGACCTGCCTTTTGTGAATCCGAACTGCTGTGGATGCATGATTTTATGGGTATTAAAATGCGAGATCATTTGCGTCAGCATTATTTTTTCGAATATTTTGCTAAACGCTGATAGGATGGACACAGGACGATAATCAGAGGGATTATCTTTATCACCTGATTTAAAAATAGGAACTACTTTACTATATTTCATCAAATCTGGAAATACGCCTTCATCTATACAGCTATTAAATATAAATGCTAAAGTTGGAGCAACGACATCTAAAATGGAATGTAGAACCTTAACTGAGACGCCCCACAAGTCTTCCGTTTTTTTTACTTTCAATATCTAAAAGTCTTAATGATGTCACAGGAGAGACATGCGTGAATTAAAATTACTTAAGTTTGGAAATTATATATATTAATTATTATATTGACGTTGTGTTACAAATAATAGGCTGAGAAGTATCGCGCTGCAGGCGCTGCGGCTCGCCTGCCTGCGCGCGGTCACTCTAGCGGCCTGCAAAGAGATTTCATACAACTTTGCAGGCCGCTGGCCGGCAATGCGACCGTCTTTTGTTTCAACGCGCTCCGCAACCTGATTTTTTTGCGAAATATTCAACTTGAAAGTGCAAATTTTCATTAAAATCGAGCTTCCCCCTCCCTTTAAAATCTAAACCGATGGGTGGAAAAATTTGAAAAAATTCAGGATGATAGTAAGTATATCAAACTTTCAAGGTAAACTATAACGACTAAGTTTGCTTGAGAATTATTAGTAGTTTAAGAGTAAATAGCAGCATAAGGTATAAAATATACCTAAACTTGGAAGATTAAGTGTAAAATACGAAAAATATTACTTAATTTTTTCGTAATGGCTAGGGAACCTTATTTTGGGCGTGTCCGACACGCTCTTGGCCGGTTTTTTATTTTATTTCATGTAATGTTTGAGAAATTCACGAAAGAACGGAGCCGGAACTTGGGGTTGCCGGCCTCGCATCCCTATCCGCTTGGCTTGGTCTATATCTGCTGGGCCGGCAACCCCTACTTCCCGGCCTCTACAGTAATGTGTGTAATTTTTGAACTATAGGTCCTTTTCTGTTTTAATTATAATTAGTGTCAACTCTTGTTTTTGACAATGTGGTTTTATGCATAATTATTCTCTAATGTCACAGTAAGCAAATATTACAACGTGCCTTCTGGTTTATTATATTATTCTATGTTCTAAGTTTTTTTAATAATAACGTGAATAATTGATTAAATATCCATAAGATAGGCTCGCATGCGATAACGCCATTTTTAATTTTATTGTAACTTCAGTTGTTTCCGCACCATAAAAACGTCAAACAGTTTTTTAAAGCACTCGCGAATAGTAAAATAGTTGTTATTTGCATTTAAAACCTTCTTTGGTGTTCGGTGTAACGAGCAATAATGATCATGCAATTTTTTGTCCGTTTACGTTAAGTTACATTCCTTTTTTTTAATCAACTGAATGGCAAACGAGCAAGTGGGTCTCCTGATGGTAAGAGATCACCACCGCCCATAAACAACTGCAACACCAGGGGTATTGCAGATGCGTTGCCAACCTAGAGGCCGAAGATGGGATACCTCAAGTGCCAGTAATTTCACCGGCTGTCTTACTCTCCACGCCGAAACACAACAGTGCAAGCACTGCTGCTTCACGGCAGGATTAGCGAGCAAGATGGTGGTAGCAATCCGGACGGACCTTGCACAAGGTCCTACCACCTGCAAACCTCCTGCAAAATTCCTGTATTTTTATTACTAGCTTTCGGTTATCGCGCGCTGTTCCCCCGGGAACTGTGTATTTTTTCGGGATAAAAAGTAGCCTATGTCACTCTCTGGCCCCATAAACTATCTCTATGCCAAAAATCACGTCGATCCGTTGCTCCGTTTCGACGTGAAAGACGGACAAACATAAATACAAACACACACACTTTCGCATTTATAATATTAGTATGGATATAATTTTTTTATTTTGTTTTAAAAAATGACTTTCTGTGAAGTTTCTTGCGGCGCATTCTTCTTGGCAATGATAGTGTTTCCGAAAGGGCTGGTAGTTTAAAAAAGGGTCATAGGAAAAAGCCCTTTCTGGCCTTCTTGCAGAATAAACGTTTAGATTTTGTTTTTTTTTAACCCCCAACGCAAAAAGCGGGGTGTTATAAGCTTGACCGCTATGTGTGTCTGTCTGTGGTACCGTAGCTTTTAAACGGGTGGACCGATTTGAATGCGGGTATTTTTATTTGAAATTAGATTTTGTAGCGATAGTTCTTAGACATGTTTTATCAAAATTGGTTTCGCCGTTATTGAGATATTGTCCTTTGAAGTGACAAAGTCGGGGCGGGGCTTTTCTAACTTTAAGTTGGTTAGGTTATAATTAACATTGCTTTATTTTGTTTAGAAACAAAACTGCATTAGTGGATTTTCTATTATTTTACATTGTAAATTTTTATTTTACAATAGTTAATAGTTATACATAAAAATGTTGGTTGACCCCAAACACACACATAAAACACTAACATCACATAAATATCACATTTTCCTTTATTAGGATAGAAAAATATTGTACCGTCGTAATTGAGTGACGGTAATTACCCAAATACGTTAAAAAAACTTGATTCCGAATGCATGAGGGAAGCTAAATGTAAATTACAAACTTTCGAATGCAGGTGTTTCGGTTAACATTGTTTTTTTTCAAGTAATTAATTTCGTCCCTTAATGGGTTTTTAACACTGGTATTATTATACCGGCGACAACTGTGTTTCTTTCGTAATTAAGTTGTAGAAATTTGAATACCATTTGTATCTGAAAGCCTAATTCACTTTCATTAATAATCCGGCTTTAAAATGTCTTACTGCTGGGCACAGGTCTTCTCTTAGGATGAGAGGCTTGAGGCGCGGTTACCACGCAGGCCCAATGAGGATGGGAATTTAACATAGTTGCTGCTTTCCTAACGATATTTACTATACATTATACAATGACTCTTTATTGCACACCAACACAGTAAGAAGTACCTAAAAAAAAAAGTAAAAGTCCTCGAGTGGAGACCACGAACCGGAAGACGAAGCGTTGGCAGGCCTCCCACCAGGTGGACTGACAACATCGTGAGTGTGGCGGGAAACCGGTGGATGCAAGTGGCGAGTTGTCGTTCATTGTGCAGCAGTCTAGCAGTGGACATCTTCCGGCTGATGATGATGATGATGACAGTAAGCAGTACAGAAAACACAGGAATATACGACGACCGGATGGCCTAGTGGTTAGAGAACCTGACTACGAAGCTTGAGGTCCCGGGTTCGATTCCCGTGTCGGGGCTGATATTTGTATGAAAAATACGTATGTTTAACATAACGCAAGCTTTGCTAAGCTTACTTTGGGACTAGGTCAATTGGTGTGAATTGTTTCGTGATATTTATTTATTTATTTATTATATACATAGAGATTTTCTAAGGTAAGCAATAGGCGGGCTTATCGCTTCAGAGCGATCTCTTCCAGGCAACCTTTACAATGGACAGTTGAAAGGAATAAGGATTTACGTTACGTTTTGACACCTAATTAGTTTTAAATATTATTAATTACATGTATTTTATGTTTTTTTGAATATGAAACTACCGTTAGACTAACTCATATTAAATAATATTGTAACGGATAACTCACGTCTTAAATCGAGTTTAGCTCGACATGTTTCGGGCTAATTCGTAGCCCTTCTTCCGCAACACGCGCACTACCCGACGAAACTAACACCGGCGCACAACTACCCCCATTTTCATCGTCATTTTTATCGCCGCTGTCACATGTAGGGTGCACAACACTTACAACTCTGTAAAGGCACGTTCACACCAACCGTTACATTGTTAGTCTGTTAGGTATTTATTTTATGGGCCTACTTGCCCGAAATAAAAGAATTTATTGTAAATATATTTTTTGCCTTGGTTTACATTTTGTTTACAACCAACACAAAACTCTAGAGTGAATGTAACTATAAATATATTATTCAGCTACTCAAATTCCCTTCCACTCAATATAAAAATCATGAACATACTCGTATGTCAAACACAGTAATCTCACCCGATAAAAATCCGATGTACATAAAACTTCACATCATAATAATAAAAGAAGTCATATTTTTACTGCGCCCGGCGATGACTGGCCGGTCATAAAGATAAACGCTCTAAAAACGCTGTAAAAACGCTCTAAAATCGCTCTAAAACTAATGAGGGTTACTCAATCGTCTTCATTTAGTTCAAATAACTTGCCGTAAATCATTGCCATAAATCATTTGGTAATGTACGAAGGGTTTTTTGTTCTTTCGACTCGGTTAACAGGACCTCGTTTTATTTCGGTATTTTCTGGTGTGTTAATTATTATACAAATATTTTTATGCTTAGAGTAAAGTTTTTAATCGTGCCCCACTTTTCTTGTGATCTTACGGAATACTAATCTTTTGCTGTATTTAAGTACATCAATAACAAAACAACAACAACTTGAAGGTCTTCAACTCTTCAAAAATCGAGCCTAAACTTTTGTCTCAGAGGGCTGGCAATGCATCCGTAATCCGACTTATGTTATGAATGTCAACTGGCGGGAGTGATTGCTTTCCATGATGTAACCCCCTGCTCGTTTTGTCCCTATCAATATAAAAAACATGACTGTATTGATTTTTCGGAAGTTTTAAAGGTCAAATATAACGCAAATGCTTGTACTGCTGTATTTGTTGTGTTGATTACTCCATCATGCTAAAACGGCTGGATAGATTTTGATTAAAATTTGGTATAGCAATAATAATGGAAACGGTTGGAACGCAAACGAACTATGCACAGACTCTGTTACATAATAGTGAACTAAATGAACTATAAGATCGAATTACTCGTAGTATGGTAGACCAAGAAATTGGTTTGTCTTTTATTGGTTTGATGCCATTTGTAGCGCTTAAAACGTCAAAGCCTATTTCCACTCACAAGTAAATAACAATCGCCTTATTGTTTTATTTCTGAAGAAGGAACTGTCATTAAAATTGGTAAAGTACTTTCTTGGTCGACTATGCATTTCACGACTATCACACTATCCTTCGTGGTGTCACCTTGTCTAAATTAATATTGTCGTATCTTGTGTTGTTGCGCATAAATATATTTTGTTTATTTCTTTTCACATTCTATTTAACATTGTGGTATTTTGTCTTAAGTTCCAAGCAGAGTCTACTCATTGACTTGTCATAATGTTCGATAATTTGTCGAGAAACTGTTAAAAATGAGAAAGTCCCCATTACAGGCTTCTGTTTAGATAAGTTAAAACAAACCTATAAAATGTCACACGCCTGCTTCGTTGAGTCAAAGAGTAAAGACACACAGACGAGTTCCTTATACGAAAAACTATTTTTTAATCTACATACATTTTCTGCCTGCACTAACCTGCGAAGCAATTCAATGGTGCGTGTGAAGTTCCCAATCCGCACTGGGCCCGCGTGGGAACTATGGCCCAAGCCCTCTTGTTCTGAGAGGAGGCCTGTGCCCAGCAGTGGGACGTATATAGGCTGGGATGATGACATTTTCTTAACTTAACCTAATTGGTTCTGTTAAAATATTGTGCATGTCGCACGGTTCTCTATCTTTTTTCCTGAATTTTAGTTGTAACACTAAAAAATATTAAGTATTGTAAGCAATCATGCGTTGTCAGGCTAAAGAGATAACTTAACCTTATGTGCCAGTCTAAGAATCTAACGTCTATATACTTCACGTTGAAATAGCAGTGCAAATGCTTGGCTGTAAGATCATCATCATCATCAAATTCAAATCATTTATTCAGTAAATAGGCCGCAATGGACACGTCTTTTTTGTAAACTACCAGCACTATCGGAAATTCCAAGAAACTCAAGAAATCATTGCCAAGAAGAATGCGCCGCAAGAAACTTGGCGGAAAGTATTTTTTTCAAAATAAATACTTACAGTACCGTAAACTGCTTCAACTTTGCCTTCTGGCCCCAACATTGCCTGATTCCATTTAGAGTCGATAACTTAGCACTCTTATAGGTTTTAAACTTTTGTCTATACGGGAATTATTTTTACGGGGGGATAAAAGTTTAAAAAACCTAGAAGGGTGCTAGTTATCGACTCCAAATTGAATCAGGCAATGTTGGGGCCAGAGGGCAAAGTTGAAGCAGTTCACGGTATAAAATTAAAGAAAAAAATACTTACAGGGAAAAAAATCTTAACACAAGGTTCAATCACCTGTTTAAAGGTTATCTTTAAATCCTAGTGAAAACAATTATAAACTGCGAGATCAACAGTCCTCGGAATGATAAAGATCAAATTTAAATGACCAATATAGAGTATTATTTTCTAATTAACTAGTATTTACCCGCGGTTTCGCCTGCGTACACCATTACATACAGCTGTTGAATTGAAATTCCGGAATCTTACTAAATTCCCATGAGAATTGCCAAAAATTACATCGTGGTCGTAATTCACGTTGCATTAAAAACAATCGTGCCAAATTTCATGACTCTGAGCCCAGTGGTTGATATTTTGAAATTGTATCCCGATCCTGTTAGAATATCGGGATGAAAAGTACCCTATGTGTCATTCCTGATGTCCAGCCAATTACATGCCAATTTTCATTCAAAGCCGTTCAGCCGTTTCAGCGTGAAGGAGTAACAAACACACACACACAAACAAACACACACACACACATGCCAATAATCTTTCGCATTTTTAGTATTACGTTATAGTAGGATATACTGTGTGCAATCTGTTTTGTATTCTGTAGCCTAAGTATATAATGCGTAAACAAACTACAAACATTAAGTTTCGGTGTTAAAAAGTCTATTAACCTATTTGATTTAAAAGTAACCATTTTTATTCCATTTGCGTTCGAGCCAGTTCATTTCCGATCTTAAGTTCGAGCAAGAAGGTTTTGATAAAGTGAATTTAAGTACAGTTAAAATGTAATACGGGGAGCAAAATTAACGGTATAGTTAAGTGGTTTGTATTGTAACTAGTTTGAGTTTAAATCTGGAAGTTAATATGACAGGATTTGACAACGCGTTTATGCTAAAAAGTATAATAAGCAAAGATAACATTTTTGATAGTGACAAATTTAAAATTTCCTTGAAAAATACGGCTTGTGTAACCGTCGGTACTTATCTATAATGATTTATTTGTTTTGTAGTTTGAAATACCTACTTGCACACACACAAAAAAATGTGTTTCAAATTGATCAACAAAATTAATGCACACACTAGCCATTGTGTAAAATTGATGTAAAACTTGTAGTGGTCAGACGTGGTTTTAGGAGAACAACGACAAGTGAAAGATAATGTAGTGCAATGTAAAGGTAACTCCAGTTTTAAGTGCTTAGTGGATTGAACACAGGTTGGAATAGCTAACTAAATGTACTTACATTTTTAACAGAAAAGGTTTAGTGTCAGGTTTGATGGTTACTTAAAAGTACGGCCTTACGGATTTTTGTAGGTATAATAATATATAATGTGTATGTACATAATGTATTATTATTTTGGTAAAAAAAATCATCTTAATATTATCATTATCGTACGGCCTATAGTACGGCCTTTCGAAAGCCTGCGTTTCTTATAAAACTTAATCTAAATGATTTAGCCAGTCTATAATTATATTGCATACATTTAAAATCATTATAATATAATCTGTATGAAAAAAAATAATGGCTGTCATATTTTTAAAAAGTTACAGAGTAAAAATATCAAGAAGATATATGTAAAAGTAATCTTTCATAGTTAGTTTAAGTTCATGATGAATTGGTCATTAACTGTAATGTCATGTAAACGTTTTATCAATAAATAAAAAATATTTTGCCGAGCATAGATCGCTCAGGACTTTTTGTGCGGCTTTATTATATTTTTGTACATGCTTGACTTCGTGAGCGTCTATGTTTCACAGCCGTTAGTTAAGGAGGACGGCCAATATCGAAAAATTAATACTCGTAGTTGCCTTAAACAAAACTCTACGTTTTCTGAATACTAACAGCAAATGCACCAAACGCCCTCAAGTAACATCGGAACTCGAGTAACTTCTGACTTGCAACTTCCTGGATAGTTGTTTGATCGTCATCTGTTCTCGCTTGTCTTTCCTACCAGTTTTTTTTCGTGAAATTGAGCGAGAAAGTTTCTATGTCTGACTTGAATTTAGTGGTCTTTGGTTTAATGCTATAGTAATGACGGCGTGTTTGGTTTGTTTTGTTGGTAAACTACAATATTTTAACCTGATTGCTCGAAGGAAGGTTAAGTTTTTAACCGTCCACGCTAACATAGGGGTGTGTAAGTTTGACCCTAATGTCTGTCTGTTCTGTAGTATATCGTAGTTCTCAAATGGATAAACCAATTTTGAAGCGGTTTCTTTCACGTGAAAGCGAATTTCCTTGCTGGTAGTTTTTAGCTACGAGTATGTTTTATTAAGCCGGGAGCCGTGGTGGCCGAGTGGTTTGACCTATGGCCTCTCAAGCAGAGGATCGTGGGTTCAAACCCCGGCTCGCACTTCTGAGTTTTTCGAAATTCATGTGCGTAATTAATTACATTTGAAATTTACCACGAGCTTTACGAAACCTGCACAACAAACCTGCGAAGGAATTCAACGGTGTGTGTGAAGTTCCTAATCCGCACTGGACCCGCGTGGGAACTACTGCCCAAGCCCTCTCATTCCGAGAGGAGGCCTGTGCCCTGCAGTGGAAAGTATATAGGCTGGGATGATGATGTTTTATTAAAATCCGTTCAACCCTTTTTGAGATATTAAACTTTACCGGTTTTTCAGCTTTTCTAAGTTGTTTAAGTTATTCGAGTGTATGTGTATGTATGTTTTAAGTACCTATGTAAATGAAACATTTGTAATATCTTTCATAAAATGTATTTGGTCAAATGTAACATTGTGAAACGAATTATTTGTAAAAACCGTTTTCGTTAGACATAAATGACCCAAAAGCTTTTGTTTAACAGTAGACTTCTTCCGGCTGATGAAAGTGCAAATAAGAAAGATTATTTGCTTATTTTACATATTGCTTTAAACAGACGAGATTAGAGCCTCCTTTAAAGCAAAAAGTATGTTTGTGCCAGGAGACGCTCCTCCATAGCAATAAATGGTAGTATGGGCAAGCCTTGGTTATCGGTGATACTGCTTATTCTATTACGTTGAGCTCACAATATAAAGAAAGAAAGAGAGATGTATTTTGGTTCCATAGGTAACAAGACTAAAATTAGCACTGACTAAGTTACTAGTGACACGACAGCACACCAAAAAGGGCCTCCACAAGATGCAATAGTAAAATGCAAGCAATAAATCGCTGCCAACTTAATCGCCACGAACCGGAAGACGAAGCGTTGGCAGGCCTCCCACCAGGTGGACTGACGACATCGTGAGAGTTACGGGAAACCGGTGGATTTTGTATGGAAACTGCTGATCACCCAACGGCGACCGCTTGAAGCTGTTGGCACTGACTGCTTAAAGCAGTCCGTGTATGGCGGCCCTAAGATAATAAAACTGTATCACTGAATTACCAAGAATCACCGATAACCGATAAGACAATTCTTGCCCTAATACATACTCGTAATAAACTGGAACTAAACTATAGTTACAAATCTAACTAAATTTGTCTTGATATTTATATTTGTGATCATTGTTTCGAGGATGATGATGTTGATGATGATGACCGTTGGACCCGAAGACGATGGAAGAGAAGGTCTTCGAGCACATCCGCGAGGCAGCTTGGGGTCTGTTAAAGGGAGCCGAGGTTTTTATCCGCCCGCTCGAATCTAATAGAGCCAACAATTTTCGCTCTTTTAGACTCCAAGTGCCGGCTAAGCACCAGCAGATGTTCCTGCACCAACTTCTGGCCGGAGAGCGTGTTCTTCCATCGCTTTAGGGAAGCAAGGCTAAAAATCCCTAAATAACTTTTTTTTTAAATAGCCTATATTATTAGTGTCCCACTGCTGGGCAAAGGCCTCCCCTTTCTCCTTCCACTCGTCTCTGGCTTCTGCAAAATGTTGCCAGTCCGGCTGGAATCGCTCCAAATCGTCCCGCCACCTTCTTTTAGGCCTACCTCTGTTCCGGTGCCCGTCGCTGACCACTGATTGGGTTCCCTAAATAACTTAATCGTGTTTTTTTTGTAAGTATAATTTTAATTTTACAGCGCATTGGTTTTACTGTAATTCTGTATTTTTTTATTGGCAAATAAAATAAAAGGTTATAATAATAAATGAAAGATTTGAAGGCAACGATAGCTAAAGTCTCGTCAGCTGATTACACCGTCCGTGTTAAGTTGTTAACAGGATTGAGCTAGCTCGGCGGGACCAGGATTAAAATAATCCTATACACTGTATTAGTAGACGAGGCTTAACCACGACATTGACTACAGGTCGTGTGAACTAAACTTACTAACATTATTATCATCATCATCAACTGGAAGACGACCACAATGAAAGACAACTCGCCGCTTGCACCACCTGTTGCTTGCAACTCTGAGTCAGTCCACCCAGTGGGAAGCCTGCCTTTGTCTTCCGGTTCGTGGTTGCCACTCGAACGCAAAAAGAGCGGTGTTATAAGTTTGACCACTATGTGTGTCTGTGTGTCTGTGTGTGTATCTGTCTGCCTGTCTGTGGCACCGTTATGGGTGGACCGATTTGAAAGCGGTTTTTTTATTTGATAGCAGGTTTTCTGGTGATGGTTCTTAGACATGTTTTTTCAAAATCGGTTCAGCCGTTTTTGAGATATTGAACTTTGAAGTGACAAAGTCGGGGGTTTTCCAACTTTTTGTTGGTTAGGTTAGGTTATCTCCCCCAACGGTTATCTGTCCTTCGAGCTATGGGGCCCACCCATTGCCACTTCAACTTGCATATTTTTGCAGCCATGTTGGTGACTTTAGTTCTAATAACACAACGTTATAGCTGAACACATGAATTAAAAGGGCCAAAATTTGACGGCCGTATAGCTAAGTACTTAGAGAACCTGACTACGAAGCGTGAGGTCCCGGGCTCGATACCCTGTCGGGGCAGATGTTTGTATGAATAAAAAGAATGTATGTTTTGGAATGTTGGACGTTAAATATGTGTTTAAGTACGAATTTATCTATATAAGTATGTTAATCGAGACATAGTACAAGCTTTATTTTTATATTATCAATTATTAGAGACCGTAAGTTGTGAATAAATGTTTCTCTATTTCTTTCTTTCTTTAGTTTGAAGTGTCCCATGATATTTATTATTCGATTTATTTATTTTATTTAAATACAATTTTATAACAACAAAACAGTGTTGTTTATAAATTTTATAAAATTAATTTATAAACAACACCGTTTTCCAGAATCTAAATTGACAGTAAAAACGACCAACAGTTTCTAGTAACCATCCAAAATCCACCTAAATTAAGGTACATTTCAAATTATTTCCTGTAAATTTCTCGGCATCAGCCGCTTTACTTAAAGAGTAGTCAAAGTGGTCTATACATTTGACAAACAAGACTCTACCCCACCGACCTAGGATCGTATTTACCGGAGCAAGTAATTAGCCAGACAGCCTGACTAAACTTTGACCAGTGGTCAAGATTGTTCTTTGATCAGTGATCCGTTTAAATACGGAATCTACGGAATACACGGTAAGGGCTGATAGACTGGCTCAAGCTTTACCTAGGTAACTCATTCTACATAACACTAAACAAACTACAGTATAATTTTTAGGTATTACATACATTATACATTGATGATAGAAAGAAAGACATACTTGCATGTGAGTACATACTTGCTGCATAGAGAAAAGCGTTTGAGAAAGAGACAGGGTACAAATATTTTTGAAAAAATCATTATGAATCCAATTTTTAGCCGATTTAAGTTTTCTCTTCGCTAAACACTGTATCTATATTTTCATAGGACATGCCAAATTCAGGAGTTGTCAAATACCGTATTATGGTAATAATTTAATTGATTTTTCCGTGTATCTGTTTTCTGTACGACCGGATAGGCTCGGTCGATCGGTTCGATCCTTGGTCTAGGCAGATATATTTCTGCCTAGACCAAGGAGTAGAATAATGCGAGTGTTTGTTCTCGAGTTTTGGGTGTTTAATAAGTATAATAATATATTTATCTATATAAGTATGTTTATCAAAGTTAAAGTCAAAGACATAGTAAAGTCAAAGTCAAAATATCTTTATTCAATTTAGGCTATAACAAGCACTTTATGAATGTCAAAAAAAATACCACCGGTCTATAACCGTCGGTATCCGTTGTCATAATACATGCTGTGCTTAGTTTGAAACTAATTAAATTGGTGTAAGTAATTAATTGTTCCATGATATTTATTTAGCTTACTATTTGTGGAGGACGATATAGAGTATTTGTATTGTATTGTATTGTTTGGTTTATGCGTTAGGTACACAATTTCAGACATTTATCGAGGGGCGCTATTACAAATCAGTGCTGTTCTAGGCACCATCGCAAACTGTGATTGTTGAGCCACTCACCACTATTCATATAATTCAGCCGGGTTATACATATTCGTAGTAAATGGGCGTTTTGAAAAAAAAGTGTTCTCTTTCTTTTTGTTTTCTTTTTTGGAAAAAATATGGTTTTTCCTACTCAGAATCCGATCGCTTAAAAAAATGTCCCCATTTTTCATACAAAATTTTATGAGTCTGTTTTGTCACGCCCATACCGAGTGTATGAAAACAACGTCGCAAACCTGTCATTTTTTTGGGAACATTTTTTTAAACTATCGGAATCGATTGTGCTCTTGATTCTGAGTAGGAAAAACATATTTTTTTCAATATTAAAAAAAAGAAAGAGGAGGTACACTTTTTTTGAAAACGCCCAAATATTGTCATTAATAAATAAATAGGAATATAACACGGCCTAATTACAAACAGTGGTAAAAAGCTCAGTAATCCAAGTTCACGACTGTACTTAACAATATCTAATTACGCACTAACACGCACACGCGCTATTACGCACAATAAGTGCCTTATATAGTCGCCCTTAACAACACCCACGGGAAGAAATGGATCCATCCTGTTCTGAAATCGGGCACCTAGCACTAGAACCTGTTGAGATATACATATAATATAAATAACTAACCTAACAAAAAGTTGGAAAACCCCAGACTTTGTCTCATCAAAGTTCAATATCTCAAAATTGGCTACACCGATTTTGATAAAACATATCTAAGAACTTGCTTTCAAATAAAAAAAATGCATTCAAATCGGTCCACCCGTTTAAAAGCTACCGTGCCACAGACACACATAGCGGTCAAACTTAACACCCCTCTTTTGCGTCGGGGGTTAAAAATGAAAGGAATGCAATAAATTTTCGTTCTTCTTCTTAAAACTGAAATCTTACATCTGCCAAAGAAGATCGTGAAATTGATCTGTAAAGGTCAGCGCTATTCAGTTTTCTTGACGGTATATATATCTGTATGTGTATAGATTATAATGATTGTAATCCACGCACTTGGCCAGTTTAAAGATCTAAAACACTAATCAATAATTAGCGCTTGCATCGAACATTATTTAATATCAGCTACACTGTAGAGCTCTCGTCAAACGCTGGTGCTGGACAGGCCCTTTGTGGGGCCTGTCTGCCGTGCCCCGGGCGCGCTGGCACCGGGCCGCGGTCTGGAATGAGCGGGGCGGATTACATACGCAATATACTACAAGTACACACTCTTAAGCACATGCACACACGCACACACACACAACTCACACTCACGCACACACACACACACACACACACACACACACACACACACACACACACACACACACACACACACACACACACACACACACACACACTAAAACATCTCAATTTAATAACTTGTTTTAGTATAAATTGTATAAATTTAAGTATAGGTAATATTTTCTTAACCTTTCTTTTTCGTTTTTGTTTCGTTTATACTATATAAAAATCCTTTACGTAACATTATTGGCACGATTTTTTCTAAGAATAGAAGAGTGACACCTTCTGATACAGGTATGTTATACCTACTAGGAGGGCTCAAACAACATGTTATCTACTGATATATCATTACCCAATAAACGATTATGATTATGATACGGGCCTACGCTAGCTGACGCGGTTTGCACGGAGTGGGTGGACCATCATCATCATCATGATGTTGGAATAACATCCCTCCTCCTATTCGAGGAGTTCGTTCAAGGCAGATGTTTAAGCAAAGGTTGAAAACATATTTATTGGATTGCCAGAAGCTTCAGGTCAATGCTTAGTACCCGGTATCGTCGGTTCTATTTGACAACCAGGCTGCGAAAATCTTTATATTACTTAGTAGTAACAGTACTTAGAGTAAAGATTGTGTGTGACTGAGTGCGTCAACTCCTACCGGTTCCGACAGAATATCAGCGCTGTGGCAACCTAATTTAAATATGTAACAATTTGAATCGTTTGTTTTGGTACAATTGTCATGGCATGTTTGTGAATAAAGTTTTTTATCTATCTTTCTATCTATCATCATATCAGTCGTAGGACGTCGATTGTTGGACATAGCCTCCTCCTTTTGCTCCGATTTTTACTTTTGCTACTCCATTTCTCAGGTTGGAATCGGCCTGCATTCATTGTGAACGCGAGGCTTTAATCCGCGATTCCACCTATTCCGCTCCGCTTATTCACGGCCACAGCCCCTCTTCATAATAACGCATATCCGCTTACACGCCTGCGGCACCGTCAATAATTGGGAACGCATGTACGCACTCGCCCTGTGGGCTGTGCGCATAGAGGAATGAACCAATAGAGTGACAATGCCATACATCATTATCATCATCATATAAGCCGTAGAACATCCACTGTTGGACATAGGTCTCTCTCCTATGGGATACCTATGTATTTGAATAAAAAAATTGTTGATCCACTGAGGCGATTGTTGCATGCTAATTGGCCGGTCTAAGATCAAGCACTCTCACTAAAAATCACGGCTGGACGTCCCCGACTCTCTGGAGCTTAACTACAGGAAGGAGAGGGTTAGAGAAGTTTCTTATCTAGACCGGTAAGAAAGACCACAGAGTAAGATTGTTTTTTTGGAATCTTTTTGTATTTTTTATTTCAATTCCAAATTTTTACTTTTACCCGACCCTGACCTGGACCTGGGTTCGATTCCCAGTGACGGTCTAATTTTTCTGGTTTTTCTGTGCATCTATGTTTCAGTTTGTATTTTCAATTTAGACCACAGAGTCTTGCTACAGCCATTTGCTGTAAAGCCGGGAGATGAGCAAGCATTCTTCCCTTAAGCTCTATGGGGTGCTTGGGTCAGTCGTTTTTGTCAGGTGGTAGGACCTTGTGCAAGGTCCGCCCGGATTGCTACTACCGTCTTGCTCACTAATCCTGCCGTGAAGCAGCAGTTCACATATTACCTATATTCTTATATTTATTATGCACATTAAGTCAGTAAAGCCTATTAAATCCATATGGATGGTGTGGAGCCTGGGTATAAGGAGAAAAAGTGTATTATGAGTGTTTGACGAGTGTCACAATAGCTAAAACGAACTAACTGACTTGACACGACTTGACTTGATCTCTTACCTTTTCTTTTATGTTCCCAACACAGTAATTGGAATTTAATAAGTGTTTTTCTTGATGTTCACATCTTGTCTTCTTTGTAATTAGGCTAATTTAATACCTTTATTTCTGTTTTGCGTTATAATTGTTTTGTAAGAGTAAAACACAGCAGTAATGTCGTGCGCGGTGCCTTATTTTGGTTTGTTTTGTATGGTTATTTAATTTATGTAATTTGTTTGCCGCCAGACGGCGCTGCCCGACGCAATTGCAACGGCTGCGTTCAGCATACCGCGTAAGGCCGTGTTGCACGACAGGGTGCCTGTGTTCAATAAAAATGGTCCCGCCGGAAGACCAGCTCTGACTCCATCCCATGAGTCCGCATATGCTGAGGCGGG
The DNA here is from genome assembly GCF_025370935.1 of Choristoneura fumiferana. Classification (NCBI taxonomy): domain Eukaryota; kingdom Metazoa; phylum Arthropoda; class Insecta; order Lepidoptera; family Tortricidae; genus Choristoneura; species Choristoneura fumiferana. The sequence continues at coordinate 1,028,726 of NC_133485.1, read as the reverse complement.
ACCTTTTCACTCACACATACAAAATTATATAATTATTTAATATTTTATTTCATATTTTGTATTTCAACTATTTTTGTAACTTTTGTGTGTAACTATTATGTGTATGCTGAATAAACTTTCTTCATTCATTTCAATCATTCATTTAACCAACGCAGTTGTAATCACACTAATAAGCCAAGAAAATTGAATCGCATTCGCATATATTTTATTTGACATTGCAATTGTAACGTAACACCACACACCCAAACATCACGCCTGTATTTCCAAATGGGGTAGGCAGAGCACACGAAACGTTACCGATTCGGAGCCACTTTTAGCAATTTTAGGTTTTAAGTTTGACTAAAACGGTACAAAAGTGACAGGTTGCTAGCCTGTCGCCTACGGTATACCTAAACCTATATCCTCAGTCGCCTCTTACGACATCCACGAAAGAAATGGAGGTGTAATTCTAACCTGACACCACACGGGTAACATAACATAACGGGTAACGTAACATAACATATTTTTCATCACACTTGCTCGTAAACAGTGTCGTAACATGCAGGCTACCTTGGTTGCAACCCCCCAAATAAAACCCTCGACCTTGATGTGCTTGTCATGAAACCCGTGGTCGGTAAATGAGTCATTGCCCGTACTAATTTTCTTGTCATGAAGCCCAAGGTCGGTAAATGAGTGTGGTACTGCATGGCGTGCTGGTCGTGCTGGCCTGCAGGAGCGCGGCGCGGAGCGTCTAATAGACTCTCGTTCGTAATTCCTTGTTTACCGCCCTTAAGACACAATGTACTATAATATACTAATACACACGGCACTTTACAAGCCTTGCCCGTTAGTAGTCTATTGGTTAGTAGCTTCATGTGTGTCTGTGCGGAATGGACGGGATATATGGAAGTGTAGCGTAACACACGGCGACGTGACAAAATGCCTTTGAGCATCAAAACCAGTTGGATAATGGTGTATGAGCGTTCCATTACCTGTGTGATTGATTGATACGGCGTTACTTTGTAATAACAAATAAAAAATCAAACTGCCTCAAAAAAAAAACAAGGATTAACTTAACCTAACCAACTACAAACATTTGGAAACTTATCATTTCAAAGATGCCTATTGTAATAAAAAAAGTTTTTGGTAAAAAAAATCATTTTTAATACAAGCTTTTTTTGCTGGCTGTACTTTTTGTTGACTGTACATGTATGTCACCCAAACTACATTTACATACCAAATTCCAAGTAGATGCCATTACCCGTTGGAATGTTCCGTCCTGTGGAGACGGTCCTGGCCGGACTACCAGGATGTCACTACCAGAGTATTGTATTGTCACGCAGTTTACATAACCAAATTTCAATTCAATCCATCTACTGGAAGTTGGTCGAATTTAACTTGCAAGATTTGATTACAGACAGACAGACAGACAGACAGACAGGCAGTCAGACATACAACGAGACAGGTGAAACTAAATACCTTTTTAACCCCCGACGCAAATAGAGGGGTGTCATAAGTTTGACTGCTATGTGTATCTTAAACGGATAAACCGATTTGAATGCAGGTTTTTTATTTAAAAGCAGGTTTTCTAGCAATGGTTCTTAGACATGTATTATCACAATCAGTTCAGCCGTTTTTGAGATATTGAACTTTTAAGTGACAAAGTCGGGGGTTTTCCAACTTTTTGCTGGTAAGGTTATTAGAATAAACATATTTGAATGAATTGAGTTTTGTTGGCGTTTTAACTAGTTTTTGCAAGTCTAGATGTTTTTCAAATTGGAATAGCATTTCTATTTTAGGATATCACCCGCGTATTCTTAGGTAGAAGTTTTTTACAATAACCGCTTGCCCTGGAGGTATGATGACAAACAGAGGGAACTCCCTTAATAATTGTTTGAGGGGACCATTTTGTTTCCTCCTGCAAAAGTATCCAGTGTCCCTCATTAGTGGATAACACAAAGTGAACCTGTGTCAAAATGGAACGAATAATTGTATACGTCGTTTGTAAAATTGTGTTTGAAGGCGGCACGAAATAGCCAACGTGTAGTAAAAACCGTATGGTATTTAAGTAGGTACAGTCGCCAACGGATATTTCTGAGCGGCCAAGGTGGTCAAAAATATAGGCACATGCACACTACTATTAAGCTACATGCGTTTACCCGCGGCTTCGCACGCGTAAATCATTAGATACAGCAATTGAAATTCCGGGATTTTATTAAATTCTCGTGGGAATTCCCTAAAATTGCATCGTGGTTTTCATTGACGTTAAATTAAAACCTATTTATTTAAAAATTATTTATTTTTTCTGCCAACCATGCCCTTCGCTACGAAAAGTGCACGTTGATAACGATCACTAGCAGTGACACGTCTAACCAAAAACATTGGCATGACCACTGGTAGTCTCTAGGACATTTCCCGCACAAAAAAAGTTAGGGCCTAATGTAGTCTCTAGGACGAGTGACGGGTTAAGAATGGGAAGGGTAAAGGAGACTGGCCTACGCCTATTTCATTCTTTTCTGGCAACCCATTTTGTAATGTTAGTGTTCTTTTTATTTTAAATAGCAATGTATTTTTAACTGAAAATTGTATCGGTCACACTTAACTGTATTTTTTTTAATGTATGATGACCAGATGGTCCCAAAGGAACCGGTGGTAGATTTTTTTTGACATTCATAAGTGCTTGTTATAGCCTAAATTGAATAAAGATAAGATAAGACCGGCAGATTGCTGATTTGAGACCATTTCGTGACATGCATTACTATTTTTTATTTTACTTTATTATTATTATTCTTATCCACGCTTACCATGTCACGAATAAATGTTTGCTTTCTTTCTTTCAAGTTTAGGTATGTTATATACCTTCTCAATCAATCTTAGCCGCTATAATTTTCCTTGTCAATTTGATATATTACGACCATTCTGATTTTTATAAAAAATTTCTTCGATTTTAATGAAAATTTGCACTTTAAAGTTGATTGTAGTTCTTAGTAAGCTTGTCATGTGATTATCATAGTCAAGTTTTAAAATAGGTACACTTTACGTATCCAGGTCAACATCAAAAGAAATATAAAATTACTCTAATTTGTCCCATAACATTGCTCGTATTAACTTAAATATAGTTCTATTGCATGTCATGGAATTGAAGACACGTGACGTCATTTTCTGTCGTGCATAGGTAGATATTGCAAGAAATTAACTTTGTCTTCAATCTTTTTGTGGTAATATAATTATTAATCTTAATTTCATACAGTATCGTCCAGACGGTCCGATAGACTTATGTGCGGTAGAAAATTATGTCACAGGTTTTTAATTTTACGATATGCAATAGAGCTATGAAACTGCCAGGTCGCACTTTAAAACCAAGGTGTAGGGTTAGTAAAGCCAGGGTTAAGGGACTTGTCTTTCCTTAGATGAGGATATTTTTGAACATACTCAATTTGAAAGAAAAAGAAAGAAAGAAAGAAAATACATTTATTTAACGCCATAAAACAAACATAGAACAGATAAAGACATACATGACGCATACATGACGATTTTAGTTAAGGTCCTAAAAACTATCTTAAAAAAAATTGATATAAATTACTTTTCATCCACTAGACAGATGGGTGCAAATCCTCTCTAATTCGGATCTTTGACTAATACAGTCAACTATAGAGATCATCTATCTATAGAGATGCACTAAGAAAGGATTTTTCGAAATACCCATGGAATATGGAAATATCTAAACTTTGTTTGTTGGTGATAATTTCTGAAACTACAGTTCCAATTTTAAAAATTCTTTCACTATAGAAAGCTACACTGTCCCTGATTAACGTCAGCTACCTTTTCTTCGGGAAAATGCAAAATGCCTACGGGATTGAAATGAGTAAATTCAATTTCGGGGCTGATTTTAAGAATTATTTCTAATTGAAAGCTAAACTGTCTCTGATTTACTTTTTTTTTAATAGGTGAAAACAGTTATTTATATCCCGCGGGAACTTTACACTTTCCTGGGAATAAAGTAGCATATGTCAATCAGAAACAGTGTAGATTTCTATTAGTGAAAGATTTCTTGATCGGTCTAAATGTAGAATTAACTTGTTTCCTCCATCCCCGGGAATTTTAAATTTCCCGAGAAAAAAGTACGTTGGCAATGTCAATCAACAACTGTAGCTTTCTATTATCAGTGAAAGTTTATTTTAAGTTGATCTAAAAATTTGTGTCTATCCCGCGGGAACTTTGTAATTTCCTGAGATTAAAGAAGCCTGTTTTAGTGCAATCAGAGAAAGTGTAGCTTTCTGTACCTCTAGAATTCACGTATTCGCGGGCAAAAGCTAGTAGTCAATAAATTTGTGTTAAAATTTAATTTTTAATACAAGTTTTTTTTAGCAGACTGTACTTTTTATTGACTGTACTTCCATTGTCGTCCAACTTATAAATTAATACCAAAGAAATGGGTCAAAATTAACATACAAGATTAGACCCAAAATCAAACAGTAACTTGCCCTATTTGATAAAAGCTTGCAAAAACACAAACCAATGTAATTTGTCTACTTTAACAATCCGAAGTAAGCGCAAATATTGAAACTCTTAAGCTCGACTCTACCCATTTTTTTAAAGCGCTCTATTGCGATAAACGCAGCGTTAAACGCAATTCGTTTGACGCACATCAATTTTGCATCAGACAGTCCAATTACCAAACATTGTCTTACGCGGTATTATCTGATACAATAGCCTAACCATAAAAATTTCATTTCTAATACAAGCTTTTTTGTTGACTGTAGTTGCATTGTCATCCAAACTACATTTGCACACCAAATTTCAAGTCGATGCTATAACCCTTGAAGAGTTCCGTCCTGCGAAGACGACCCTGGCTGGACTACCAGGATGTCACTACTAGATTATTGTATTGTCACGCGAGTATTCCAAATTTAAAGTCAATCTGACTACTGGAAATTGGTCAAATTTAACTTGAAAGATTTGATTACAGACAAGACAGACAGACAGACAACGGGACAGGTGAAACTAAATAAAGGCTTGTAAATTTGTTGTGCGTCAAACGCTGCGTTTATCGCTTAAATTAAAACAACCGCGCGCTTTAAAAAGTTGGGTAGAATCAGACAGAGTGCTTCCGACACTTGGGACCGGATATTTTGCGACCGGGAACGCGAGTGGCGTGGGACAGAGGAAGACGGTTGCAGTTTTTTTTAACCACCAACGGAAAGTTAAGCTTTGGTCTCATAAGCACGCCGCTGCGGTTTGCGGTATAAAGTGTAAGATTTATAGTCGTATGGCAAAATATCTAGAATGGTGTCTTATTTTGTCACAATATGCGTAAGCGATGAAGAAGAAGTTGTGATTGTAGTATGTATGTATGTATGTATGTGGGAATATATGTCCATTTCTTTGGTCCTCGCTGCAGCCTAAACGGATGGATGGATTTTAACATATGAGGTACTATTGGATTCGTCTGCGAAAAAAAATATGGCGGAGAATAAAAAAAAATTTTGTAAAGTAACAATATGGATATCAAATCAAAACTAAGAATTAGTCTATTCTAAATATATATGACTTATAATACTTTTATTTTAATGTACCATTTTCACAGAAATATCAAAAAAGTATAAAATAAGGCATTCAATTTAAAAATTCAAAAAACCCGACTGCCTTAAAAACTAAAAGGAAGAAAATAAGTCTTGTGGTCTAGAACTCTGCCAAGTACCTAGCTAATTTAAAGTCGGGACCCATTCTAATCATATATAGCCAGCTCAAAAAATCTTGGTTAGGGGTCCCGATTGATGCACTTTAAATTAGCTACTTGGCAGAGTTCCTGACCACTTAATTTCTTCCTTTTAGTTTTTAAGGCAGTCGTGTTTTTTATTTTATTTCATTTTACCGACGAATCTCAAGTCTTAGCCGTTATTCTATTTTCTTTTGACTATTTTATAGGTATATTTTTAACAAATTTTAATATTTTTTATCCGTGCAAACACTTGACGCTTTATCTCGCTATTCTTATTTTTCTTTTGTAGTTATGAAGCTAATGCAACGCTATAATAACAAACTTTTCTTAACTTGCCCTGTTTATTTATTTTATTTGTTTGGGTCAAATCGTGGAAGCTAAATATGACCCACTTTTAGTGGTCTGATTGACTTGAAATATGGCATACTTATGTAAATTTGGTGACAATGCAATTTTACTACCAGATAGGTAGTAAAATCCTGGTAAACCAGCCAAGATTGTCTCCGCAGAACGAAACTCCTCAACGGTTAATGGCATCGACTTGAACTTTGATACGGAAATGTTGCTTGGATGACAATGCAAGTAAAGTCAACAAAAATTACAGTCAGCAAAAATGCTTTATAACAAAAACTTAGTTTTAATACTAGACCAAGTCCTATAGCAGTGTATCGAATCTTTGTCAGCACAATTTCCTGCGCAGTGACTGATTATTTCCTATACGAACTCATTAATCATAGCTATCTATTATGTTACAGAACAGTAGTAGCTGTAATGACAGTTTTTGCTGCTTGTCAGTCGGTGCCGATTTTGATTGAACGATTTTAAACTGCTCTAAACTGCAGTGTGAGTTGATTTCGTTTTATTTTATTACCAACTAAAGTTCACCCGCGGCTATGCGCGGTCGGAAAGTTGAATTGCAATAACTATTTTAGACTAAACATGAAAATAAAACAAATTAAAAGTAAAGTACTAACTAATTCAAACTAATTTTATTAATCGAAACTAAGAAACACATATTAAAAACAAGTCTAATAAAACTTAATTATAAACAAAATAAAATACCTAACTTAAAAACTTAATACCTACCAAATACGCCATAAGAACGCCAAATTTCAAGCCAATGAGACTACTGGAAGTGAGTCAAATTTAACTCAAACAAATAAATAAACAAACAGGGAAAGCTTAAGAAAAGCTTGTAATAAGTTTTAAAAATAAAAAAAACCTTACTACCTTAAAAAATACTAAAAGGAAGAAAACAAGTCTAGTGGGCTACAACTCTGTTAGCTAACTTAAAGTTCAACAGTCAGGACCCATTAGGTACTAAGAATTTCAGAGCTGGTCACGATTTGAATGGGTCCCGAAGAGAGTTCTTAAGAGAGTTCTAGCCCACTAGACATGTTTTCTTCTTTTTAGTATTTTTTAAGGCAGTGGGGTTTTTTAATTTTTTAAATTTATTGTTTTATTTCACACTTTTTAAATATTTATGTCATAATGGTAGATACAATAGTTTTATGTAACCCATATGTATTTAGAATAGGCTAATTATTAGCTTTCATATTTTGATACCCTTCTCGATAGGTTTGAACTTGTTTGAACATATTTTTTTGAAAACCAATAATCCGCCATTTTGATTTTTCAAGAACTTATGTACCCAGTGTCACTTGCGTCATCAAGACGAATCCAATGACGTATCATTTATCAAAATCGGTTCAGCCGTTGTGTAGTTACGAGAGGACATAGGAATAGACATACGTACATACATACGGGTCAAACACATAACCCTCCTTCTTCGCAGTCGGGTAAAAATGAAGCGCCTCAAAGTTCGAAACTGGGACTCGTGACGTGTCCCACGGCGTGACGTGACCCGCTGGCTGGTATGGCTATCCATTCTAATGTTATAAATGTGAAAGTTTTTGTGTTTGTACGTTTGTCCGTCTTTCGAGTCGAAACGGAGCGACGGAGTGACGTGATTTTTGGCATAGAGATAATTTATGGGCCAGAGAGTGACATAGGTTACTTTTTATACCGGTCAAATGCACAGTTACCGGGTGAACAGCGCGCGATAACTGAAAAGCTAGTATCTTCATATTTTTTTGGTTAATTGTCAGATGGAAGAATACGTCATTATCATCATGTCAGCCGAAAGACGTCCACAGCTGGACATAGGCCTTCCCTTAAGTTATGATTGGTTTTTTGGAGTCTTTTTGTAATTATTATTTCAACTCCAAATTTCTTACTTACTTACTTACTTTTACCCCGTGAAACATATCGAAAATACAAACTGAGACATGGATGCACAGAAAAACCAAAAAAAGATACCAGCACCGGGATTCGAACCCAGGTCCTCAGCAATCCGTGCTGCGTGCTATAACCCCTACACCACTGCTGGACAGGAATCTAGACACGATTTTTTCCTATGAATACATATCTCAGGTTGCTTATTTCTACTATGCTACTAAAGCAGCAGCACTAGCGACATCTATGTTTCGTCGGCACTCTTTTGGAACTAACCGCTCACCCAGACAAGAGATGTCCCCCAAGGCTCTCCACTAAGACCGGTTTTGTGCTTTCCGCATCCACCGCGATCCCGCGATCTTAACCAGGTCGTCGCTCCATCTTGTTGGAGGCCTACCGACAGCTCGCTTCCCGGTCCGCGGACGCCATTCGAGAACCTTCTGACCCCATCGTCCATCAGTCCTACGAGGGATGTGCCCCGCCCACTTCCACTTCAGTTTTTCAATTGTTCGAGCTATGTCGGTAACCTAAGTTCTACTGCGGATATCATCATTTCTGATTCTATCCCGCAGAGAAGCCCCGAGCATAGACCTCTCCATAGCCCTTTGAGTGACTTTGAGCTACGGAAGAAAACGTGTCGAATATTACTTGATAATTAAAATGAATTCTGGGTGCACGGTAGTGCCCCCGCCAAGACGAAAAAAAAAGAAACCTTTTCTCGAACCGTTTTGTTTATTTTCAAACCCTCATAACATCGTCCCAGTTCACCAGAGATTTACTTTGCCTAAACAAAACCGGTGCCAATTCTATTATCTCTAGATTTAGTGTGTGTGAAAGTCAAATTCGCTTATCCGCTGAAGTATCGGCATAAAAAGTAGCCCATAGGCATAGCGGGTCAAAACTACATATATCTGTACTTACAAAAAGGCCACATATATATGTATAAGCTCTACCACATAAAGTCGTGAACACATCGTCAAAGAAACTCAAATTTCACCATTCTACTCGAACCGAACAGTATAGACCTTATAAGCAGTGCCCTTCACGGATTCACTCTACAAACTTAAACAACACACAAACCAAGGTAATCTAATACTTATTCACTGCCCCTAAGGTCTCTTTAAAGTGTATTAAATCTTGGTAACCGGTTTTTGAGAGTGGGTGTCCTACTACCGGACTACGCAGAATGGTTTGGTCTTTTTGTTACCTTTTTAGGGTTCCGTACCCAAAGGGTGCCAACGGAACCCTATTACTGAGACTTCACTGTCTGTCTGTCTGTCCGTCCGTCTGTCACAGGGCTCTATCTCTTGAGCCGTAATAGTTAGACTCTTAAAATTTTCACAAATTATGTATAGCTGTGGCCGCTAAAATAACAAATACTAAAAACAGAATAAAATGTTTTTTTTTTATTCATCACCATCGCCCATAGACACCTGCAACACCAGGGTGATTTCAGATGCGTTGCCAACCTAGAGGCCTAAGATGGGATACCTCAAGTGCCAGTAATTTCACCGGCTGTCTTACTCTCCACGCCGAAACACAACAGTTCAAGCACTGCTGCTTCACGGCAGGATTAGCGAGCAAGATAGTGGTAGCAATCCGGACGGACCTTGCACAAGGTCCTACCACCTGCAAATATTTTAATGAAACGTGAATATTTAAGGAAACGTGATTTTTTGCCGTTTTTTTTGCTTCATATTAATAACAACAGTTAGACGCTTGAAATATTCCCAGAACAATTAGTTGGATAATTACTTTAAAAATAAATAATGAAATTAAAATAAAAATATTTTTTTTTGCTGATGTCTAATGTTATATAGATGGTACGGAACCCTTCGTGCGCGAGTCCGACTCGCACTTGGCCGTTTTTTTTTACTGTAGATGGAGATGGTTGCAAGGAATTGTGACGTCATCTTTTTTAAAGACGGCATTTTGGTCTGAGCGGCGGTCAAAGGTTTGGGAATGAAATTGTAAGACAGTTTTTGTCTGACTTTGGAAATAAAGTTACTTGGCAGCAGTGGAATTTGGCACGAGTTTTACGGTGAAGGAAAACATGGTGAGGAAACCTGCACAAACTTGCGAAGCAATTCAATGTTGTGTGAAATTCTGAGAGGAGCACTGTGCAACAGTGGAACATTATAATGCTGGAATGATGATGATGATGAATATAATAATATATTGTAGGGTTTACTCTTAATACTTGTATCAATAAAAAGTGAATCTTCAATAAAAAGATCCAAGACGAACAAACCCGCAACCTCACTATATTTAAAATTACATATATGTTTATGGTCCAAAAGATCAGATTATGTTTATTTCTGATTATAAATTACACATAAAATGATCTGATCTAATTATAGCAAAGATAAAAACAATGTAAAAGGTTAGACTGGTTTTTAAAAAGGCAATATCGTGATGGCCGACATATTTAGATTAGATCTATAGTTTAACTTTCAAATTATGTTTAGTAATCATAAACGAATGTGCCTAGTCTATTTCTATGACGATCGGATGGCCGAGTGTTTAGAGAACCTGACTACGAAGCTTAAGGTCCCGGGTTCGAATCCCGGCCGGGGCAGATTTGGTATTTGTATGAATAATACGAATGTTTGTTCTCGGGTCTTGGATGTTTAATATGTATTTAAGTATGTATTTATCTATACAAGTATGTTTATCCGTTGCCTAGTGTCCATAGTACAAGCTTTGCTTAGTTTGGGACTAGGTCAATTGGTGTCAAGTGGCATGATATTTATTATTAGGTCTGTGTAAGTGCATGCGAATGTTTTTAAACCCCGACGCAAATATAAGTTTGACCGCTGTGTGTCTGTGTGTGTGTGTCTGCCTGTGGCACCGCAGCTCTTAAACGGGTGGACTGATTTGAATGCGGTTTTTTTATTTGAAACCAAGTTTTCCGATGGTTCTTAGACATGTTTGATCAAAATTGGTTGAGCCGTTTTTGAGACATTGAACTTTGAAGTGACAAAGTCGGGGGTTTCCAACTTTTTATTTGCTGCTTAGGTTATTGTTTGATTGATAGAAGAAACTAAGCTAAACAACGAAAAGTTGGGAATCCCCCGACTTTGTCACTTCAAAGTTCAAAATCTCAAAAACGGACACACATAGCGGTCAAACTTATAACACCCCTCTTTTTGCGTCGGGGGTTAAAAATAGGTGACCAACATTTTTTGATAATCCAGCTGACGGACTAAGTAAAATCATCCCAGCCTATATGCGTCCCAATGCTGGGCACTCAGAATGAGAGGGTCTGGACCGTATGGTTCCCATGCGGGCCCAATGCGGATTGGGAACTTCACACACCATTGAATTGCTTCACAGGTTAGTGCAGGTTTCCTCACGATGTTTTTCTTCACTGTATAGCTCCTGGTTAAGGACCTCGGACCAAAAGTATGGAAAATAGACTTTTGTTCAGGACTTAAATAGTTCATTTTAAGGTAAATAAGGAATAACGAACGAGAGTGTATTAGAAGCCCGAAGTCGAAGATTGATGGGTCGATGTTCGTAATTCTAGTACCGCCTGTGCGACAAACAATGTTTTTCATCACATTTGCGAGTAAAATTGTATATTTGTAAAAGAAAAACTAATATTTTTTCAAAAATTGCCCATACCGCTGACTACGCTCTTGGCAGTTACGGTCACGCTACGCTACATTGTTACGACACTGTTTACGAGCAAGCGTGATGAAAAATGTATGACATATCAAAATCTCAATATATTTAACTGAAACCACATTTTTTATACTTTAGGTCCGGGGTCCTTTCAAATGTAATTTCGCACATGAATTGAGCTTGAGAGGCGATAGGTCAAACCACTAGGCCACCATGGCTTTTTATTTTTTTTATCCAGGAATATACACAATTGCTAGTCTGGACTCGAACCCACTATCCTCGGCTTGTGAAGCCGTAGGTCAAACTAGGTTTCAACGAAAAAGTAGGTATATCGTTAGCAAACCGCCTTCTAGCCAGGTTAAGGTTTCCAGGCGTTCCTAAAGTAAATGTTCTAAAAACCCATGGGATAAAGCCCAGGTTCGCTCTGAATACTGAGTACCTAAAGCACTTCGTGAGTAGTGCTTGTGCGTTCGTGACTTAAGTACTAGAATGTTTACTAGCGTAAAAGGTTTTAAATATGACCTGAAACTGTTTAGGGTGTTAATAGGACTCTATCGGGCTGTAACTTTTAAACCGTTAGAACTTGCGGCTCTATAGGTGGTGTAGGTTCTGTGACCTAGGAATCAATTTGGTGACTATACATTTTCTTAGGAGAGGGGCTCTGCTAATACTGGATATTCATACATACACAAATTTGTACAGTACCCTACAAGCGCGAGCGGGCGTTTTAAAAAAGTGTACCTACCCTTTTTTTGAAAAAAATGGTTTTTACTACTCAAAATCAAGAGCACAACCGATTCCGGACGTTTAAAAAAATGTCCCCAAAAAATTTCAGTTTTGCGACGTTTTTTTCATACACTCAGTATGGGCGTGACAAAACTGACTCATAAATATTTCGGAATCGATTGTTCTCTTGATCTTGAGTAGGGAAAATCATAATGTTATTTCCAAAATTTCAAAAAAACAGAAACGGTACACTTTTTTTTTAAAACGCCCGTGCTTAAGACTCGTATTTTTAATTTTCTTTAATTAGAGTCGTATTTTGGAATTATTGTTTCATCAAAACATTGTGCTATCTTCTACTAACCCCCATAAGAAGTACGTTCCTAATCCCTTACCTCCATGTTAATTTAAAACAAAAACTCTTCATCAGCACTTACAAAAGCTCGTTTTGGACCAAAAACCTTTTCTAACCAAAAGCTTTCGTAACGAAGCTTATCCAATGAACCATTGTGTTGCTCTCCCTCCCGGACCACTGCCATGTGCTAATAAAAACCGGTTCTAAGAAGCTTTACAAGCTACGACTCTTGAAACTTTCGCTATAATGCCACAAGGCATTTGTGCTTTTGAAATTGTTTCTTTTTTTTCTGCTTCATTTCATCACTAAACCCAGCAGTTGTTTTAAAATTCTAGGACTTTACTAAATTTCCATGGAAATCCCCGAAAATTACATCGTGGATTTTTTTACGTATATAACTTTGTATAAAACGCCCGCAGCAAATTTCATGTTTCAAATCCAACCGTAAGAATATCGGGATAAAAAGTTACCCATCATTCCAGATTTTCAGCAATGCCATTTTGGCGTGAAGGAGTGATAAACATACACATACTGACAAACTTTGGCATTTATAATATTTGTACGATCATCTTGGCAAATATATGTCCCACTGCAAGGTGTAGTAAGAGACCTTGGACCGTAGCTCCCACACGGGCACCGCGGGGACTGGGAACCTCGCACACACCGTTGAAATCCTTCACAGATGTGTGCAGGCATCACGATGGTTTTCTTCACCGTAAAGCTCTTCAAGCAGACGTAGTGCTTCACTATAGGCCTTAAAAATAGGCTCAGAAATACTTAGCGAGCTATGGCGAGAACGAAGTTTTGGCTTTCTCTACGGGATTGAATCAGGAATGAGGAGATACGTAGAAGAATAAGGGCAGGCCAAAGCACGGAGATCAGTTAGCCGTTGGGGCCGGAAGGTTCTCGAGTCGAAACTTGCAATAGGTACTGGCGTGATAAATATTAAACATGAATGTGTATTACGGATGTGTAATGTAATCCATGCAGGTGTTAGGACCTTGTACAAGGTCCGCCCGGATTGCTACCAACATCTTGCTCGCTAATCCTGCCGTGAAGCAGCAGTGCTTGCACTGTTGTGTTTCGGCGTGGAGAGTAAGACAGCCGGTGAAATGACTGGCACGTGAGGTATCCCATCTTAGGCCTCTAGGTTGGCAACGCGTCTGCAATACCCCTGGTGTTGCAGATATTTATGGGCGGTGGTGATCTCTTACCATCAGGAGACCCATTTGCTCGTTTGCCATCCAGTCGAATAAAAAAAAAATGTGTTAGACCACAATATTTAACCTTTGCTTGATCGTTGCGTGCGCGTGTCGTGCGCTCCAAACGTACCAATATGGCTGATCGCTACCGTACTACGCAGAACGTGTTTCTATTATACCTAACTTACACTATATTATATAGTATAGTACCTATAGTTTAATGTTCAGTTTTTGTCGCTTTATAACTCGTTCGGTTCCACGTCTGTATAGATATAGAATTGTAACGTTTATCGTAGCTTTGCTTGTGAATTAGGTAATGATTTTAATAATGACAGCAATTTGACCCTAATTAGTCACTCAGGGATTATGTCGCATTTTTTGTATGAAAAAATTATCATTATCAGCTAGAAGGATATACCCACTGGTGATAAAATGCCTTCTTCTTAGAATGCCACAATGAACGATCACTCATGATCATAGCGAAATTGATTATGAAAATATGTGGAACCTTTTCATAATCAATTTCGTTATGATTTCTTCAGCATTCTTTATTATTCACCATGCTACTAGATGCGACGAACGGTTGTAATGCTCTGAGGATGAACTTTGATTGAGTTCGTAACGCGTTAGTGTTCTTAGGTGGTGATAGTTGGGTTTGTGTGATTTATGTCTGTTTTTACAGTACATATAGAGGTGGAGGAGCTTCATGAACACACATTTGTTGCATAGACGTAACTATCATAAGGTCGTGGGTGAGCCAATTAGGTACCTAATTGTTTTTAGTTCATTGATACGGACCTCCGCCAAGTAACGTCTAAGTTCAATAGATTTGTGTCAATGTATGAAAGGTATTGTTTTTTTTTTAATCGAAGTAAGTACCTATTGCGACCCTCTATAAGGGTTAATAAAAGTCGAGGTCGCGACCCACACTTTAAAAAACTACTACACTAACTAACTAACTACTCTTGTTTCGGTTGTCCTTTCAATCGTTCAAAGGTTAACTGGAAGAGATCTCTTTAAGGGATAAGTTCGCCTATGTACATCTCTTTCTCTTGTTAATTGTAATTTTCATATGTTTTATGTACAATAAAGAGTTACAACAACAACAACAAAAAACCTGTCAGATATCACGGAATTTATATATAACTGCCAAACCAATTCCGCGGGATAAAAGCTAGTTAAATTGACTGCCAGCTGGTGAATCATCGCCTCATTTTTCACTGCCACACTTTCTAGCCATTGCTTCATTACGCAGTAACTCCAATCACCCGATACTGAGGCTCCGGTATCAATCGTAAAAGCGCATAACGACAGACCATGAACTATGACTCACTGGCATAAGCATAACAAACAGCGCCACAGTATTAATACAGTAAACAATCTATAAACAACGCGTCGGGTTCCCGCTCTCAAGCGCGCTTGCCAGGCTGTGAACTTGACGCGGACGGCGGAACAGCGAGCGTGTTCATTGTTCATAAGGCGACCGAGACACTGGCCACATAGGTTACTTAGCAGCGTCAGAAAAGAAAAGAAAGAATGCTCGTCGTGTTTCTACCCATTGCCGTCAACTTTGCTGTCAGATACGGTGTGTTAGGTGAACGGTCTTGGTGGGAATTCAAAACGGCGTGACGCTGCGCGAAAACAGACAACCGATTAAAACAATCTCGGCAAAAAACAATAAATAAAAAAAAAAAAACCCGACTGCCTTTTAAAATACTAAAAAGAAGAAAACAAGTCTAGTGGGCTAGAACATTGTTAAGTAGCTAACTTAAAGTTCAACAGTCGGGACCCATAAGGGAAGATTTTTTTAGTGTCACGATTTAAATGGGTACAGACTGTTGAACTTTAAGTTAGCTGCTTAAAAAAGTTCTAACGCACTAGAAGACTTGTTTTCTTCTTTTTAGTATTTTAAAAGGCAGTCGGGTTTTTTGATTTTTTTAATTTATTGTTTTATTTCACACTTTTTTAATAGTTCTGTGAAAATGGTAGATTATAACTATTATAACCCATATATATTTCGAATTGGCTAATTATTAGCTTTCATTTGATACCCAACTCGATAGATTTGAATAAAAATCATTTTTTGAAAACTTACAATTTAGCGCCAAAAATCAGTGTACCGGTGTCACATCGTCAAGACATGAACTCCGTCATCATGACGAATCTTTTATCAAAATCGGTTCAACCGTTGAGTAGTTACGAGAGGACATAGGAATATACATACATACATACGCGTCAAACACATAACCCTCCTTCGCAGTCGGGTAAAAACGTGTCAATTCTTGATTAAGATGATGACGATCCTTGATCATTCATTTTGAACAGGAAATTACCGTTAGACTCACTCATAATATTTAGTGAAACAAACCCGGATAACTCACATCCTAATCAATCATCATCAATTCAAGGTTCGATTCTACTCACGAAACTAAGCTACTTTTGTTTTGTAATATTTTCAAAAAACTTAAATTTTGATCATTTATTGATCCTCAAAGTTTTACTGTTAAATCAGTGTATCGGACACGGCGGTGTTATCGCTGTCTTCGGTACGGGGGCCATGAAATAATTTTTGACATTTATGTGACATCTCTAAGATAAACTTTTATCAATGTATCGTCAATTTAGTATTGTATCGCATGCATTGAAAATTACATTCAATTTGTATGAAAAAAAAATTAACCAGTAGTCATATTTTTTAAAAGTGGAAGAACAAAAGTAGCTCAGTTATGCTAGTAAAATCGAACCCTGGATTTAAAGCCCCATAGACAGAGACTCCCTGAAACGAAAAAAGAGTTGATTTACAAAAAGTGAAATTATGGCCTTATTTTTCATTAAATAAAAAACTTTAAATTTTAAATCTATTATAAGTGCTCTTAGTTCATCAGATAAGCAGAATTCCAGTCTTTCACTATATTCCAGTGATGTTAGAAAAAAGGCGTGAAAATATGCCGAAATAATTCAAAGAAAGGTACAACACAATATTTGGAACACGCAGATTTGTTATCAGCCAAATAAAGAAATAAAGGTTTATTTTGGCTCCATAAGTACCACCTAAAACTAAGACTAGAACTAGCACTAAAACTATGTTACTTGGTGACACGGCAGGATACCAAAAAGGGTCTCCACTCAGCATGTGTTGCCGCACATTATGTGCAGTAACGCTGGTTTTCTGTGGAGCCCAACAAATATGTGGTCTACCACCCTAAAGTTGATAATTGATAATCGTTTGCATGTCATAAAACAATAATGCCAATAGACGTGTCTGTCAACTTGAAAGTTCGACTTTAGCGACATATTTATTTGATAGGAACTTGTTTAAAAATTGATAGACCACTTATTTGGCTGATGGTACTTAACTGCGTACAGTCAGCATCAAAAGTAGCGGATCATTTTTTATTCTGTCGTTTTAACACATTTATCACATTTGTATGGTGGTACGTTGCTGTAAAACGAGAAAGTACAAAAGTATGCAGCTTATTTTGATGCTGACCGTACCTACGGCTAATGTGCAGTGTGAGTGTAATTCACTGTAATATTCGTAGTTAGGTTACTGGATTTATACTGTGGTATATTTGTTCTTAGACTTTACTATGTACTTAGTCATGTTGTTAAGTATGCATTAATTGTAAAGGCATAAAAATAAACGGATTAAGTATACTTATGTAGAAATTATGAAAACAACTAATTAATATCAGCTTATTTATTATTGTTTTTATTACATTCTTGGACAAATAACGAAGCGGCAAACTTCAAAGTTAAATTAAAAATAATATGAGACTCATCGAATTAATTTATTTAGTATTTAAAATAGAACTAGCTGCTGCACGCAACTTCGTCTGCGAAGAATTTGCTTATCGCGAGGCCTAGAGAATCACATATTTCCGATAAAATGTATACGAATATGAATTCGGGCCTTTTAATTATGATGCATGCAACATTTCATGGCAATCAGTTCAGAAGTTAAAGCGTGCATGTGCAACAACACTAACATAAAACAAACAACTTGGTTTCTTATTAAACTGGTGGCCTAGTGGTTTGACCTATCGCCCTCAACAAACAAACTGAGTTTTTCGAAATTCAAAGGATTTGGTACCATTCAATGGTGCGTGTGAGGCCTGCGTGGGAACTATCAAGCCAGATTACAGCACATTTTACTTATCTATCATTGTAATACAAACTAGACTAGTGTATTTCAATACAGAAATGTAAATGTTTAGATAGTTTAATGGGGGAATTTCAATATTTAAGACACCAATTTGACGTTGTTTTGTTTACATTTAGTTAAAAATCTATCCAAAGCAAGTACCTACTTATAGCTTTCGCATTTTTAATATTAGTAAAATTGCATTATAGTAGTTTACTTACCTATATTTAAAATTAGCTTTTGCATGCGGC
This sequence comes from Choristoneura fumiferana, assembly GCF_025370935.1. Taxonomy (NCBI): domain Eukaryota; kingdom Metazoa; phylum Arthropoda; class Insecta; order Lepidoptera; family Tortricidae; genus Choristoneura; species Choristoneura fumiferana. Next base: position 1,010,488 of record NC_133485.1, on the reverse strand, counting down.
TACGCGCGCGCTGTTCCTTCCGAAGCTGTGCATTTTCCGGGATAAAAAGTACCTAGTCTATGTCACTCTCTGGCCCATAAACTATCTCTATCATCTCAACCATCAACTATCATCTATCAATCATGTCGATCCGTTGCTTCGTTTCGACGTAAAAGACGGACAAACATACAAACATACACACATTTTCGCATTTATAATATTAGTATGGATTATCAAAATTGCCAAATAAAAATCCCCGATTTGAAATTACTTGTACCGTGTGTTTCATAAAACGTCGGTCGATAAAATGAAAGTATGTGAAATGTTGTCTTTGAAATTATATTCTAATAAACATGTCTCGACGATTCGAGAATAAGCCTTTTATCAAAAATCATAGGTAACCAACCCACAATAATAATCGTGGTAATTTACGGTGAAGGAAAACATCGTGAGGAAACCTGCACTAAACTGCGAAGTAATTGAATGGTGTGTATAGTTCCCAATCCTCACTGGGCCTGCGTGGAAACTACGGCAAAATCCCTCTCATTCTGAGAGGAGACCTGTACCCAGCAGTGGGATGTATATAGGCTGGGATGATGATGATGACAGGTAACTAAATTAAACATAGGGTTTAATATTCGCACCTACCTATATCAGCTCGACCAATGGTCACTATTCAGTAACTCCATTAAAATTGATTTAGGACTTTATCGCAATGATTATAAAGTCTAACTTTAAAGTCTACGTCAAGAGGAATTAGGTCATTTCAAAAGGCAATACCTCAGATAAAGTGACTCATAGAAGCAGAAAAGCAAGGGTTGTCAATTTGTACACAGTTTTATACAATAAACGTTTTACCATTTGTCATTTTCTTGTTTCATTTAATGTCAAATCCAATTTGATTCTGTCATTGTGTAATTTGTGTCATTTAATAAGAAGTTATAGTTATAGACACACGCAATTATTTAGCCATGCTCATGCTCTGAGCTCACGCTCTGAGGTTGAACTCTGGTTGAGTTCGAAACGCGTCAGAGTAGTGTGGTGATAGGTTTGTGTGATTTGTGTTTGTTCTTATAATGTAGAGGTGGAGGAGCTGCTTAAACACGTATTTCTCCGTCTAATTTAAGGTTTGCATTAACGGTCAAACTGTAACACACGTTTCTCGGTATTTCGAACACAAATGGACTAAAAATACCTTACTCCAAGACCAAACACCTTAATCCAAGTTATTTTATTTAAATGATGTTATTATTATTACTAGATCTGTAATTGTTTATCGTTCAATATAAGTATCATTGCCAGCCCTAAGTGCGTATAGCAACCTAGCATTATTCACGCGCGTACGCATCTCCGGTGACTCAGGCGATTGTGTTTTGTTTACATTGGACGGTAAATTAATTTATTCGTTTTGTGTCCGAGTCGGATTAGCAACTGGATGATGGTAATAATAAGGCAGTATTATGATTTCCAGTAAGCACACGTGCAATACATCTATGTCAGTGCGACATCAGCGCTCTTTTCATCATCATCATCTTAGCCTATGTTAATACCGTTGGGCACAGCCTCTTCTCAGAATGAGAGAACTTTAGCTATTATCCCAACGCGGGCCGGGCATTAAGAACTAATATCTTATCACTCACCGTTGAATTACCTCGCAGATCTGTGTCGGTCTCCTCAACGTTTTTTTCTTCACCCGTAGTAAGTTATTAGAACGCCACAATGAACGACAACTCGCCACTTGCATCCACCGGTTTCCCGCCACTCTCACCATGTCTTCAGTCCACCTGGTGGGAGGCCTGCCAACGCTTCGTCTTCCGGTTCGTGGTCGCCACTCGTTCTCCCCCAACGGTTAAGCCAACGGCCAAGTGGCGAGTTGTCGTTCATTGTGGCGTTCTAAGGGCGAGGCCTTTGTCCAGCAGTGGACGTCTTCCGGCTGATGATGATGATGATGATGATGACGATGATGAGTAAGTTATTAAAGAAATTTCGTACATGTACCTCTATTCTGAAAAACTCGGAGGTGCGAACCCGGGCTTGAATGCATTCTGCTTGAAACCTAGGTCAAACATTGAGCTACCACCATAACACAGCGTTCCTGCCCCATTTTGGCTCCGGAACCCTAAAAACGAGCCTATCAGTCTCTCACAGGGGCGGGAAGGCACCTCGTGATACCCGTCGTGTTGCGGGTGTTTATATGCAAGCTCGTTTTCCCCATCTAGTTAAAAAAAAGACGTAGTAGTGACCAACAACTGCTTGCTCGTAGCCCGGTTAGTTGAGCAAAGATGTTACCTATAGATAAATCGATGTTGTGCAAATCGATCCAACAGACAATACCGAGTCGGTAGCATACAACTGATACAATCGGTGACTCACGAGTTTGAAATATCGGTTTATTTTGAAACTGACCGCTTGTATAAATGCTTTAAATAATAAAGATATCGGTTAAAAGTTTCCAAGTTGCTATACGTGTAGTAAGAAACTATAGCAATAAAAAAGAACAACCAAGAATAGAGTCATCAATCCACCAGAACACACCTCCGGAGCACGCGAGAACATTCATTGTATTCCCGTTAATACAAAAAGGTCAATTCCGGCACTGATCACCCAATAAACTTAATCTAACGGCTGCTAATTAAGCGTCTGTTATTGGCTATCTGCACGAAGTAGGCTGTATTTTTGTGGAATCTGTTTATAGGTACTTATTTGTATTTGTATGTTTTGTGGTCTTGTTTGGTGCACGAGTTATGGACCAAGATAACCACCGAGTGGATGCCCACCAACTCGAAAAGGCGACCTGGCAAACCTAGACGGCGATGGCGGGATGTACTGGACTACTTCTGGAACTATTTGCCCTTGTGTGCCTGTATAGAGAGCAGTAGAAGTATTGGGGGGGAGGCTCGAGAGCCTGCAAAAGATTTGTAACTATTTTAATTAACTTAATTTTCCATTCAGCTTATTTCTATTTAAGTTTAATTTAAGACCAAGAATATTAGGCTTCGTCAACAAAACAAGATACAAAGTCGTAATTGTTCTTGAGCTTTGAATACTTGCCGTGCTTAAGCCTCGGTGTACTCTCCGCAGCAGCACCCGCGACCCGCGCTCTACGGTGCTCAAACAAGTCGCGTCCCATAACAAGCTACGCCCTCTCACTCAGGGGACCAAAGTCAGTCCATCTGGCCTTTTCCCATCAGTGCGGCATAAACCCTGCGGCTCTAATATACACGGCAAACAGAGACCAAAGCACGACGCACTGTCATTAATCGCCCAGTGCCTTGAGAACCTACCCGCGCAGCGCAAGCAACTGAGACCATGGTGTCCATTTGCCTCTACCAACACATCACACACGCACTGATGAGGCTCGCACACTTTACACCCGAGACGCAACGCAGCTCCAACTCTCAAAGTAATAAGTAAAGTTATTTAAAACTAGAGTAAAACGACGCCACGAAAAATAATTACAAAAATCACAAAATACCAGGGTCTCGACTATTTGTTTTTTTACCTTACCTTTAAGACCATGGGTCTATGGGGCCGTGGCACACATCGTTCTAGATTTAATTTAGTTTCGAGCAACTCGTCTTTATTAATTCTTTATTCATTTATTTCATTTCTTATTTGCCATGTGAGAATTTTGTTTAGATTAATGTGAAACCATAATAAATTATTTTATTAATGAAATCAATTCCTCAAATAATAATCTTTATTCAGTGACTCCATCTAATGTATTATAGCTTTCACCAGTTATTTAATCGTAACTATTAGTCATCAAAATCGTAACATAGTACTATGTTATGTTCAGCAAAGTAGTAAGTAGGTACTTAACCTTGGACATATTTTACGTTGAGTCATCGGCAGCTATCACAAAGTAGTCATATTTTGTGATAGGTATATCTGAATAGTAAGCAATTAATGTGACATGATACAATTATTGATAATAGTGATGTGATTTATGATAGTATTATTTTAATGGTTCGAGTCATAGAAAATCCCGCAACAAGCCAGATTTTTGATGAAACAACATTTTCTTGTTTTCTTGCAGGTTTGGATATTTATGAGCATGAATTAAGATGATAACTTTGAGTTCTAGGCAAAGGAGGTGGTACTGAGTCATATTTAGAATTAGTCTAGTTCTAATTATAAGTTTGGTAAATTATAAATGTGGCGGATTTATCAAAATAAAATTGTAAACGGTGGTTGTGTAATATGTGACTATTAGCTACTGCCAGAGCTCTTGCCTAAAGAAAATTATTGCCAAGAACAATGCCGCCAGAGACTTGACTTAAAGTTTTTTTAAGAGAAATTATTTTGTTATTCATATATTTTGTTAATGTTCACTCGAACCAATTGAATCGTGACCCATAGTGAAACCTTTTCGTAGAAAAAGCCATAGTAATATCGCATTGCTTGACAAGGGAATTCATTATGACGCTTACTGTGAGAACGTTCTACGGATCAGCAATCAAACGGTTCGACTATTATTGCTCCGAATGTTTATTATGATGTGTTATTGTATATTTCATTTCATACAACTACTACTACTTACTTGAATGATCGCGGCACTTGCGTTAGTTTAGGACGTGATCCGAAATTAATAAATGGCGTCTCTGGCGACCCCAGGGCCGGGTCTTTTTTCGCCCAGAGGCTGAGCTTAGCCGTGCAGCGAGGGAACGCCGCAAGCATGCTAGGCATGATGCCACGGGTAGGAGAACAGGGTTTAGATATTTTTTAATCTATATAATTGTTATCGTTTCTTTTTATACTATATTATGTTTGTTGAAATAAAGCAAAAGAAGTGAGTAGATAAAAAACTAAAAGATAGATACATTCTCTTACACTTCCTTCATATCTAAGTAGTTTTTGAATACAAAAATCCGTTTCTTATTTCAATAAACTTGTATTTTATCCAATATCAAATCTTTCGTATTTCGTATTATATAGGTATATTTCTTACTTCCACGTATACGTAGGTAGGTATATAATATGTAATAGTTTGACCGCGGTTGTATTAGCTGGAAGAAAAGCTCTTATGTTATTATTTCCTTGCAAAAATTACTGAACCATTTCCATTTTCATCCGTCATTAATTGATTTCTTTTCCGGTAAAGTTGTCTGAAAATATACACTTTCTGTTGTACTGTCAATCGTTTAAAGGTGAATTGGTAGAGATCCTTTTTTGGCATACGAGTACGAGTACGGGATACGAGTATTATTGTTGTTTGACCGATGAAAGTACTTTAGTCACATTTTTTAGCCCCCTACGCAAAAAAAGGGGTGTTATAAGTTTGACCGCAATGTGTGTCTGTATGTCTGTGTGTCTGTGTCTGTCTGTCTGTCTGTGGCACCGTAGCTCTTAAACGGGTGGATCGATTGGAATGCGGTTTTTTTTTATTTTAAAGCAGGCTTTCTAGCAATGGTTCTTAGACATGTTTTATCAAATTTAGTTCAGCCGTTATTGAGATATTGTACTTTGAAGTGACAAAGTCCGGGGTTTTCCAACTTTTTGTTGGTTAGGTTATATTGATTTACCTACCTAATGATATTTTAACAACCCCCAACGCAAAAAGAGGGGTGTTATAAGTTTGACCGCTATGTGTGTCGGTGTATCTGTATGTCTGTGTGTCTGACTGTGGCACCGTAGCTCTTAAACGGGTGGACCGATTTGGATGCGTTTTTTTTATTTTAAAGCAGGATTTCTAGCGATGGTTCTTAGACATGTTTTTGAGATATTGAACTTTGTAGTGACAAAGTCGTTTTCCAACTTAACCCGAATTAACTTTAACCTAACTAACTATATAACTATAACCAGATAACTAGATAACTTTTCCCGGCACGATTATTTACCGTACCTATGACCATTTGAAATTTAAATTTGACGAAAGAATAGCCATGGTTTTACATTTGTTTTACTTGTCGCTTTTTTCGCGTATTGCCAGCGCTTTCGAAAAGAGCATCATTGCCAAGAGGAACTCGCTATAACCTAATCAACTAAAAAAAAAAAAAGAAAAAAAAGTTAACAAGTTAGTTTAATCAACAAAAAGTTGGAAAACTCCCGTCTTTGTCACTTGAAAGTTCAATTAACCAGTACGGCTGAACCGATTTTGATAAAACATGTCTAAGAGTCATCGCTAGAAATCAAATAATAAACGCACTCCAGTCGGTCCACCCTTTGAAGAGCTACGGTGCCACAGACAAGACACACAGACATACAGACACACAGTCACAAATAGCGGTCAAACTTATAACACCCCTCTTTTTGCGTCGGGGGTTAAAAACTGGACACGGCACAGCTTAGGGTGCTCGGGGTGCACGGGCTTAAACTCTAAACTTTGCCCTCTCTTCACCCCAGCCAATTCCTTAACACAGTCTTAACAACCAGCAGTGGAAACGGTTAACTAATGTTTCGCAACTAACGTTTGGCAACCAGATTCATTTCGCAACTGTTTAGTGCAAGCTGAAAATCAGCAATGCCTGGACCGGCAGCATTAAATGCTGCGCCTGAGCCTTTTGCAACGTGTGTGTTTTGTTTTTGCTTTTGTATGTGTCCATTTTTTTAATCTGCTGTTTTTGTTTACGTTCACTGTACTGGTAGGTATTTTTAGTGTGCTAATAAATGCATATTATTATTATAAATATTTCTGAAACTGTAAGTATTTTAGTCATCATCATCATCATCATGTCAGCCGAAAGACGTCCACTGCTGGACATAGGCCTCCCCCAAGGCTCTCCACTCAGACCGGTCTTGTGCTTTTCGCATCCACCGCGACTGCTCGCAGGACTGATGGCCGATGGGGTCAAAAGGTTCTCGAATGGCGTCCGCGGACCGGGAGACGAGCTGTCGGTAGACCTCCAACAAGATGGAGCGACGACCTGGTTAAGAGTATTTTAGTATTTCTATAAAACTAACCTAACATAAGGGTGCTACACGATGGCTCTGGAATAAATCCTGATATATTTACATTTTAAATTGCGAAATGAATCAGGTTGCCAAACATTAGTTGCGAAATGAACGGATACCAGTGGAAACACACACCCCTGACCAGAAATTAAGTTGTCCCGTCCATTTCGGCGATTCTTCTTAAATCAGGTTACTCGCATCTGCCGCTAATGGGCAGCGTTAACGCAATAACGCGCTATCTGCCGCCGTGGAGCGCTAATATTGTGCCGTATTGCCTTTTGGGCACTCTTTAGTGCTATTAGAAGGTTTATTAAGAAAAAGGAGTTTTCACTTCTCATGCTCGTAAAGTTCGTGTTTATGCTGGGTCTAGGGGACATAAAATGACTTATTATGCTCTAGTGCCATGCATGTCAGGTGTCAACAGCCACAAACAAAGAAGTTTCTATATATTTTTTAATACATTTTTAATTTATATAAAACTAAAAATCAATCAAAACAAATCAATAAAACTAAAAATGTATAATTATATACTAATGCATGAAAAATAAAATGTACATAGTAAGTGAACAATTGTTTCCACTGTTGCTATTTCATTTCCTCGCCATCGAAGTGAAAAGCAGAGTGTAAAACTCGAGCATTAAACCCATTTTCCCCTCGACGTGTCTATCTACCCTCGCCGTACCGGCTCCGGTGGCTATATGAACGTCTTGGGTAAAATGACTCGTTTTATGCTCTCGTTGTACAATCTACTATTTTACACGGACAGTAGGTTGTAAGTATACATAGCTTAAAGTTTTTATTTGTTACACAATGTAGACTATGACTGTTTTTAATAGACTCCCGATATTTTGACGCCATTGCCTACATATGCTCGTAAATCCCTTAAAAATATTTTAGTTATGAGTATAAGCAGTTGCTCTCAACATCATCATCCCAGCCTATATACGTCCCACTGCAGGGCACAGGCCTCCCCTCAGAATGAGAGGGCTTGGGCCATAGTTCCCACGCGGGCCCAGTGCGGATTGGGAACTTCACACACACCATTGAATTGCTTCGTAGGTTTGTGCAGGTTTCCTCACGATGTTTTCCTTCACCGCAAAGCTCGTGGTAAATTTCAAATGTAACTCCGCACATGAATTTCGAAAAACTCAGAGGTGCGAGCCGGGGTTTGAACCCACGACCCTCTGCTTGAGAGGCGATGGGTCAAACCACTAGGCCACCACGGCTTATAGGCCACCACGGCTTATAGTTGCTCTCGTTGTGATACAATTAAGGTGATTTTGGAAAGATTTTATTTTATGCAATTTTGAACACGTTCGAAAACTTATTTTAAATACATAAGCTTAACTAACAAACAACAAGCGTGCAGAGCATCTTAATAAATCTGATTGCGTCTGCATGAAAAGTATAGGCATCCCTGGCTGAAGCTTATAAATAGCCTATAGCAATTTTCAGGTCAAATAAACAAATTAGTCAAGGTGATTTTTCGTATGGCGATGTACAAATAGTTGATACGTTAAAAGAATGATCAAAAGATCTATAGAGTAAGATCAAATGCTTGTCTATACTTTTTTTTTAATAATAATAAAAAGACACAGTATACACCAATGCGTCTCTATTACTAGCTAAGTTTTAGTTATCTTTACCAGTATAATTAGCTTTTTAATTGGTAGAAAGCTGCATTGTAGGTATCACTTCTTTACTTTGAGCCGATGTGAAATTCCAAGAAAATACAAACAAAGTTGCAGGAAAGATAATTAAATATTCATCATCATCATCATCAGCCTACAGCAGTCCACTGCTGGACATAGGCCTCTTCCATGGCGCGCCACAACACTGTCTTCAGCCCTTCGCATCCATCCGCCGCCAGCGACTCTCTCAAGGTCGTACGTGCCTCAAGACGCTCTACACAACTTTATGAAATATCAAAAGATAATAATTAGAATTTTTACTAAAGTACCTTTCCGACCTCATCATGTCAGCTGAAAGACGTTCACTGCTGGACATAGGCCTCCCCCCAAGGCTCTCCACAAGACCGGTCTTGTGCTTTCCGCATCCACCGCCAACCTAGCCGGTTAAAATAGAGAGCACGTTGGAACGACCAACTTTAAATAACTAAAGATAGAAAATGGCTGTTTTTTGAGACAATAGTTTTAAGTAAAGGAAAACTTTGAGGGGAACTTTAATTCAAGAATTAGCATAAGCTCATTCTGGCCGCACTTTGGAGCTTTTAAATACTTTTCTTTATGTAAGCAGCAGATTTTTAGTTTCACTGAATTTGGAGAAGAAATTACCAGTTGAAATTGTTACTGAATGAAATATTGTCAAAAGTCTGCAATTTAGAAAATGGCTCTCTTTTATTTTTGAGATAAGGGTGAAGACCAAAATGTTGAGTTAGCAGGTATTTATAAGTACTATTATTTGTTTCCATTGTGACACGAAAATTGACGATACATATGAATGTATGATCGATTTTTGTGTCACAATGGAACAAGTTAATTTTAATTTCAATGTTAGCATAAAGTATGTATTTTTTATATACCTATATTTACACAGCGTACAAAATTTTCGGGTAGCAACCGTCCCTCTTCTAGGGACCAATCTGAAAACCAGCGCTGGGCATGCCTAGCATACGCTGAGATTGGGACCCATTGCCTAAAATTCTTAGTGTTTTCAGTTTTTAATAATTCGTTTTTTTTATATTAGTTTTTAATTTTTATTCTAAATTTTATTGTATGTTTTTTTTGGGAGTTGTACTGAGCTAGGTTTTTTTTTGGCAATAAAGATTATTTTACTTTTACTTTACTTTATATAAGAGGGGAAAAAGAAGCATGTGAGTCACCTGATGGGAAGCAATCACCACCGCGACCGCCCATGGACACCTGCCAACACGAGCGGTGTTACAGGTGTGTTGCGTGCGTTTGAGAGACTGATAAGCTCGTGTTTTAAAGATCCCGAAGCTGACGCTGTGACGCTGTGGCTGTATGGATATTGCTCTTGGCTGGACTAGACTGGATAGGTCAGTTTTAATTGTCACAGCATAGCTATAAATAAATTGCCCGAAGTCGCCGGCATTCATAACAAAAACTTACAAGTGCAAAATACACCCGAAGTTAACCCGGCTAGCATAAAGCACGAGCACCAGACCCCCCAATAAGCGTTGAGACTCAGATTTTTAATTAAGATAAAAAAAGTAGAAGATGGCATCTAGTACGCTGCCCGAGGCTCTAGGCTCATAAAATTACCATTCCAGTGCCCCAGTGAAGTTAAATGTCAGTACGTGAGTACAGGTAGAACTAATACGTGAATATTACGACAGTAAATTATCGTGCTAGTACTATTAATGGGAAAATTATGAATGTGTGCATGTTTTTTAATTCTTCACGCTGAAACGGTTCGACGGATTTGGGCAAAATTCAGTTAATTAGGTAGCTGAAGATTTGAAATAACAAAAAGGCTTCTTTTAATCCAGATATTCTAGCGGGATCGGGATAAAATTTTGAAATCTCAAACACTAGTATTTGAGACACAAGGGACGGGTGTTTTAACGGGTGTTGGTATATGCAACGTTTGAAATCCACGATGTAATTTATGGGAATTTAATAAAATCTCGGAATTTCAATTCGACTGCAACTGCCGGATAAAAAAAGCGGGGGTAAAATTTAGTATTACGAGTAAATGACGACCGGATGGCTTAGTGGTTAGAGAACCTGACTACGAAGTTTGAGGTCCTGGGTTCGAATCCCGGCCGGGGCAGACATTTGTGTGAATAACACGAATGTTTGTTCTCGGGTCTTGGATGTTTAATATGTATTTAAGTATGTATTTATCTATATAAGTATGTTTATCCGTTGCCTAGTATCCGTTGTACAAGCTTTGCTTAGTTTGGGACTAGGTCAATTGGTGTCAAATGTCCCATGATATTTATTTATTATTTTTGATTTAATAAACAACGGAAGCCCATTTTTGGCGTAAAATACTTGAATGTAAAATTTTAGCTTCTTGTCAATCGCGTTTAACCCGACTAACCGAAAGACGGTTATGTATTTTAGTATTTGATGACAAGTAAGACTAGGTATTAAGTAAGTATGACTATTAGTAACATTAGATAAATATAACTATATTGATCCTTTCTAAGCTGAAGCCTAGCCTAGCATATGGACGATTTTCAACTTACGAAATATCATTAGATTCCTTAAAACTGTCGGAGTGCCAACAAGGTAACGTTTGAGTAAAAATATGGAGGGGGATTAATTTTCTTTTTAATGTAAAAATGTGGGTCTCAAATAAAAGTTAATAATTAGCTAATTCGAAATGCAATATGTAAATCTTTTAAAATTTTTATGCTACCAATGTAAAAAAAACATTAAAATATTATGAAGTAGTAAAAAAAAACAACTACCTTTTTTTCATAAGAACAGAATAAAAGTCTAGTGTTCTAGAATTCTCTTCTCTAACAAAGTGACCGTAGTCCTCAGTTGCGGATTTGTGGTGAACCTCCATAACGACTTTCTTGGGAAATAAGTGTGATACTTTCTCCTTCCGCACCGCAAGCTCTATACCACGAAGCGCAAAATTTGGACTTCGTATCTGGTCGTCCCGAGGCTGACGCTAATATTACGAGGAGTGAGAGGGACGGTACGATACGAACTTCGAATTTCGGCTCCTATAGGGGCTCCTCATTGCTGGAGTTCAAAGCTCGTATTTGGTCATAGAGAGCGCTGCGGCCTATTCTTACATATTGTCCTGAGTCGCCTTTTACCATACGCACGGGAAGAGATGTTCTAAAACTGTGCATGGCACCAACTACGGATATAAAAATCTCTAAGCAAATCATCCGTTTTGTGCACTCGCTGCAAAATCTGCTATTACTACCTCTGACCAAAATCAAAACGGTTGCTCTGTAAGTAAGCCGCAAAGAGCTCTTTTGCATGTCACTTTATACCAGCCCTTTTGGAAGGATTCGTTGGTGGTATCCTCCTGGGTCCCATGGTCCTCACTTCAAGACATAAAAAAAATTGAACTTTACTTGATTGATGTTCGGTTCAAATTGTGAAAACAGAAATTGTAAGTCGGGCCTCCTCGGGTCGAGGGTATATCGTGGAAAAATGGGATCTTGAGCTGTCAAAGGACCAACACATTGTTCACTTGGCCGTCGAGGTATCTTTATCATTCTTTTCCAGCACCACACCTTCAAAACTTCGATCCTCTACCTTTCTTGAGCTCATATCGTCCAGGTAAATGTAATGTTCATTGTAGTCAAAATACCTCCAACGGGACTTATCACGCTAACACACACCGAAGTTCGAAGGACTCACGCTGCTAGGCAGACTTGACACCCCACACTTCAGTCTACTCGTGACCACAGCCACTGAAATGTTGCCGAAACGTCGAGGTAAATGTTCATTGTAGTCAAGTAATCCTACCTTTATATTTTTTAGTAAAATAAGATACTATCTTTTAAATAATTTATTGAATCAGGCGTTACTTTGCGGAGGTCCATATCAATGAACTAAAATAATTTCCTTGCTCACCCGCGACCTTACGATAGCTAAGCTTATGCAAAATATGCGCGTTCATGCAGTTCCTCCACCTCCACACTGTAAGAACACACACAAATCACACAAACCCATCTATCACCACCACCACACTACACTGACGCGTTTCGAACTCAACCAGAGCTCATCTTCAGAGTGACACAACCGTACACCATGCTACCAGTTGTTAGACTAACGAACCACAACCACCGTTTTAACTTGTCACTGTAACTCCCCAAATACCCACATACGTTTTATGAAACAAAACAAAACTACTCACAAATTATTAAAAAAAAAATTTAACCGTCCTTCAAAACTACCTTGATTTTTATTTATTTACTGTCAAGGCATGTTTTATTAACTACCATTGCTGAAATTAGATCCAAGCCGTAGCAAGGGAGATGAAACTAAATTTACCTGCTCATTAATAATAGACCCCATACTGTTGTATACTATCTTTATTATTCGTCGGAAACCAATCATGCCGAGTGTCTGTATCAAAGTCATTTCAGACAGTCAAGCCAAACTACTACGGATCCCCAAAAAAGTGTAAAAGGGACTTAATTTATTCAGTAGCGAAGTGCGGTGTGACCGTTTCTTATGCTAATGCCTTTATTTACGGCCAGGGGTCGTAGCTACAAATAAATTTAATAGTTCCAAAACGCTGACCGGAATTCGAGGGATAAATTTATTCGACCAAAAAAATGGGCAAGAGTTACGGCGAAATGTAACGAACCTACAGGTCAATACAAATAACTAGCTGTTGCTGTGGCTCCGTCTAAGTAGAACATGTTTATTACTAACGCACTGAATCTTATTTATTGGGGTAAAAACTATTCTATGTCCTTGGAAGTGCTTTAAAATATCTCTATGCCGAATTTTCTCGGCTTCTATTTTTAATATTAACACAAGTAGTAAACAGACATTCTATTTTTTTATTGTAAACTACTAGATCATAATATTTTTTTGTACATTTGGACAGCAATATACTGCGTACAATAATTTGACACGAAGAAGGATGGGTGACAGTTTGTCACGTCAGCAAGTGCCACGTTTGAATAAAAACAAAGCAATGATCGTGCAGTGATACATTACGTGCTAAACTTAAGAAACTTATGAAAGTATAATATTTTAAACTATCACGGTCATTTCTAATTTTATGATTTTGATTTTGGGTTTTGCTCCGTGTACCATGGTTTTAGAGAAGCTCGATATTTCGGCACAGTTGCATGCGCCATAATCACAAGACCACTGTCTCTCGTCACTGTCAGTCGTCTCGTTCGTGATCAACTGTGCCGAAATATCAAGCTTCTCTTAAACCAAGGTACGCGGAACAAAATCCGAATTTAAATCAAAAAAAATATGAAAGTATTATGTTTATTAGGGCCTCTGCTCACTCTTTAAGTTTACGGTTGTAACAAAACTATACACGCTGTAGGAATCAGTTCAGCAGTTTTTTTTTAATACAATATAGCCACAATCACGCCTGATGGAAAGCGGCCATATTGTAGTGTTCAGGAAACACAGTCGCAGGCAGGGAATTCTATTCCTTTGCTGTGCGGTTGATGAACGAAACGAAAAACGCTTTGTGCGGATTTTGGGAATACTGACAACGTATGGGTGGAGACCCCGTCTACTTCTGGTCGACCTGTGGAAGAGAGGAGCACGTGGAATAAGCTCGTGCAGTTCTGAAGCACATTCACCGAAATGTAGCCTGTAGAATACCGACAGAGAAGCCACTCTTCTTAATCCAGATAACAGATATATCATAGTCATGGTTATTTTCGCAATTATACTATTAATATGGATTAATACGGTATTTGACTATTTTGTATATGTTTTATAAATTAAAACTACACAATGCCTGTCATCGAATAGAAAAACAATTTTTAAGCTACCTTTACAAATAACAAAGTTATAAAGGTTTGAAATTCAAGATTAGACAGAGAAAGACATACTGGCATGTGACGTCACACGCCAGTACCGCCATACTTGCTGCATAGAGAAAAGCGTTTGAGAAAGAGACAGGTATAACGATTTTTCAAAAAATCACTATGGACCCAATTTTCAACCGATTTAAATTTTCTCTTCGCTAAACACTATCTGTTTATCTATATTTTCATAATAATATTAAGATATGGCTAAATCAGGACTTGTCAAATACCGTATTCTGTGGTCATACACTCATATTTATGTTAAGGTAACTTTTTAAACAGCTATTTTATGCCCTACCTACCCTTTTCTATTACACCTTTTGTCCCAGTTATAATGGAAGAGTTAACACCGTCAGTCGAAAGCTTTTTTTAATGGAAAAATAATAATTCACTTTTCTCCATCACAAGTTCGTAAGAACAAGTCTCAGTTTGTAGCATATCGGTCATAATTTTCATACCGATGCAAAAATAAATAGTTAATTTCTAAGCCATGACAAGATACCTACTGAAGACCTGCGGGCCTGTCAGGCCGCTTCATTGAAACTCTCAAAGCGAAAGTGACGTAAGGCAATTTTTCACAAAAACATTTTAATAACAAGCTTTCGTACCTATCAAAAATCATAACGAATTTTTAACCGAAGGCAACTTAATATCGTCCCGTTTTAAACATTCTCCGAGATATTACAAACTTTACCTTAATTGGTAATGACTTTGTTTAACGAAAGTAAAATAAGGCCTTAAAGGAATTAATTTCAAGTTGATAACTTTAATTTTAAGTTATTTAACTTGATTAATTTGTTCGAGTACAAAATTATAATTTTACCTAAACCGTCTAAATTGAAAATTGAAACAGGTTTGATTGCCTAATTTAATATTTATAGGTGTTATAAAATTGATGTTATAAATTACAATTTTAAAGTCAATCACAGGTTGAAATGAATGGTACGATATCAATTTCTACCATTGTCCTTTTTGAGATAATCGTCAAAAACTTGAACTTAATTGCGTTGATAGTAGGTACCGTCTTGTCTACTTTTCAACCCTTTGTCTTCAAAAACCCAACTCTTCCCATCCCTATTCTGATGTGCAACCCTAATTCAAATGAAAACTGTGGAATGAAAATAAACAATGTCCTTAACAGGACAACTGGGTACAACCGTTCACAATAGACGCATTTGGGCATTAATTTATTCAATCTTAGTTTATTTGACGGCCGAAACTCGAACGGTTTTTTGTGGTCCACTCGCGTGGAAGGATCGGTGTACGGGCTAGTTTTAGGGGTCCGCTGGATTGAAAGGGTTATTGGAAAATCTAAACAAAAAATGGTTTTTGTGTTTCATCGATCGAAATCAAGATGGCAAAGGCAAAAGGCAAGAATTGATAGGTTATAAATGGAGATGAGGTAGTCTATCTAAATGCAAAGTTGTTATATAAAATCCCAATATTAATTGTTAACACGGTTTATGTTCGCACGGCATTGTTTATGATTGTGGTTGCTTACAACTAAAAATTTAAAATAATAGTTTATTTTTAAGGAAGTGAATATAATAAAACATTTAAAACTAGCGTTTATCCGTAGGTTTGAATACGTTGACTATTAAACGTAGCATTTAAACTGAAATTCCGCGATTAAAATTTAATAGGGATGTTGACACCACCAATCAATTGACGTACTTTTTAAGAGCTGTCAAAACACAATTCTCCCATAGAGTTTGAATGGAAATAGCAACTTATTACGTCACTTGTTCGCACACTCAATCAACTAACTATTTATTTGTTTTCAACCACCAAGAAATCTAATTTTGCAGTTTATCGAAAATTAATCTGGTTTTCAGGGCTAAAATAAAGCGTTTTTTTACTGGAGTCGTGTCTTCGAATTATTTTTTAATGGTGTCAACATCCCTATTATTAATAAATAAATTCCGCAACAACGTACTATCCGCAACAGGCTTCGTAAATAGTGTAACCTAACCTAAACCCCAAATCTATACCCGGACCGATGCAATCAAGACCAAAACGTACCATAAATACTTACCACTTCGCCCCGCTGAATCGCTAAAGATATATATGCTGCACCAGATTAGAACCGGACCGCGGGTCATCACCCCTGTTCCTCATGGTTACGCCGCCCCTGATCCCTAATTAAAAAAATAAAATCTAATTACTACTAATTAATTCCCCAAAAAATCCCGTCAGAGTTTCTAAGAATTACATATTAGTTTTTTTTATTAAAGTAAGTCCAGACAAGCAGCATAAAATATAGTTAAATAGCTGGTTTCATTGCTAGTTTGTTACTTGGATAGTGTGGAGGTGTTATAGAACAAAAATAGAAAAACATTTATTATTAGGTACCCGGGGCGCACCCTTAAAATAAGTTTTAGTCAAAAATGAAAATTTTAATACTTACATACAAGCTTTTTTGCTGACTGTACTTTTTGTTGACTGTGATTCCATTGCCATCCAAACTACATTTCCGTATCAAATTTCAAATCAATGCTGTAAATTGTTGAGGAGTTCCGTCATGCGGAGACGATCCTAGCCGAACCATCCGGTTGTCACTACCAGATTATTGTATTGTCACCAGATTTACATAAGTATGCCAAATTTTAAGTCAATCCGAGCACTGGAAGTGGGTCAAATTTTGCTTCAAAGCTTTGACCCAAATAAATAAATTTAAATAAAAGCTTGAAAAAATCAGGATGCAAGTTAAATAAAAGCTTGAAAAAAAACGGATCACAGATGAATAAATAAATCAAGTAAGTATAAAGTTGATATTATACGGAACCGTACCGCGACGCTCCAATTCGCCTTTAACTGGTTTTTTGTCAAACTCGGGGATGTCATATTTTCACGCTAGCCAGTTCTTCAACATCATCGCATTGCCGTTGTTGAATCCCAAAAGAGATCGTGTGACATTAACATAAGAGCTAAAAATAGCCTTTGCAATGGCACGTATATTGGTAAAAATATTTAGGGAATTTTTAAAGTACAATGTTGATTCTAGGTTGTCCCTGAATCGTGATAATTGTTTATTGTCCTTTATAAAGCACTATTATAATACGTGATGGCATTACTAATGGACCGAGCTCTTGGGAGTCAAATTCTATGAACCGATGTTATTGTACTTTATGTGGTTTTTATTTTAATTGGGTACCAGTTATTTTAAATAGTGTGCGTGCGTTTGAATGTAAATATAATCTAATTATGTTAAATTCAAATGCTGGTCCATATGCATTTATGTGTATTATTTCTTCTTCTTTAACTTCAGAGTTATGTTCTTGTCGGTAGAGTATCTTCCACACATCCTTCCTCTGAGCCATTCTCTAGACCTCTTTATACGGAGCGATGTCGACTTTCTCCCTTATCTGATCGATGTTGCTGCGTCTAGGTCTACCTCTTCCTCTCTTCCCCTCGATCTTTCCAGAATTGTTTTGAAGAAGCCATCGTGTCTCATCAAATGCTCGATCATTTTTTGAATGGTGTTTTGATACTATGAGCGTTTTGCTCATTAATTTTGATACCCCTTGCCAAGTTCCATGATTTTTTTGATTGAAGATTCAATGTTAAAAATTAGTGGTAAAAGTGGACGCCCTTGTCTGACTCATTGTCTTATTTTTGCACTCCCATTTTCCTCACCCATCTCCATCCATACCTCTTGTTCCTTATATGCCTAAAAAATGCCTGAATGAGTAAATTTAATATTATTATTTTATTTTTTTGTTTGGAGGCGACTGAGGATATAGGTTAAGGTATAGCGTAGGCGACAGGCTAGCAGCCTGTCACTATTGTACCGTTTTTGTCAAACTTAAAACCTAAAATTGCTAAAAGTGGCTCCGAAGCGGTAACGCTTCGTGTGCTCTGCCTACCCCATCTGGGAATACAGGCGTGATGTTTGTGTGTGTGTGTGTGTGTTTATATATCTTGTAAATTATTCGCCTATCCCTAAAGTCCAACCCTGCTTCTTTAAAGATAGTCATCATCGGCCCCCAGTTATATGTATGTGCATTCATGTTCTTTTAAAGCTAGATCTAATGGTTTACGTGTGCAAAACCTCAGGTATATCTGCTAATTAATATTTCTTGACAGTTACAAGCCTTTAGATCGTAGCGATCTATAATAGTTTTCTAGATCGGATCTATTGACAGGTGCGCAGCGACTGTATTGTAAAGTTGAATACATCTCGTTTGCTTTAATTGGTCTAGTAAAGGAGATTGTTCATGAGCCTAGATGTTTACTGTTTCACTGGGTTAATTGCATAAGCGACTACCGGATATTCAAGTGGTTAGAGAACCTGACTGAAGCTTAAGGTTCAGGGATCGATCCCCGGTCAGGGTAGATATTTGTACAAATAATAAGAATGTTTGGTCTTAAATCTTGGGGGTTTTATATTATACTAGCTTTTGCCCGCGGCTTCGCCCGCGTGCAATTTGGTTATCGCACGCTGTTCTCTCTGGAACTGTGCATTTTTCCGGGATTAAAATTAGCCTATGTCATTTTCTGGGCCATAAACTATTTCTATGCTAAAAATGACGTCAATCCGTCGGTCTGTTTCAACGTGAAAGACGGACAAACACAAACTTTCTTACATACACAGTTCCGTTCCACCCATACATTCTGTTCTGTCGTGGGTAAAATTCCAGTAATATAAATTTATTAGGTGGACTTAGTAGAAACACCACTTCTTTGTAAACCAAAACGATGTCCTTTTAAAGGCCACAGGACACTGTTAATAAAGCAATAAAAACGATGGAAATGTGCAATAAATAAAGCAGTTAATAGACCAATTAATTGTCGTCACAGCATGTATGAAAATTAATGAAATAAATGTGCAAGAAGCGTTCCTAACGAATCTATGAAATATTTAACTTCTTAAACGTAAGTTGAATGCTTTGTGGTAATTTTACTACAGTTCCCTTTTAAGATTCACAGGGGACAAACGGATTTTTTTTGAAGACGTACAACGTACTTTATCCCCTAGACATGATGGAACGTGTTGATTGGAGTATTTCTAGTCTAAACAGGGTGTCTTTGAACATGAGGCTTTAAATTCAAGGTTCGATTCTACTCACAAAACTACGCTTTGTTTTGTTGCATTTTCAAAAAACTTAAATATAGATCATTTATTGATCCTCAAAGTTTAAGTGTTAAATCAGTGTATCGGACATGGCAGTGTTATTACTCTCTTGGTACCGGGGCCTTGAAATATTTTTTGTCATTTATTTGACATCTATAAGATAAACAAGCAGGCCGCTTCCAACCGAAGCAACTGGAGGTCTATGCGGGAGGCCTATATCTAACAGTAAACGTCCTACGGCTGATTTGATGATGATGATAGTGGTAAATCTCAGACTCCCTCTTCCTGAATAAATAAATATGAAACTCAAACTCAAACTCAAACTCACAACATTTATTGTCAAGAAAAACACACTACATCACAACAAAAACACAGTAAAAACATAAATAGGAGAAGAGAGAAAAATAAGAGATACGGGACAATTCACACCAATTGACCTAGTCCCAAACTAAGCTTAGCAAAGCTTGTGTTATGGGTACTAAGCAACGGATAAATTATAATTATATAGATAGATACATACTTAAATACATATTAAAAACCAAAGACCCGAGAACAAACATTCGTATTATTCATACAAATATCTGCCCCGGCACGGGAATCGAACCCGGGACCTCAAGCTTCGAAGTCCGGTTCTCTAACCACTAGGCCATCTGGTCGCCTAAGGAAACGATTTTCGTAAAATTTTCATGGAAATTTAGTAAAATTCTGGAATTCAACTCAAATTCTAGATCTAACAGTTCACGCAAGCGAAGCCATTAAAAGTCAGTCCCAAGTCAAATAAGAACTACATTAAAACATCACAATTATCCACCAATAATTTACTCAATGTCTGCAACAGTTAAGAGCGCGCTGAGCTCCTAACGCATTTATTTCATTCATTTCCCTTGCTGTATCATTAGTTATTTATTACCAGTAAAACTTTAGTTTAATCTCAATGTCAGACATTTAAACTTATATGTAAGATATTTAAGGATTAAGGGGCTATTTCACCATCCATTGATTAGTCTTAAGTGACGGTTAAATTTGATTCCGTCTTCGTCTATTCGAACAAAACAAAAAGAGACGGCATCACATTTAACCGTCAGTTAAGACTAATCAATGGATGGTGAAACAGCCCCTTATTCTACATAAATCATACGCAATTACTTGTTTTTAGTTCGTTCGATAGAAAAATCCCAAAGGCGTCTCTAAAAACTAACCCCCTTATTCATAAAACTTAACAAGCCTATGTTAACTATCAAATGCTTTGTCCCTTTCTAACAAATACAAATGTCGAAGTGACAGATAAGGACAAACGAATTTTAGCGGCATTTTAACTAAAATAGGTTTGATTGTCGTTTATGAATAAGGGGGTAAGGGGCTGTTTTACCATCTCCCTATACACGAGTGCATAGAATATCTAAAATTAAGCGCTAGAAGCTCGGGGCCCCCTTAACTATGACCTTCGTACGGCTTTCGCAGAGATCCCAGATAAGCGGGGCTACTACGGAATTCTAAAATCGAAGTTCATGTCGTTCCGTCCCTCTCACTCTCGTATTAAATAGTATAAGCGTCAGCGGGACGGCAACATACGAAGTTCGAATTTTGCACTTCGTAGTACAGGACAAGGGCCACCTGCGCACGCGACTCAAACAATTACAGCCAATTTCAATTGCTAACAGTCAGTTTAATTCAGTCGTAAATGTTTTTAATAGTTTTTATTATGTTCCATTTTACTGTTCGTCTCACTCAATAGGTGGGCCAATTAGAGTCTCTAAATAGACCACACAAGTCCATTTTAATTGTCATAGATAGTAAAGGTCATCATCATCAACACCAGGGTTTCTCCATTTATGTCCCTCTGCCTGGACACAGGCAGAATGAGAAGGCTCGGACTGTAATTCCCACGATAACCAGGATTGAGAACTAGACATAGCTTCCGTCAAAACAAAGCTCGTGGTTATTTTCAAATTTAAATTCGCACACGAACTTTGAAAGACTCAGAGATGCGAGTCCGGGTTTGAACCCATGACCTTCTGCTTTTTTTTTATCCGACTGTTTGGCAAACGAGCAAGTGGGTCTCCTGATGGTAAGAGATCACCACCGCCCATAAACATCTGTAATATCCCTGGTATTGCAGATGAATTGCCAACCTAGAGGCCTAAGATGGGATACCTCAAGTGCCAGTAATTTCACCGGCTGTCTTACTCTCCACGCCGAAACACAACAGTGCAAGCACTGCTGCTTCACGGCAGGATTAGCGAGCAACATGGTGGTAGCAATCCGGGCGGACCTTGCACAAGGTCCTACCACCTCCTTGAGAGGGCACTAGACTAATCGGCTTCCAAATCTAGCACAAGAGGAAACTACCACACCATTTCCCCAAGTAAGTCATCATGAAGGTTCACTAACTGATGCTCTTGCGAACACGACTACTTCTTCAAGAGTAGTCCAACTTAAGGATGGGTTTTTATCAGAGTGTGTATGTCATGAACCAATAGAAATGCTCCATTTGCCTATCCTCACTCCACTGACCTGTTTCCACTAGAGCTCATTAATTGACTGATAGTTCAATGAAGCGTTTCTATAGATTCATGACAAAAACATTCCTCGCATCACATCCTCACACATCTCTAGTAGAAACGTAGCCTAAAGTGAAGAGGATTCACGACGATAAACTTGTATAACAACATTAAAACAATGAGACTAACCTTTCTACCTGAATGTACTATATGATAATACAAAGAGTCCATGAAAGTCAAACGTGGCTTTATATTATATTTCATAACAGCCTGAACTCAGGCTGAAGCCCACCTGTAATACCTGAATACAGACAGACGGTCCAATTAGTTTCAGAATTCGAGGCTGAACTGAGGCAACGCTGAGTACGATGAAATAAACCTGTACCGCTTTATCTCCGTACCGGTATCAGAGCCCGTTAGGAAGCGGTACACGTTACAAGCGAGGAGCTGTTTGATGTCAATCAGATTTTAAGCGAGAGATTTTGCTCGTAAATCTGAATTTTATTTCTGGTTACCGTCTTAAATTAAGTCCGTGGATACTTTATTGTTATTTTCCTAATTATCAGGGCACGTTACGTACAGTTGAGGCCAAAGATATCTTTACACTTGACTACCTTGTCGATGTTACTTCAAGTTCAAACTTTTGTATAAAATTGACAGATAGTATACAGTGACAAGGTACTAAAGTGTAAAGATATCTTTGACTTTGACTCTAAATAAGAAAAAAGTCGTCATGTAATAGAAATATACAAACGTTTCATCTAAGCTCATTCATGGCACAAGATCATAAACTGAGATAATAATTAGACTTGTAGCTGCTAACGGATAGTACACCCTAAATAGGCTATACTTAGCCTAAATAAAATAAAGTCATTTTGACTTTGACTTTGACTCCAATACCAAGCACTAAACTTATGAATGTCAACAAATCTATCAAAAGTTCGGGAAAACCTCTGTTGAGAAGAAAAAATGCGGCTTGAAACTCGATCGTGCAAAGACGTATCATACAATATTCACTCTCCGCTAACGCTCCTTCTGCCTCTTATAACTTAAAGGTACACAAAGAGCGATGGAGCAACGCACGGACATCCCTCGAGCCAATTCTGTACTCGCACCTGCTATTATAATAATGGCTTAGCAAATGTCGATGTTATTAGCATTGTTATAAAATCTAGAGTTTCACTTAGGGTCCGACTACACGCTCAATCCTACTTGGGCAAATTCCAATTTGCACAAGCAAGCATGTGTGTTAAGACGGCAAAACGGTATACCGCATAAATGGCTTTTGGACGCCAGTTTTTGCGTAAATTTTTGCACAAGCCGTTTGCGTATGAAAGTCGCTACGTGTAGCCGAGCCCTAACGAACGTATCGGTATCTAAAATACAAACTAAACCTGGATGCACAAAAAAACCAGAAAAAGAGACCAGCGCTGGGAATCGACCAGGTCCTCAGCATTCCGTGCTGCGAGCTGTACCCGCCACTGGACAGGAGTACAAACACAAATTTCTCCTATGCTACTTAAGCAGCGACATCTATGTTTTAGCTCTCATCGAGAGACTTCAACACTCCTTCGGAACTAACCGCTAACCCAGACAAGAGATGTCGCTATTAAGCAATCAAATTAAGGTTGGTTTTTGACGTATAGGTATTATAAACTAGCCGTCACTGGTGCAAGGTACGGATGCGTTGCCAGCCCTTTGAGAAAAGAGTAGGTGGGTCATTAGCTGGTTGCCATGGTAACTCTACTAAGTCACTTATTAAAAGTACGAGTATAATTTTATGGGGTACAAATCTAGTAACAGTTAGGAGTTGTGAAAGTTTTAAGGTAATTCCTTCGTGGCTCATCTCCTAAGCATGCTATCTAGTGGAGTATAACAATTTTCTAAGCAAGTGTATCACTATTGTACTATGTATTACGTATTGTACTATGTGTACATTATGCTGAGTGGGGTCCACTTTATACTATTCGATGTTATTTTTTTTTCCATCCAATGTATTTTTATGTGTATCGAATATGTGTAAATAAATGTTTCTCTCTCTCTCTCTCTCTCTCTATTGTACAATGACATAATATGAAATGGGCCACAGATGAGATATATTATCATACGGGACAAACTTGAAAACTGACGGATTGTGCTGTGCCGACATCTAGTGGTCTATTGGCCGGTTATTGGGACGTGGATTGTTGTGTTATTCGATTTTTCAATTTCACTGTTTGTTTTTTTTTTTTTTTTCCGTTTTTTTTTTTTTTATTCCGTTTTTTTTTCTTATTTAATTTTTAGTTGTTTCTTTTTTATTGTTTTTGGTAATTACTATTCCCTCTCTTTACATTGTAGGTATTATGACTTAAATTTTATTTTATTTTTGTCTTATTATTTTTGGATTTTCGCCTTCCGTGAAGCCGCCAAGCGGTCACAGTGGAAGACCAGCGTTCGGTTGGCGTGCTCGGCCAACACTAAGAGTATGCTGAGCTGGGCTGGGACCGTTTCGCGACTTCGCAAAAACTTGCTTTTATTTTTTAATGTTTTATTTTGTTTTTTCATAACTTGTAATTACTATAAAACTGTTTTTGCGAATAGCGAATCATCATCGTCATCATCATCATCCCAGCCTATATACGTCCCACTGCTGGGCACAGGCCTCCTCTCAGAACAAGAGGGCGAAGAGGGGGAGAGGGGGAATAGCGAATAAATTATTTTTATTCTTGATGTCTCTTGAGTGACGGGGCAGAATAACGACACTAAAAAGTTATATCACGCATCCACAAGCACTCATATTTATAATATTAGTTGGATCATTTTATATTCCCATTTACGTTCTCCTAGGCACGTGCCGTCGCGGTTAAAAACCTCGCACTGGGTAACAGTAGATAAATGATAAATGGTAATAATGTACAAAAACTTGCTATGAAATATAGCACTCGAGTATGAATGTATGTAGCATCATCATACAAGTAATGTAGGGTAGCACATAACAATATCGCTCTGTAAAGGTACTTCACACACACCGATGACGCAGCATAGTATTTAACACCGTTTTCCAAATATAGTCCAAAAAAAGAAAATAGTTTGTGCCATTTTCGAGTCGCGATAGTAGCGTGTTGCAGCCGTGAGTCTTAATATTAGCAAATGTCGAGCTAAACTCGATTTAAGACGTGATTATCCGGGTCATTATATTTAATATGAGTGGTCACGGTAATGTTCATATTTTTATTCTAGTGATTTTATATTGCATAATATTTTTTATTGTATGATTAGACTTTTCATGTTAGATTGCCTTGTTTAGGTATTATATTGTTTGAAATATTTATATTTCGCACTAGCTGACCCGGGAAATGTTGTTCTGTCATATAAATTATCAAAAAATCGAACTTGTTAAATTATTTCGGCGGGGATACTGCAATACCGCCTAACTAGCATTTTCCATGAGGTATAATTTTCACTGGACTAACAGTACCGACGTTGTACTGTTCTGACAGTGAAAATTATACCTTATGGAAAATGCTAGTTACGCGGTATTGCAGTAGCACCGACGATTTCTCTAGATGAAAAAAAAGAACGAAAATATATTTATTCACAACACAAGACAACAATATTATTTTCATCACACTTGCTCGTCAATGATGTTATCCCATGCCTGTGTATTAAAGCACAATGGCCTAATTTTTTCCCGTTTTTACTAATAGTTTTTTTCCAAGGTGTAAACAAGTTAGTACTTTTAACGTACTTCATTTCAGACTAGAGAGGTGTCACGTCAGCCAACGTTTTATATATATCTTTAAAACTTAGTTATGACCCAATACTCAACGACCTACTTAATTGGCTTGAATAGCGCAATCCAAAAAGCAAAAAAACGACGTTTTTTTTCAATTGTTCCATTTCCAACCAAAGTTCTGAGCTAACCATGCTTTCTGTGAAAATATACTTTTTCTTTAACATCACATCGTGAACTGCAGAGTGGTAACGAAGCAATTTTAGCCTTTCTACACTCGCTTCAGTCATATACGGCAGTGCAAATTACACTTGGTTGCACACGCAATGATACACAACCTATTTTGGACGGACTGACATACCCGCGGCTCGTACAAAGGTGCCTGTATAAATTTTAAACCAAAGATTTCGTGGATAAAATAGGTTTTTTAATTTCTTGATGTCTATCTTCTTGCTAAAGTTAATTAGTGGAGTAGTTTTACTGTGATGAGATTATAAACAGACGGACAGGCAGAGTTACTTCTACAACCAAGCAAAACAGCAAAATCAATATCAATTTAAAAAATAATTTTGTTTTTTGTTTGTCGAAAGGTAACTTTGTATCATATTTACATTAGCAACAGGATGAAATGAAATGAAATAGATTTTATTTGTCATATCATAAGTGGGTAGGTCTAAAATGGTCTCAATTTAATAGATAAGTCAATTACGACATACATATATTGTAATAAGAATCAAACTTTGCGTTGTTATTATTTCCGTGTCAATCATATCAATTGAAATTGTAATATAATTGTAATATTCATTTACTTATCTTGTTTATAATATAAGAGCAAAAATTCCTTTGCAAAATTTGAAAACAAGTTTTTTTTTTTTACTGATTGTAGGTAAAATAAAAACTTGTTTATTAACATCCAAACACATTTGTATGTCTGCCGCTTGAAACATTGCTTAAGGTCTCAAAGTCGTGCACATAGCATTACAATTTAACAAAGTGTACCCCTTACAGTGATCCGAAGTACATTAGAATTTATGGCGTTATTTTTATTTTCAAACCAAGCTGATTTATGACTACGTGTGGTATAGAAAATGGATTCTGAACGCAAAAATATATGGGAATAAACAAGCTTTAAAATAGATTCATGCAGTTTGAGTTGGCGTACAAAGAGATTAATGACCTATAGACTTTCTAGGCAGGGCCTTGATTCAACCTATATATATGTCGCAGGGAAATGGCCAAAACTGAAATCGTGGAGCGCCAAAGTTCGCATACTCTTCTCAAGTCATACCGTAATTTTTGACCGAATCATCGTTTGTCATAATTTTTTCAATCCGAATTTTTTAAATGGTCACATGTAAGGGCCACTACTAAGTTTTAGTAGAGTGCTTTGTTAAGGTTGAAGTTGGTAATTATAAGATGACTGGTTAAGTTAATGACTCTTTTAATATAATAGTAAGTATAACGATTACAGGTAGTATAGCGAGGCCGAGTACTTTTCACGGTAACACGATATCAAAGTAGGACGCCGAGTTAATGTAAATTAGTGTGCGGTATTAAGGTGAGACCAAACCGCTGCTTAAAAAACGGTGACGGCACGGAACCGCAGTGACGGGTGCGTCGCATATGCGCACCGTTTTTAACGCATGCTCTCCACACCGCTGCTTATAATACGGAATCGCAGTGACGTGTCGTAAACTTCAGGTCTTTACCGAACGAAAATCACTGCCATTCCGCACCGTTTGCGTATTTTAAGCAACGGTGTGGAAAGCATGCAAAAAAACGGTGCGCATACGATGCGTCACTGCGATTCCGTACCGTCACCGTTTTTTAAGCAGCGGTTTGGCCGCACCTTTAAACCGTACACATCCCTAGGTCATCCTGTAGAATATTATAGGTTAGGTTGGGTTTGTTTTTTGGATTTATAATAATTGGATTCAGAGAAAAAAGAGTTATGACAAACGATAATTCTGACAAACATTACATTCGGACTTTCGATAAGTATGCGAGTCGATATGGACCCCCCTGAAATCTATATACATACCAAATTCAATTACACATAGAAAAGCGAAATAGCTCTTTGAACGTGGAAATGGCCAGGCCATTTAGCACGGAGAACAGATGGCCGGTGGGGCTGAAGAGTTATTGAAAGACCAGAGAGAATCGGCAAGCGTAGTGTAGGACCCAACCACCGAGATGGACACGGTGATGCAGGCCGCTTCCAACTGAACCAACTGGAGGTCTATAGGGAAGGAATATGTCCAAATGTCCAACAGTGGACGGCCTTCGGACGCCCTACACTACCCTCGCCGATTCGCGGTTTCCATTGGAGAATTCGGCCCCAACGGCCATCTGTTCTCCGTGCTATATGGCCTGCCCATTGCCACTTCAACGATATAATTTGCTTAGCTAAGTCGTTGACCCTGATTCTTCTACGTATTCCTCATCAATCATTCGATCCTATAGAGAAACTCCGAGCATAGCTCTCTCCATAGCTTACTGAACTGAGCATATTTATAAGGTCTATATAGTACACAGTAGTCAAGACTTTTAAAATTTATTTATTAATTTATATTAGCACATACAACAATATATTTACTTACAGACTGGAACACTGCCTCGGGCACAAGATAGAGATAAGATTAAAAGAAGCTGATCGATGTAGTAATAAATACAGTCAGCCAATTACGACAATTGCATGCATCCAAGCGTCCATTACTCACTCGAATAAACTGTTTTCTCTAGTACGAAAATATAACCAAATATTCATAGAGCTTTCTAAGCAATGAAATATACAACAATAACTTACAGCGATATATAGAATCGTAAACTTAAGAAATATATTGCGGTAGCTAACGAGAAATACATTTTATATGGTAAAGTTTTATATTAAAAGCTAACTATGCTTTGGTTTTATGGTTGTAATTGGCAAAGTTCATTAATATTTAATGAAGTTAAGTATGAAACCAGCTTCCTGGGACAGTGTGTTTCCGGTGTTTGCTTAGGGATCTTTAGAAAAAACCGGCCAAGAGCGTGTCGCACACGCCCGAAATAAGGTTCCGTAGCCATTACGAAAAAAATAAGTAATATTTTTCTCTGGATTTCGTATTTTATACGGAATCTTCCAAGTTTAGGTATATTAAACCTTAGGCTGCTATTTACTCATAAACTAGTAATAATTCTCAAGCAAACTTAGCCGTTATAGTTTTCCTTGAGAGTTTGATATACTTACTACCATCCTGATTTTTTTCAAATTTTTCCACAAACCGGTTTACATTTTAGAGGGGGGGACGCTCGATTTTCATGAAAATTTGCACTTTAATGTTGAATATTTCGCAAACAAATCACTGAATCAAAAAATCGTCTTAGCAAGCCCCTAACCAACGATACCCCACACTATAGGGTTGGATGAGAAAAAAAACACCCCACACTTTACTAT
>NC_133485.1:949080-979482 GCF_025370935.1 Choristoneura fumiferana | reverse complement strand
CGCAATACACGTTTCCGAGTGAGAAAATAATTTTTATTTATTAAATCCCCAGCACGCCTTAAGCTAGCCCTATCAAATCAACCAAATACAGTGCCTGCTCAACACCCAGTCAGACGGAACTGAAGTAAGGTCTGTTTAAAAAAAATTGCAATTTACCGTAAGCTTTTTAAATAATTAACAAGTTAAAAATTCAAAATGATCTGCCGGAATGCGTCCGGTGCTGAACAAAAGCCTCCTCCTTAGAACGCAACATGAACGACCACTAGTCACTTGCATCTACCAGTTGCCTGCAACTCTCACGATGTCGTCAGTCCACCTAGCAGGAGGCCTTCTAATGCTTCGTCTTCCAGTTCCTGCTATAGTAATTATTAAGTTTAATACTAAAAACCGCCCAAGTCGGACTCGCACACGCAGGGTTCCGTACCGTTATCTATAGGTACAAAATTAGACATTAGCAAAAAAAAACGACAAAAAAACAAGTTTGTTGTATGGGAGCCCTCTAAATATTGATTTTCCGTTGGCACCCTTTGGGTACGGAACCCTAAAAATTGGCTATAGGTGGGTATGGAGTTGTATCCATTTGCCAAATACTAATATCTCCGGACTCCAACAATGCGGGGAGGAAGGCAAAGGAAAATACCGCACTATTATCCGAAAGAAGTCATCATGATGGTACGTACACTATAGATCCTCAAGCGAAGACCACGAGAGTCAAGAGTGCAGTAACTTAGAAGAAGAAACAAAAGTAATCGTCTTTGGCCCTTTCGGCTTCTCTACCGACCACGAAAAAATCAATCATGACGTTAAAGAAGCTATAGTCGTGTGTGTAGCACCGCGTAATTTAATAAAAATTGATACTTTATGCAAAAAAACTAGTAATGGAATCACTCAATCGAACTAATGTACGGACGGATAAATGGTGATTTATCGCCGTGTGGATAAGAAAAATGACTGCAAATACAATATGGCGGTTACAGAATACGAGACGGTGACGACACGACCCGACTTTTATTAAATTCCACCTCTGTTTGTTACTGGGGTGTATCACAACAACTGTAATAGATAAACAGCTGAAATTTTAAATACAATGTGTATTTCTATTGTCGCTACAACAACAGAATCATCATCAATGAACAAGAATTTTCTTTGCTCACCATCATCCACCAGATAGATGTTTAGTCTAACATCTGGTAGCATGGTGTACGGTTGTGTTTCTCTGAAGATGAGCTCTGGTTGAGTTCGAAACGCGTCAGTGTAGTGTGGTGGTGGTGATAGATGGGTTTGTGTGATTTGTGTGCGTTCTTACAGTGTGGAGGTGGAGGAAGTCGCGCGTGAGCAAAGAAATTCTTTTAGTTCATGATATGGACCTCCGCAAAGTAACAAATGATTCAATAAATTATTTATAATCATCATCATCATCTTGGCCTATTTATATACCCAACTGTGCTTCGCAGCTGATGCAGGTTTCTTCACGATGTTTTCCTTCACGTTCAAGCTCGTCGTTAATTTGAAAATGTAGTTTCGTACATGAATTTCGAAAAACTCAGGAGTGACCCTGGATTTGAACCCACAAACCCTCTGCTTGCGAGGCCCAACCATTAGGTTGCCACGGCTTGTTTCGCTCTCGATTGACTGTGCCAAACTTGTTCACTCTACAACCTCGCAATACAAGTCTAAACTCTCGCTCTCTCTCTCTCCTGTGGGTAAGCGGTGGAGGTAGCATGTTGGCGTTCATGCTATTCAATAGTGGACATCTTCTGGCTAATGCAGAGTACGCGCTATTCCATTTTTAAAAGGTAAAGTCGTACAGTGTAAAGGTGGTTTCGTTAAAAAGGCTCTCCTTAGCAGATTATCGAGTGAGTTGTTTGATTTAATGCTTTTTGGGGTAATGAACCGCTCGCTTTATGTGTCTGTAATAGCTTTTTACGTGATTTTTCTTAATCTTTTTTATGTTTTAACAGTTAATGACTTACCCCAGTAATAAATACTCATGTTTTTATTTTAACGTCGATATCTTGTGGTATTCTTCGTGGGGTACAAAAACTTTTGTAATTTTCACTTTTACTGTGACAAGACAAACTAAGTAATTTGTTTTATTGGCTGCTTTTAATTTAATTGTCATAACCTAGTGGCCTAGTGGTTTGACCTATGGCCTCTCAATTAGAGGATCGTGGACTCAAATCCGGATTTGCATACGCACTTCTTAATTTAAAAAAAAATCATGCGTGAAATTGTCATTTTTGAGCTTTAATGGTGAAGAAAAACTTCGTGAGGAAATCTGCACAAACCTGCGAAGAAATTTAGTGGTGTGTGTGAAGTTCCCAATCCGCACTGGACCCGCGTAAGAACTTTGGCCCAAGCCCTCTCAAACAGAGAGAAGGATGACGTCTTATGTACCAATTGAATTCCATTCATCAATAAAACGTTGCGACATATTTGGTGCTAAAGAAATACAGCGAAATAGAGCAATAATAGCTAACTAAAACTGATTGTATTTCGCATGCTATGTGATAGATCAATATAAACTGCCGCCACAGTAAGTCTGGACATCATCCATTTAGTAGATATTCGTAACTATCCATAACTTATATCTGTAGTATTAGCAGAGAATCCGCAATGAGACTATCGGACAGAGAAGTCATCAACGTAGCTCAGAAAATTATCAAGTTGAAGTGGCAGTGGTCTGGTCTGGTGTCTGGTGTATCTCCCAAAGAACCTACAACTGTTGAAGTAAACGAGTTCTTGAGTGGAATACCGCGTCTCGGCAAACATAGTGTGGGACGACCTCCACCAGGTGGAGTGACGATTATTGGCGGAGGCCTATGTCCAGGTGGACTGCTATAGGCTCATAATGATAGTGATGATGATGATGAATATCGGTACGTTTACTAGTTAGTTTCGGAGTCCCGAATCCATACTGTTCTAATCCCAAATTCCCAATCTCTCTTATTCCGAGAGAAAGCCTGTGTCCAGCCGTGAAGAACATTGTGATCAATGTTACTGTCCTAGTTTTACGTTAAATTTAAAACAATGCGAATTGTTTAATAATGTTTGTTTGTGTATCAATTTGTGCCACGTCTACAAGCTGCGTGGCGGTGGCTATTCATCATACTAGTGTCAGCAGTTGGTTTTGCTGTATGTTGGCTACACCGACTGAGGAGAGCGCAGTCGTGATTTTATCAAGCTACCAATATAAACCAAATTAGACACATAAAACAGATTAGAGAATCAAAACATGAAGATGTTAAATTGTTTAATTATCAACCCAATGAAGCCAATTGTTAATGGTATAGTAGAAAGACTTAATAAGTATAATAGCACTTTTATTCAAAGTAAGTATGCATGTAAACCATTTTTTATACAAAAATAAAAAAAGGAACACAGTTGATAAATATGAAGATACATGTTACAAAGGTGAACGTAAAGTTTTAAAGGTTCTCTATCGGCTAACTTTTGAGTAGATGAGAGAAGCAAATGCACCCATTACTTAATAATATACCATGCTAATCTCATGCTAATAAAGTTCTCCGGTGTAGTTATCATACTATGGTATTATAGTTCGCAATAGCACGGCAAGAAGCAAACGCCGCAGGTCTATGATGGAATATGAAACTACGTGAGGTTGCCGATTCGCAAAGAAGCCTCTGTCACACAGACTTGTAATGGTAGCCACAGAGACGTAGCAATTTATCGCAAGTTTAGGCTTGAACAAGTATATAGGTAATTTAACTAAGTTGATAATGTTGTTCCCAACTTGAAACAAAAAATCGGTTGGAAAAACACGAGTCCCGAGTGACATTAACATTGGCTTGTACTGTAATGTAATGTGTATTGAAAGACACTATGTCTTCCATAACGGCAGTATTTTTTTTGAACAAGTCTAGAAATGTCGTAAAATTTTAATTTGGACTCAACGGTGTAACAACATCCAGATCTACGAGTATGAGTACGTCTTTGTTTCTATACATGTATACATTTTGATAGTCTAATTCTCTGCGCGTATTGTTTTCTTTTTATAGTGTAACTCGTTTATATTTTTTGGTTTAAAAAAAAACAACATTTAATTTATTTTTAGCATTACATTCACATTTCTTTTAAGACGTGGGTGCTTACTAAGATGGGTAGCTAATTGTAAGCTTAATTATCTGTTTTGTCCCATCTCTTAAAAAAGATAAATTTAACGAAACTGTTGTATCTTTAAACGGAACGAAAAAAATGCTGAAGAACATCAGCCATTGGGACGCATTGTTGCGCATCTCTAAATCATTTATAAATTAAAGAAAAACTAACTGCCTAACTGCTTCATAGACCTATTAATGCCCAGCCGAGACTAGCCTAGAAAGCTCTACGTATTTTTGGCATAGATCCTACTTTTGTAGACTATAAGGAATACGAACAGATTTTTGCGAAATTCTTAAGGGTTATGGAATTCCACAACAGGGACAAGGTAGCGGGCGAAAGCAAGTTTAAAGATATAAGACAGATGTTTAAAGGCACCTGGGGAGGCCGTAAACCAAGGAAATGAAGTAAGTAATTAAAACTTTATTTACTTTTAAGTGTGATGGTTTAGGACGGTCAACTCATTTACTTAGGTCCCGAGGGAAATAAGCTAGCTTTATATGAGTGAAACCTGTCTATTTTATTGAAACGGGCCTTGGAAACCGAAAACAATGCTTTTAGATGAACTTTTTGGAACTATTTACTTTTATAATCTAGAAACAAAGCAAGTTTCATGGTGGCGTATAGTCGCGTGAGTTTAAACAGTCATGTGGCCATTTTTTAGGTCTACCAGGAACCCTTATCTGATCCGTTCGTTTCTCTGTCCGCGGCTTAGCTTTAGAGACTGTTAGTGTTAGGAAACTGTAATTTTGCACATGTAGGTATCTATAGATTAACCGTGCGAAAAAGGTAAAAAATTACAGTTTATCAAAATAAATACTTTTTTAGCATATCCCTCTACTCGTAAAACGGGAACATGGCTAAAAATTGGGATCTTTGCTTTTCGGAAAAAAGCATTTATAAATAAATATATCGCAAATGATTAATCTAACAACTGTTTCAAAGATGAGCGATTCTTTTTCTAAAACTGAAACTATTCAGGATTTTTCTTTATTCGACTGGATGGCAAACGAGCAAGTGGGTCTCCTGATGGTAAGAGATCACCGCCGCCCATAAACATTTGCAACACCCGGGGTATTGCAGATGCGTTGCCAACCTAGAGGCCTAAGATGGGATACCTCAAGTGCCAGTAATTTCACCGGCTGTCTGACTCTCCACGCCGAAACACAACAGTGCAAGCATTACTGCTTCACGGCAGGATTAGCGAGCAAGATGGTGGTAGCAATCCGGGCGGACCTTGCACAAGGTCCTCAAGGATATCTTGTAGAACCCTATAGGTTAGGTTAGTTCTATAACAATCCTGAAGTACTTACAGGTAAAAAAAAAATCGTTCGTCCATATGAAACAGTTAGGGCTGAATCATTGGAAAACATATTTTCGGCGAAAAAGTAGAGACCCTAATATAGTACATTGTGTCTTAATGGCGGTAAATAAAGAATTACGAACGAGAGTCTATTAGAAGCCCGAAGTCGAAGACTGAGGGCTTTAATGAGTCGATGTTCGTAATTCTAGTACCGCCCGTGCGACATACAATGTTTTTCATCACATTTGCGAGTGAAATTTAATATTTGTAAAAGAAAAAATATAATTGTCCCAAATATTGGCGATACCTTAGGCTGCGCTCTTGGCAGCGCCGCCCTCCCCCTCCCTCAGCATGTGCCTGAGCCGCGTGTGCATGTGGTCCTGCTGCTACGCCATGCGCAGCACCATCAGTACGGGCACGGACTCATTTACCGACCTTGGGCTTCATGACAAGGAAATTTGTACGCGCAATGACTCATTTACCGACCACGGGTTTCATGACAAGCACATTAAGGTCGAGGGTTTTATTTGGGGGGTTGCAATCAAGGTAGCCTTCATGTTTTGACACTGTTTACGAGCAAGTGTGATGAAAAAATTATTACCACGATGTGAATCCAGAAACTTCAAACGACCATGATAACTTTTGGTTTAGATGATTAATGCGAGCGAAGCCGCGGTCAAAGACTAGAGCTGGTTATTTTTATAGTGTTCCCATTGTTGCGCAAACGCATTGTGTTTTAAAACAATACTCAATGTTAAGGTTACGCTGAACGTTCAACGTAAACGGAGATAAGAATCGAGAAGTTAAGTGACTGTAGGATCTTTAAGAAAAGTTCAAGGGTTAGTTAGTTATATTGCAAGGTTGTTTTAGTGCTTAGTAAAAAATTCGTGTTATTAAGTTTATTTAAAAGCGAAAATGTATCTAGTTTCAGTTCAGATGCCACTTTAGCAGTGTTTGAATATGTAGAACTGTTGCAATTTAACCGAAAGTGGAATTGTCTATGCTATGATACATTTACATCACTTTTCTCTGACACACAGAAATAGATAAGGGTAGTATGAGATGCATAACTTAAAATTCACCTTGTACAAACTTACTAATTGAGATGACAAATTAGTTTCACACCCACATATACACATCACAGCCTATAGGTACACTTACGTTCATCTGCTGAGCGCAGACCTCCTCTCAAGATGAGAGGGCTTGGGCCATAGTTCCCATACGGGCCCAATGGGGATTGGAAACTTCACACACACACACACTATTAAATTGCTTCCCAAGTTTTTCTCACGATTGTTTCCTTCACCGTGGTAAATTTCGACTGTTAATTCGCACATAAATTTAAGAACTCAGAGGTGCGAGCCCAGTTTGAATCCACGATCCTCCTGTTTGTGAGACCGTATGCTAAACCACTAGGCCACCAGCTCTGTACAAACGTACTCCAACAATAATGTTGAACGTAGAATAATCCCGGCTATAATCCAACCCAGCAGCAAAATTCTGCGAACCATAACTGATAATTAGAAATCTAGCGTCAAAATAAACGCATCACTAAATGCTAGAAGCGATGGAACCGTAATATGAGCATTCATAGCTCATGGAGGCCATGTCACTTAATGCAATTCCCAGGAACATTGCATTATCTACTATAACATGACCTCCCTACCCTCCCTCTGGCAGTAGCAAATTAGAAAAGCTACGAGGAAACTATTTCAGTTTAATGTATCTTAGTAAAATGGTTGCATACGCTCGCAACGGTTGACCGGTTTAAAGGGACCCCGCCCCTCTCCTACTTAATCTGTATAAATCTAAAACCGCAAAGGGCATTGCGAGTAGGCAAAGCTCTTGTTATTTTGGACATGTCGGTTGCCAGTTTGATTAGCTGTTTGATATAATAACGAAAGGATTTAAATTTGGAATTGACGTATCGAAATGAAAGCTAAATTTCAAAATTTACAGCCAGTGTAGTTTATGGCCAGTGACAAAATAGTTTTGGTACAATTTGGAAAATTATAATTATGATAAAAAAGCTAAAGACATAATATTTTGTTGACTACTAATACTTGTATTGTCTTTCAATTTGTATTATGATATGATACTTTCATTTCATTTTAACTCGTGAAAATTGTTTTATATCTTGCTTACCTAATTCACATAGTAATTAAACAACAGCTACAAAAATATAATGAAAAAAACAAAGGTTGTTTTAATTCGTTGGTCCCGTTTTGTTTTTTCCATCAAATTGCGGCACATTCCTCTTAATTTTATATCTTTTTCCTCAAGCTTTAGATTACAAAAACATGCGGTACATTTGTTTACCTATTTCTAATTCAAAATATTTTTCGTGTTTTTACTTTAAAAGCCTATTTCTATGCCTTTGTTTTTTTTTCGTTGACAACAACTGTTTTTTAAGAAATTCAAAATCAGTAATTTACTTCACGTGTGCATTTTTACAAAAATAGTAGATACACTTCAGTTACGATCAGTAAAACTGTATTTTATTTATTTTTATGATCCATAAATGAATATTTTTATATCGCAAAGATCACTTACTAAGGTGTATGAATCAAAGAATCAATAAAATATCTTTCGCTCGCACTATAAAAAATAAGTAAGCGTACAAAACATAATTTGTCGTCTAATGCCATATAAATCTTTCTGACGTAGTGAATAGATACAGCAACTTTATTTTTGCCGTTGACGAACAACAAGTTATTAGATTTTTAACCTTATACCAACGGTTTAAGAATGTAATGAAGCAAAATTGATGGTAAAATAAATGTTGTCTCAGATAGTTTTATGAAAAGAGGCTGTTTTATAGCTGTAACGCTTTGGATCTAAGATATTTTGAAGAAATAATATTTGGGTTAATGGAATTTTAGTTCTATTGGTAATATATACGGTCGGCTTTACATTGAAACTGATCACGCCTTAGATTCATGTCAATCAATCGATGTTTTCAATACAAAGGTGGCAAACGAACCAGCGGTCTTTCGAATGATAAATTAAAAAAGAAACGAAGGTCAATAGGTTAAGATAACGTAGTAAGATGTTCCATTTAAAACACTTTATTCTCAAAATATTTAGTTAGATTATAACGTGACTAACTTTTACCCGCAGCGTCGCTCACGTGAATCTAAACTGGCGTTGAATTAGAATTCCAGGACTAAGTAACTAAGTTCTAGGAGAAATCGCAAAACCGTGATATATTCTGTAAAATACATAATTAATTTAATCACACTTGAATTGACCGCAAAATAATAACAAATTCGCAAATAGAACTTGAATATAAACTATATATACGAGTTCAAAAAGATTAAGGGGCTGTTTCACCATCCATTGATTAGTGTTAACTGACGGTTTAATGTGATGCCGTCTCCGTCTCATCCCAGTCTATATACGTCCCACTGCTGGGCACAGGCCTCCTCTCAGAACAAGAGGGCTTGGGCCATAGTGTTCCCACGCGGGCCCAGTGCGGATTGGGAACTTCACACGCACCATTGAATTGCTTCGCAGGTTTGTGCAGGTTTCCTCACGATGTTTTCCTTCACCGCAAAGCTCGTGGTAAATTTCAAATGTAATTCCGCACATGAATTTCGAAAAACTCAAAGGTGCGAGCCGGGGTTTGAACCCACGACACCGTCTCCGTCTATTCGAACAAAACAAATAGAGACGGCATCACACTTAACCGTCAGTTAACACTAATCAATGGATGGTGAAACAGCCCCTTAAACTAAAAAAAGCCGCCGTAGCTTGGTGGCCAACAATAGCAGCATGCCCTCGTAGAATAGCGATGGCAATTCGTTAAAAGATAGCTGCCCTTTGATCTCCAGTAGTGTTATGGTCCATCTTAACACTTCTTTATCTCAAGTTTTGGTTGAAGAATCAAAAATCAACGCTGAAAATCAGCGCTGGGGTGTTTATTATTAACGCTTCAGCATTATGCTGAGCCAGTGTCCGATTCACAACCGCAATGACACATACTTTCCTACGTGTTGTCTATTTGTACTTAATACTGTTGTTGTGTCTTGTGTTGTGAATAAATGTATTTTCTTTCTTTCAAAAAACTACAAAAATTGTTGGCACAGCAAGCAATCAGTTATTATTTATGTACATTTCAGAAAGTACTTCAATTCATCAGCCTGTAGGTATGTTTCCTCATTTTTATAAAAAAAAGTTGGTAGCATTTGTAATTGTAACTGGCTCATCTGCATTTTTTTAATGGGTAGATATTCAAATTCTAGAAATACTGCTTTTTCCGTCTTTTTTTTTTAATTCTACTCAACTCTCAAAACAAATGACATGACTGTGTATATTCATTTATAATATTTCCATGCACAAAATACCGCCAAAATCAATTCAAATTTACAACAAAAGCAAACGTTTAAACCGTTATCACAATATTCCCGAATATCCAAAACGTAACATGCTGTATAGTCATATTGCAACATAGATTGTATGTGTGTATACAGGCGGGTCACAAAGTCGTCGGTTCATATTCTTGGATTTATGCGCAGGGGCAGGTCGCAGCGGATATCTCACTCGGGATCGCGCGCTCAGCGGCCAGCAGGGACGGAGGTACAGACAGCAAAAATAAAATTACAATTTCTTTATATACGAGTAAACCTAGTTTTTATTTTATTTTCGTAAACTGCGATAGATGGCGCAGTTTATTGGTAGAAACTGCCTGATAACTATATTTTTGGACAAACATGTTTTTTCATACAGCATTCATTCTTAAAGTTCACAGTCATTATCAAAGGCCAAATTGTTAAATTCATAAACTTTACGAGTGATGTTGACATGACATAATATTATAAGAGAGACATAAACTTTTTTTTTGCTAAATATATGTGAACTAAGAACACTAGCTACAGACTTTAATAAAAATATAAATTAAGAACCCTTACGTCTGTTTTATCACGCACAGTTCATTACCTATCTAAATTCTTTATTATCTTCAAAGCACAGTAAAGTTACGCCTGTGTCCTGAAAAAAAATAACTTCATTTGACCGGTTAAATTTTTTATTAAAGTTCCTTTAAAAATCTTTCTTTTTTAATATAAATGGGGCATTATAAGTATACCTCGTGTTATGAATTATCATTTAGTGGATTTAAAAATGTTGCCCAGGATTTTTAAATCTATGTATTCAATGGTGTTTTAACGAGGAAAAGCATGTTTTTTTGTAACACGTGTGATATAATTTGAGTACTCACGCAAGTAAGGTTTCTATATAAAACTATAATTTCATTAAGTCATAATCTAAGATAATTATGCCGTACAGTACCTAACTACTTACTCATAGCAGATATTTTCTTTAGTCTGGAAACAGGTATTTGTGTAAAATGTACTATTTATTAAAATAAGAAGTGAGTGTGCTGCTGACGCTCCCTAGGGCCCAAAGTTGACCGCACTTATCTATCGTTGAGGTATGCCCTTATTATAGCAGTTTTTGCGAGCGTAACATTGACTATTACTCAAAAAAAGGAAACTCTTACAGTTTTTTTCCTTGTGTGTTCTTCTTTTCGTATAAAAGTAAATTAAGCGGTGAATAGCGGTATATGTATCTGTACTATTTATTTAGAACTATTGATTGTACATAAAAGACGTAATAAACAGAATTACAGCGACAAACAGATGTGCAAAGGCGAACTTATCCAATAAAGGGATCTGTTTTAGTTTACCTTTGAACGATTGATAGGACAATTGAAACAAGAACAAGTAGTAAGTATCAATAAGCCTTAACCTAAAAAAAATACTATAAATAGAGATGTAGGGTAACAGTAATGTGAAATACTAGCTTTTTACCGTAGCTTTGCCCTTGTTAGTGAATAAACGGCCAGCGAAATGTTTTTTTGTGTCAAATGGCTGGCAAATGAACATGCGGGTCAGCTGATGGTAAGTAATTACCGCCGCCCATGGACACCTACAGCATTATTAGGACTGCGGGTGCGTTGCGGCCTAAATGGGGGACTAATGGGGGTGGGAGGAGGGGGTAAGAGTGAGGGGAGTTGAGCCTCCGGATCTTAGATTTTTATTTTTTGGAACATTGAACGTTTGCTTATATGCGTCATAATATATCGATAAATAGTAAAAGAGGGTTGTTAGTGTAGGTACATTCGGAGGAAACGTAGTGGGATACATCATTGTTGCACTTTAAACGAGTCGATGATAATGTAAGGTTTCGTTGCACTAGAAATATCACCGACCAAAGGTTATTATCGTATGCGAAAAGTTACATCATTTTGTTAGATTAACATGGATAGGTACATATCATTGTAGTTGACTGTACGGCACTGGACGGCACCCGAAGTGTCAGTCAATTATTGTATTAAATGAGTGACTTGACATCTGCGTTTTTCTCTGCGCCCTTTTTCTCAGGAACGCGTGGAGGTATCAAGCTGAAATTTATATCAAATACTCAAGTCTACTGTACCTTGGAGCTGTGAAAAAATCCAACTCCTAAGCCAACGCAATCAAAAAATACAGCCGTTTATGCCGCAAATTTCCGCAAATTTTCGAAACTCGCAAGGGAATCAAAACCTACAGGGTACTTCCCGTGAACTCAGAATCTTGAAATTTAGTACGAAGCAACGTCTAATAGTACAGATAAAGGAAAAATTTCGAAAACCGTAAATTTTTTGTTACCTCATATAATAAAAACGTTTTTAATAATTTTAAAGTTACTACCCACAGGTTCGTGCGGAACCCTCGGTGCGCGAGTCCGACTCGCACTTGGTCGGTTTTTATGTTAGGTAGGTACAATGGTGTAATAATATCTCTCATTCTTTTAGGGCTTTTCTGTACCTTCTCGGGCTATAAAAGATTTCACAACCATCTGACATTTAGGTTTATCTTCGGCCACTTTTCATGCGCCAGAGTCGAATCTCCACCATTAATCGGCGATCCATATCGGTAATGGTGCCTATCAAGGTCAGATCATCTACGTTCGACCTTTTTTATGATTTGGGACGCAGCCGGTTAAGAAGGCATAGTTTGATGACGGAGTTAATAACTATATTGTTTTTTAACTTTCACGATATTAACTCATACACTCACTCATTCATACATCTTGCTGGATACAGGCCTCCTCTAAGCATGAGAGGGCTTGGGCTTTAGTTCCCACGCGATCTCAGTACGGATTTAAAACTTCACATGTACTTAAGTGAATTTTTTAATAATGTGTCATTGAATATCTTTAAAGTTATGGGCAGGTTTCTTCACGAGGTTTTCTTTCACCGTATCGTGGTAAAATTAAAATGTAATTTCACGCTTGGATTGCGAAAAAAGCAAAGATGCGGGTTTGAATCCACGATCGTCTGCTTGACAGCGTAGGCCAACCGCTATGCTATGATGGCTTATAAAATACGACATATAATGTATTAGTCAAAATACCCCAAACGGGACTTATCACGCTTAGTGAAAATCACGAAAGCTTAAAACGTTATATTAGCAGCGGCCGTGGTCACAAATAGTGTATCTAAGTATAAAAAAATGAAGACTAGCATCGCATGTAATAACAGGTATGCCATCTATCAGAAATACGCTTGTTTATAGTGTCCAAAGTGATTTATTCTTTTCACAATTACCAATTATTGGTCGAGATGCGAATATTATTAAAAAAAAAAACATTCAACGTAGAACTGTAGTTGTCTGCACCACATTTTTTTCACCGGCTCTAGTATAACATTCTAAAAGGAATGAATTATCAACCAAACTGTTTAAGTATACTCACAATGACAACAGTAACTCATTGTTTAAAAAAATAGTAAATTAACTTCTCTTAGCGATTTTAGATCGATATCAGTGGGATAGTTAAAACCACGAGTTGACCCTCGGTTCAAGGGACCGTACAAAACAATGTTTTTTAAAAAAAGATCAAAAGTAATTGATCTTTTAAGTGCTGCGCCGGAGTTTGATGCTGGCCGCTACGTACTTCAGTTTTTTTTATTTCAATTGATTAGATAACAGACTTAATTCAGAACGTTTTATAGCACTTTGATTGCGATAGGCATACAAGCGAATTAGCTCGTTGAAGCGGCAATGGGCTGGCCATATAGCACGGAGAGCAGATGGCCGTTGGGGCCGAAAGGTTCTCGAGTGGAGACTGCGGATCAGCAAGCGCAGCGTAGGGCGTGCACTGACGAGATGGACGGATGACCTGGTTAAAGCCGCGGGTTCACGGTGGATGCAGGCCGCTGCCAACCGAGGCAAGAGGTCTATGGGGGAGGCCTATGTCCAACAGTGGACGTCCTACGGCTGATATAATCAATAAAAAATTGCAACATTACATTTAGAAAACCAATGCACTGTTAAATTCAAATACACAAAAAATGCAAAAATACATAAAACTCAAGAAAAAGATAAAAAAAAAAAAAAAATAGTTAAGGATTTTTGAACGTCGTCTTCGTCGCTATCCTAAAACGACGGAACACCACACCCTCCGGCCAGAAGTCGGAGCGCAGGTACATCTGCTGGTGCTTGGCAGGCTTGGAGTCTAAATGAGCTGAAATTGTTAGCCCTTTGAGACTCGAGCGGGATGATGGACAGCTCTAGCTGAGCTCGGACGTGCTCGAACACCTTCTCAGGCATCGTCTTCTTGTCCAACCAAGACAGGTAGATGTCCACCCTCGGTATTGCAGCTTGAATACAGGACGACGCCGCAGGAAATGCAATGAAGATGATGATGATGATGATGATGATGATGATGATGATGACAAAGGGGTAGCAGCCTGCGTTTTGGGGTCGATGCCAGTGACGTCTGTTGACGACGTGTTTGCCTTCTAAGTAGAGGGGTTGTTTGGCTAGGTTAGTAAAAAAATAAGTTTATATTGTAATTCGATATTTTTGCAGGTACTTACCTCCTTTTACCTAAGTACTTTGAAGTGGTAATGTTATGCGAAAGTTTGCGATCGTATTGAATGCGCGTATTTATTTTACGCTGCGACGCTTGGACTGGGCGGATTTTAGTGATATTTGTTATTTAAATAGCTGCATCTTCGAAATATCACATAGGGTACTTATTATTCCGATATTTTTACAGTATTGGCACATTAAGTACATAGAAAGGTACGTATGTAAAATATCAAAATCTCTGCCGCAAAGTCATAGAGACA
Organism: Choristoneura fumiferana; assembly: GCF_025370935.1. Taxonomy (NCBI): domain Eukaryota; kingdom Metazoa; phylum Arthropoda; class Insecta; order Lepidoptera; family Tortricidae; genus Choristoneura; species Choristoneura fumiferana. The sequence goes on along the minus strand of NC_133485.1, from coordinate 964,942 downwards.
TAAATACCTCGCACATTTACGACCAGATGGTCTAGTGGTTAGAGAACCTGACTACGAAACTTGAGGTTCCGGGTTCGATTCCGTGTCGGGGCAGATATTTGTATGAAAAATACGAAGTTTTTTTCTCGGGTCTTGGGTGTTTAATATGTATTTAAGTATGTATCTATCTATATAATTATATTTATCCGTTGCTTAGTACCCATAATACAAGCTTTGCTAAGCTTACTTTGGGACTAGGTCAATTGGTGTGAATTGTCCCATGATATTTATTTATTATTATTATTTATCTTACATCAAATGTCATTCCTCTTTATATAGGTAATTTAGTTTAGTTTAATTAGTATCTAAAAATAAACAGTTTAATTAAAAATAACCAAGTCACAAAATTAAACGGTTCATTCAACTCACGTTTACAATTGAACGGTCCGACAAGTTTCGAACTTTGAAAATGTCTCACAAGAGCTTAAGTAATATTAAAAATAAACAGTTTAAGTAGTCTTAAATGTACTTTAACATGTCATAAACATAAATATGATGACACCAAAATACGCCAAACATATATATAACATGAAAGTGATTTCAAACTCGTTATAAATAAGTAAAATAAAAAGAAGCTGACGCCTCACAAAAAGGTGGGCGTGGTTTGCTGCGTCACTCGCGTCACGACTGCACGTGCGTGCGCGCACCGCGCTGTCACAGTGGACGCAGATTTATATTTAAGAAAAAGGTTTTTTACATACGCCAGCAAATGAGCAAGGCCATGCGAAGGCCCTGGAGCACATAACAATTTGGGGCCCTTTTGGAAGTTAAAGAAAGTGAAAGTTTTTTTTTGCATGTAATTGTGCTATTTTATTTATTACACACAAAATCAAATTTCAGGGGGCTCCTGAGCTGGGGGGCCCTGGGCATGAACCTCGTTTGCCCATAAGGGCAACCATAAGGTAAAGATGGTAGGTATTCCAAAATAGCAAACGGGGTCACTTGGTAAGTGATCACCACTACTCTAAAACTACTAAAACTAAGATGAAAGTCTATTTATTTACTAAATGTAAAATTTTGTGACTGCGTACAAATGTACGTATTTATCGCATAAATGCTAAACAAATTTGAACGAAATTTTGTTTGTAGAAAGCAAGACCTCTTCTATAAAAAAAAATTATTCCAATATTCCTAAGGTGTTATTGTTAAAATATCTTATCTTACCGCTTCAAGATTTAGGAAAGTATGCGTGGTCATACAGCGCAAATGAAGACCGCAGTATAGTTTCGGAAATCGCGACGGAAATTTGGCGAAATCCAAATTAAATATGAAATCTAATTAATGACTGACGGGAGCAAAGCCGTGGATAAAAGAAAGTATCATCTCATAGTTTGACTTACCCTTCATATAACTCACAATCTGAACACCTAAGGATTGGAACTCCTTCCCTTCCCTGAACGCTACACTCTAACTGTCTTCAAACCTAGAGTGACTAGGCATTTACTATATTCTTTTCTTTTGTTAATTTTTATACATTTTGTGTGTAAATAAATAATTTCCGTAAACTCTTAAAAAATCTGATAAATAGTCCTCAGTGCCTCCAACAATGAAATAAATATTAAAAAAGATAATACACAAGGAAGTAAATTGCGGCTATTGTGGCAGCGCCCCAGTCGGTCACGCAATGACATTTCGTATAAGGTTCTAACGCTGCACAAGGCACGAGAGACTTGGAATAAATAAAAATAATGAAAAGCTAGTCACTCAAAGGGCTTTGGAGAGGTCTATGCTCGGGGTTTCTCTGCGGGATAGAATCAGAAATGATGATATCCGCAGTAGAACTAAGGTTACTGACAAAGTCCGAAGAATTGCGAAACTGAAGTGGCAGTGGGTGGGGCACATCGCTCGCCGGACTGATGGCCGATGGGGTCAGAAGGTTCTCGAATGGCGTCCGCGGACCGGGAGATGAGCTGGTTAAGATCGCGGGATCGCGTTGGATGCGGAAAGGACAAGACTGGTCTGAGTGGAGAGCCTTGGGGGAGGCCTATGTCCAGCAGCGGACGTCTTTCGGATGGCATGATGATGATGAATGAAAACCTAATACATGCCCGCCAAATATAACCAAGATAATTATAGGCTACTTAATGGCCGCCTATGGTTTACCTTGGAAAATCTCCATACACCTGTGCTTTTGTACTTACTGTTTACTATGTTGGTGTGCAATAAAGAGTCGTTGTATTGTACATAATTGACTAATATGATCGACAGCGATGGTAATAGTAAAAATATGAACTAAAAACATACCAGAAGTTACCAGAGTTCTAGATTAGTTACTCTTGTTTTTACAAGCTTTTATTTAGTTTCACCTGTCCTGTTGTCTGTCTGTCTGCAATCATATCTCGCAAGTTATATTTGACCATCTTTCAGTAGTCAGATTGACTTGAAATTTGGAATACTTATATAAATCGCGTGACAATACAATAATCTAGTAGTGAAATTCTGGTATTCCAGCCAGGATCGTCTCCGCAGGACGGAACTCTTCAACGGTAAATAGCATCGACTTGAGATTTGATATGCAAATGTAGTTTAGGACAATGCAAGTACAGTCAACAAAAAGTACAGTCAGCAAAAAAGCTTGTATTAAAAATGAAATTGTTATGGTTAGGTTATTTTTCTTTTTGGTTTTAATTTAAAGTTTTTTTAAAGCAGTTGTGTTTTTAATTTTTTAATTATACGCTCCGCTAGCATCTCCCCGCTTGCATCATAACTGTACCTTTTAAAATGGCCCTTGGATTTATTATGCGTGATCTTCTGTGTACAAACGAGTAATGTTTCTCTTTGCGCATGATGTCGTCATTTTGTTGACATTGTGCTTGTAAGGACTACAAAAATCTCTAATAATATGAAACAGAAAGAAAGTAATTTTATTGCCACAAAATCTAAATCTAGTGGGTATAATTTGTAACAATAGGTGTCGGCGTCAGCATAATAATATGCTAAATACTAGAAGAGGTGACAGACAAGCAGAAAGCATTAATTTCATATCATCTCGGCCTAATATGGCCCGGTGCAGGCCACAGGCCTTTTGTCAGAATGAGAGGACTTGGGCCATATTTCCCACACGGGCCCAGTGCAGGTTGGAAAATTCACAACTTGCTCGAACCCACGACCCTCTGCCTGAAAGGCTACAGGTTAAACCAGGCCAACTCGCTGTTTTTGCATTTATAATATAACTAGCCGTTACCCGGGACTCTGTCCGCGCAGAATACGTTTATCGCTATCCCGCGGGAACTATGCGATTTTCCAGGATAAAAACTATCCTAAGTCCTTCTCCGGGAGTCAAACTATCTGTATACCGAATTTCATCTAAATCAATTCAGTGGTTAAGACGTGATGAAGTAACAAACAAACAGACATACAAACTTTCGCACTTAAAATATTAATGAGACTTGTTTTTCCTGCGACTCTGTGTGCGATTTTTATCGCTATCTCATGGTAACAATGCCACTTTTCGGGATAAAAACTATGCTAATGGTGGGTCTCAAAATATCTTCATATCAAATTTCATTTCTAAAAAAAAGGCGAACAAACAGACAGACATACTAAGTAAGGATAGGAAGGATTAAGAATAAAATTAAATAAGTGTAATATCAAGGATCAAATATTTAGAAGAACAGAACCTATTATTTTTTCGAAGTAGGTAAGTAAAGACTCAAACAAACACTTAGTTCCAATAATACGTAAAGCACCCCCACACACTGAAAGCCCTCAACTCCAAAACTCACAAAAAATTGACACGAAAATTTTCCTCGAATTCAGCACAATACCACAATTTAACATTCCGACGTACCTCCACAATAAATCAAGTAATGTTATAATTCCCGCGTATCCTCGTGACTTCGAAATTTTGTGGACCAAAAAATTATTTTGCATAAGTAATTTACGTAATTTTGCTCTCTGGCGGGCCTATGGGTGACTTGGATTCAGACGCTTTGTTAAGAATTTTTGGCATTAATTGCGGCATTCACAGCATTTTTGGTTGCAATTTTACTTGTGTGAAATGTTTAAATACTCCCTTGAGAATAAACCTTTTCTCAACAAAATATTATTATGACATTTAATTTTATTCCAATAAAATGTTTCATGCTTTCTCGCCTTTTTTTCATTAAAAAAAAACAGCTGGTGTATTTTTCCACCGAAAACACCACAAGCTATTTCAGATCCAATAAAAAAGGTCTGGAGTTCTAACAACATAACTGACAGCAGCCATTTGAGTTGGCTGTATACGACTTGTGCCAGCATTTCCATGGCCGTTTTCACTTTTTTAAAAGTTTGAGACTCTACAATAATAAATTATTGTCGAGCTAGCGCGCCTGCAATCTTTTTAACTTTTTAATTTCTCGCTGACCATTATGCACTTAGAAAAAAAAGACATGACCCGTATGTCGTAATTTAGTAATGCACAGAGTTGATATAGGACTTAGTCATTTTTCGAATATAGAACGTCTAATTATCTATTACGAACACGTTACTACTACATACAACAGGTCATCTTCTTAATTTTTTTACCTATACCTATTTATGGGCGACTGGTCAAAAAATGTTAGTCACAATGTAATGTTTGACATAACTCTTTTTTTCTCTGAATCTATTTATTTTCCAGAATTGTTATAAGTAAAACAAACCTAACCTAACCTAACCTATAGAGTTCTACAGGATGCCCATTTAAAAATTATAAAAAATTCAGCGGGAAAAAAAATTTATGACTAACAATAATTATATCAAACATTACATTATGACTTAAAATTATGGCAGTAGGCAGGATGCCTTTATTTGTATTTAAAGTTTCAATGCGGACAGACAGACGTAGAGACAATACCAAGGTTCCATAGAAAACTAAATAGCAAAACAAAACTCTACCCCATCGACAAAACCAAGACTTCGCATCGCTATATTTTACCCAGTAACCTAGGATACTAAAAGCATGTTCGTGATGACAAAGGCCCAATAAAACTGGACCCTCTTCGCCGCAGCGGGGTAATATTTGTCCACGCTCTCCGTGAGGTCCGCTGTTTTGTTTACTGTCATCGCCTTCAGGGACAGGGTGTTTGGAGAGAGCTAAGAAGTTGAAGAAATCGCAGAAGAATTAATTATAATTTTAATTAGTCTATTGGAATATCAGTTGATGTGGCTTTTTGTTTTGGCCTTACGAATACTATCATAGAATTTGAAAACTTTCCCTACTAGGCAATATTATCGCTTAATAGCACTGGCTTGACAGTTCATCGTAAAATCTTAAAAGAGGCAGTGATGTGTGTTCTGTTTTGTGTATGTGTGGTGTATATGTATTTTACATGTAGTTTATTTGTCTTGATATGTATTAGTTTATTGACTTTATTACTATGTATTAGTGTGTATCTATATAATTATGTGTATTTATAATGCATTGTTTGAGTTTTAAAATTTCGATTCTTTTATTTTCATTGTACTCGTTGTCTACTCTTTGTCTGATATTGTCAAAAGGATAACTGGAAGAGATCCCTTTAAGATAAGTTCGCCTTTGTACATCTTATTATCCTGTGTTCTGTTATTTTCATGTGTTTTTACAATATTTTTACAATACAATACTATATTATAAATCCTAAAGAAACTCTCTGTTATGTGTCTGTAACTTGTTCACGCTTCAACCGCAGAACTGTGTAGAGAATTTGGGAATTTGGAATAATCCCGGAGAATTGTTTTGATCCCGTGGGATAGTGATAAACGAACTATGGGCAGACTAAGTCTAACAATAACCTGGCGACGAAGAAATAAACTTTGACGAGGTTAACACATCAGTTATAAACCATTATAGTAATGACCGCGATAGTCTAAGACATTGTGTAAATGTTTATCGTTTGTCCATGTTATGGTCTAAACTACCTCCATAGAAAAATTTCATTTAAATCAGTTCAGCAGACAAAGTGTGACAAAATAATAGACAGACAGTTTTCACATTGATAATATTAGTAATGATCATCATCGTTATCTTGGCCTATGTACGTCTCACTGCTGGGCACAGGCCTCCTCTCAGAACCCCAAATTTGGATACCTATTAACATTTGTGGCCGTGTCTATTACATTGCTAACTCCAACAACCTGCGAGCAATGGTCATCTTCCACACTCCTGCCGTATTTCCCTTCCATATTATCACGTACGTATTTCAGGCAGCATACATGGCTTCTAATAAACGAATTATCTGTAGTGGGCTCGACGACATAAACTAGCTCTAATGCATGGCAGACGGATATACATACATATAAATTATACATATTATTATTATTAGTATTTTTATTTTGTAGTTTCGATACTGTACCTACGTTGTCACAGTCGATATTTGTTTCTAGCTAATTTATAATTCTTATATTCGTCATGATATACATATAATTTTTTTCTTTTCCCGCAATAATTACGCGTTCAGTTACGTGAGTGCACACTCACCGGGGTTCAGCTGAAAACCAGCGCTGCAGCTCTGGTTACAGGGCTACGGCACATGCTGAGCTGAGTCATTTTGGCATCACACTACACCACAATGTCACTAATTTTTCTCTCTTCTCCTATTTATGTTTTTACTGTGTTTTTGTTGTGATGTAGTGTGTTTTTGTTGTCAATAAATTTAATGTTGTGTTTGAGTTTGACTTTGTATAAAAAAACTGGCCAAGTGCGAGTCGGTCTCACGCACCGTTTCTGTACAAAGTTGTTAGTATCTATAAATATACAGTTGCAAAGCCCCTCGCGTGAGCCAAATGCACGCAATGTGGGGTCATTTTTAAATGGTTACTGCCCTAAACAGACAGATACAAAAAAATATATTTTCAGACTTTCATTTAATGTAGTACAAGAGCTGTCTTCACATCAAATTTTAGTTCATAGTTAGTAAAGTTTAAAATCAAAAAATTAAACTTCTGTTGGTTTTTATATTTTCCGTGTTGGCAAAAATTGTTTACGTATTTGTGCAAGTCAAAATAATAACGGACGGTAAACCTAGGCATAAGTTAAAGAGAGAAGGCAAGTAAGTTATAATAGAATTGCGAAAGCTTAGGGAAGGTTGTTAACATTTATGATCAAATAAGTAAGAACTTTAGCATTTTTATACAGTTATGTCCTTTTGGTATGTCTGGGAAAAATATTTTGAGCAGTGTTTATTTTAATAGCAAATAACAAAGTAGTAGTAAATTTGAATTTAGTTTAAGAAAAAAGCCTTTACTTAGTTATCATCGGCCAGCCTCATACCTACTTTTAAAATTTTGCCGTTAGTGAACATATACCTGTCTCGGTTAGTGAGGTTAGTTACGGAGATCTGAGTTAGTTGTTGTGTTGACACGTTTAATTCAAATAGGGCTAATAATTTTTAGATCCTGTAATGCCAAGAGCCTGCCAAGCACCGGTTACAACTTCTATAGGAATCAAAAATAAAAAATCCTTAACTCTGATTTTTAATTTAATTTTGCATCGCGTTGATATTACACTAAACCGGTGGTAGATTTTTTGACTATAAGTGCTTGTTATAAGCTAAATTGAGCAAAGTATTTTGACTTTGAACAGTAATTTTGACAAGTTTTTATTTAACTGTCCATGTGTGGTTCAAAATATAGATGTTGAATTTAACCCGTAGCCAATTTGGTTGGATCGACTTGAAACTTGACTAGCTTTTGCCCGCGGCTTCACCCGCGTGGAATTCGGACTGTGAATTTTTCCGGGATAGGAAGTAGCCTACGTCACTCTCTGGCCCATAAACTATCCCTATTCCAAAAATCACGTCGATCCGTCGCTCCGTTTCGACGTGAAAGGCGGAAAAACATACAAACACACACACACTTTCGTATGGATATTATAAACATATTGTAGATCAAGATGACAGTACCTACAAGTTAAGTCAGCAAAAAATATAGCCAGCAAAAAAACTGTATTAAGTATTGATAAATAAATATTAAGTAAATTGTCTTTTTTCATTTGCCATCCACCCTCCTCCATAAAAAAAGATCTTAACCCCTCTATAAGACAGTCTGTTACCCCATTTCACCTCTCACGTGTCAATATAAAGCAAACTTAGAAAACATTTTCAACCGCAGCTCATATCGCATAATGAAAGTCGTAAACAAACATACTTTCATATTATACTACATATATGATAATGCGGAGAGTTGTATATCCCCGCCTGTTTATGTTATGGTCGCGCCATTTTAATATATCGTAAGGGTCTCCATTGTTGGTACTATGGTTTATTCAGCACATTTGGAGATTATTTTGCCACTGGGTAGGCTGAGAGCATTTAACTTCTGTTTCGCAAAGTCCGGTTAAGTGGGGATGCAGAGACGTAAATGACTTTAACTTTGTGAATTTTGTATTTATTGTATTGATTTAATGTTTATAAGAATATTTATAAGTATTTTTTTATATGTTTATAAGTATTTTTTAAGGTTCAGTAATTTTTAATAATTTTCCTCTTCCTTTTTTGGGTGTTTCAGACAAATTTTATATTTCTATATCAAAGAAAAGTTGTTGTAGTAGTAGTATTATTATTTTTTATACACCGTTCTTGTATTAAAATAGACATTTGAAATGTTCTTTGATACTTGACCCTATAAGGCATTTGATATTGAGTCCACGCGTTTCTGCGAATAAGGTCTTGGCAAAAAGACAAACAGCCAAAGAGGTGGTCCTTTGAGGGTTTCTTTTACTTTGAGATACAGAAACCTAAAACAAAAGCCGGTTAGAAAAAAAAAACGAGAGATAAAGTTTCCAGCCAAGAAGTGTACGTAAGTACTATTAACGCATTTAAGTTTATATATTTATAACAAATTCCACATTCAACTCAGAATATTACAGTGCTGGAGTTTAAAGAGTCGTTTCGTTTCTTACGCTTCACAAACATTGACATTTACATGTTTATTTTTAATATTTTGCCATGTTGGTGGTTGTAAATTTTGGTAAAACAGTATTTAAGATACAAAGTAGGCTTTGCTTCTGCATTATGTATGAGCCCGCTAATTTATAGAGACGTCATGTTTTTAATAATATTTTAAAAAGTACTGTATGATAATCATTATCATCATCATCGTCTCTGTCACAGGAGTCTCAGAATGATGGAGCTTGGACTGCAGTTTTTTTAAGGCAATCGGGTTTTTGATTTTTATAAATCTTTAGATCACCAGGTCATCCATCTATCTCGTTGGTATACTTTTTACGCTGCGCTTGCCGATTCGCGGTGTCAATCCAAAAACTTTTCGGCTCCAACGGCCATCTGTTTACGCATCGTCTGTTCAGATGTTCGGCGGGTTTACGATGGATGCAGGCGCCAACCGAAGCAACTGGAGGTCGTCCAACAGTGGACGTCCTACTGACGTCCTAGTGGACATTAATAGCGACTTCCTAATCCAACGGTGCTGGCTGAAAATCAGCGCTGGGGTGTTTATTATTAACGCTTCAGCATTATGCTGAGCCAGTGTCCTATTCACAACCGCAATGACACATACTTTCCTACGTGTTGTCTATTTGTACTTAATACTATTGTTGTGTCTTGTGTTGTGAATAAATGTATTTTCTTTCTTTCTTTCTTTTCTTTCTAATGTACCTACTGCTGAAATGTTATCGTTCTCACAATTAAAACACATCACAATACAGATATACAACTAATCCCCTTTGAGATGCGTAAAATAACTTTATTTGTTGAATACTCGTTAATATCACGGTTTTATTGCATTAGACATCGTAACTAAGTGGATTTGTGAGATGACTGTTAGAGCGGAGCAAATTGCTTATGTTGAAAAGATATGCGAATTTGGCGGACATACAGGGTGTCCAACAGAGTACTTTTTATATACTGGGGTGTCCTATGGCTATGCCACAAGAAGAAAATGGTATCTTAAATATTGTAGAAAGAAGACTTTATTTTGATTTAGAAAATAATTTGAACTACATTTGGAGATTTTTTAATAATCCCCTGACTGAAATGGGTTTGGTGGTAGGCAAATCCACAATTCTCTGCTTGAGAGGCCATAAGGTTAAACCATTAGACCACCACTGCAGTGGTGTGAAATGTGCATAACGTAAATAAATTTAAATTTCATGATTCATAACGTGCAAATACTTATTATTGAACCGGACTGTAAAGCATTATTAGTCAACTGTGCTGATAGAGCCGAAAATTTTATTATTTTCCCACACAAAGCTCCCGTCATTATTTGACTGCATATAATAGAGGATCGCTCAGTAATCTCTTTTGACAACAATATCCGTGCCATTAAAATCCCAGTTTTATTGCGTTTCGTAAAGATTATGGATTAATCTGTATCGCATGTACTGCCAAAGAATAGTTTTACGGCGTCGTAAAAGTTTATTTAGTTAGAGATGTCATTTTGGCGTTTAAATTTTATATTGACGAAGATTTGTATAGGATGTGCTATAAATTTGATACGACTGCAAAGTTATGTTCCAACAAAAACAAGCAAAATTAAACATTATAACAAATTAAGGTATCAAGAATGAAGTTAAAAAAAAACATATTGTTTTAAAATTAGATGAGAATATTGATAGCTAATTAGTGAGTTGTCTTCGAATATCTATTGTAGTTCCTCAAACTTACCCCCTGTTTCACCATCAATTGATTAAATTTACTTGACGGATAAATGTGATGCTGTCCCTGTTTGTTTTGTTCGAATAGACGGAGACGGCATCACATTTATCCGTCAAACAAAATTATTCAATGGGTGGTGAAACAGTCCCTTAATGTTTGATGTGTTGCACAAATGACGCGTTAGAACAATACCAGCGTCATAGTCATCACCGTTAGCCGAAAGACGTCCACTGACAGAAGTTTCCGCCAAGAACGCCACAAAAAACGGACCAGGCAGGGCTATTACGAAATTCAAAAATCGAAATTCGTATCGTTGGGTCCCTCTGACACTTATATTATTTAATACGAGAGCGAGAGGGACGGTACAATACGGACTTCGATTTTCGAACTTCGTCGGAGCAGGTCCTCTGCACAACCCGTAGCTAATTCGTATATCTTATGGCGCAACATGTGATGTGATACTGAAAATGACCTGTCGTATATGTCCGCAATTTTTACATATGTATGACAAATAAACGTTTTTGAATTAGAATTTGTTTTAAAATTGATTATTTTAATAAAAAGTAAAAAAAACTGTGTTCAGTACAATCCATCAATATTCTGCGGTCACACAAGTCCAAACCCAACATAAACCCTTCATGCCTCAAACTAATCCCATCCGTATAATCTTCACCTTAAAAAAATGATTCACAACACTCTTGCGCATAAATGGATCGACTCGGTTGACATAGAGCGATAAACGCCAAAGGCGCGTAAATTATCGTAATGCCTTACGACTGCAGTATGCACTTGTGATATACTGGGCTTGTTTTGGGTTCCGTGAGCAAAAATGAACCCTGTGAAATGTCCTTACATTAAAAAAATCGGCCAAGTCCGAGCTGAACTCGCGCACCGAGGTTTACATCCAAATTTGTAGGTCCCTTAGTGTAGTAAGTGCCGATCCTAAGTAAAATTTACCCAGTGTGGATTTTAGATGGTTACAGACAGACATAAAAAAATAAAAATTTACAGAGTTTTCTGATTGGTTGTACTATAAGAGCCACCGTCATCCCACAAGTTTTGATTCCACAGCAATTCGTATGGAAGCAACTTTTATAATGACAGTGTCCTTTGATTGTATTGACTTGGAAGTTTGATTTTTTTGGTGCTTCTAGAAGTAGCAGACCTGCATACTAGATAATAATTTCAGCTTATACCTCTACGCGTTCCTGAGAATAAGGTCTTCACTGATGGTTAGACTTACAAACAGATATACACAGGCGGATGGACAATAATCCTTACTTCCTTACTAAATATTATAAATGCGAAAGTAACTCTGTCTGTCTGTCTGTCTGTCTGTCTGTTACGCTTTCAACGCCTAAACGCTGAATATTTTGATGAATTTGGTACAGAGATAGAATAGACCTTGGGAAAGAACATAGGCTATCTTTTATCGTGAAAAGGAGGCTTTAAGGGGTTGAAAATGGGGATGAAAGTTAACAAGGTGAAGTTCGCGCTGTCGAAGATAAAAATGAAACTTGGCATTTAGGCACTTAATAAGAATACTTAATATTATAAATGCGAAAGTAACTCTGTCTGTCTGTCTGTCTGTTACGCTTTCACGCCTAAACCGCTGAACCGATTTTGATGAAATTGGTACATAGATAGAATAGACCTTAGGAAAGACTATAGGCTATCTTTTATCGCAAAAAGGAGGCTTTAAGGGGTTGAAATAAGGGATGCAAGTTAATAAGGTGGAAGTTCGTCGCTGTCGAAGAAAAAACATGAAACTTGGCATTTTAGGCACTTAATAAGAAATAAATCGATATTTGTTTGAGCTTTTTTGAAAATTCGACCTGCGAGGGGTGAAATAGGGAATGAAAATGTATATGGAAGGTCGTCATTATCGATGATAACTTGCCATTTCGGCACGTGATAAGAGATAAATAGATATTTATTCGCGCGTTTTTTAAAACTCTTCCTGTGAGGGGGTGAAATAGGGGAAAGTTTATATGAAAAGATCGTCATTGTCGAAGATAAATCGATGGTTCTTTATGAAACTTGGCATTTGGGCACGTGATAAGCGATAAATAGATATTTGTTCAAAAAAATTTACCTGCGAGAGGTGATGTTAGTAGAGGAGATCATGCAGTGTTAGTAGAGCCTTCTAAGCTCAAGCAAAATGTTCGCAATGTGGGTCATTTTAGATGGCTTATATGACATAGACAGTCAGACATGAAAAATTATAATTTTCAGATTTTCTTACTTACAATACTACCTACAATACAAAGACTATTTATTGTACACCAGACATAGTAAGCGATACAGAAACAGATACACATAGAAAAAAATACAATTATTACAATTATTTTCTGGAAGTACCCTATAACTTTTTCTGTTAAGGCGATTTACATGGAAATACCTTTTTAATGACTGTAGCTTTTGATTGCCTTGACTTAGAAGTTTGATTTTTCACAGCTTTCGGGACTATTGACCTGAGTTTACGGTTTCAATTTCAACTCGATACCGATACTCCGCGCGTTTAGGAGATAAAGGGTCTTGACAGACAGACGGACGGACGGACAGCAAAGTGATCCTATAAGGGTTCAATTTTTCCTTTTCAGCTACGGAACCCTAAAAACATTTGTTCCGGCGCTTTCAAATTTCGACCTGTTTACTTGAAAATATGGGGATGAAAGTTCTTAAGGATTTCAAACAAATTACTATAAGTATTTTTATCGGAAATATGTGTAGCTATGCTTAGTAAAAATGGCGTCTTAATTATAATCCTACCCTCCTAATTTACAATAAGGACGTAAGGTGTCAAGAGTTCACTATGAAGAATTAAGTACTTAGTCCTTTTATGTTGACAGGGTAGAATACACGTCGTATTGGTAAAATGTGGTTTCCCGCAAAAATATTTATGTTTTACCAAAGAACATGGATGGATGGATGGATGGATGGAAGAACAAAAAAAATAGTTTATAGTATTTACCTATAGCAATGTTTTAAAATAGATTATTTTCAGTAAACCGTAGAAGTTTATATGTGCTATTATTGCAAAATAGGGATCCTAAATAAATTTTCAATACTTCCCAAAGTTACTATTCCACGCGGACGAAGTCGCGGCAAAAGCTAGTTAAGAATAAAGGTAAATAATAATAATATTAGAAATACGGAACCCCACAATCCTACTCTTGTAAACGCTTACCGCTTTTTGTAACGCTCATGAAAAAAATAATATTTTCGGAGCTGCTCAATCTCATTGTGCGTACTTCCAAAGGAAATTTTATTTTCTTCCTTGAATTGTGACTTTGGTATTAAAATTTTATGCCTCGGAGCAAATGGTGAGTGCTTTGGCGTAAATATGGCAAAGTCCATGTCGTCCGGTTACAAAGAATCGTATGTTTGGTGATACATCGCGAAATATTTGTTGCTGACCTAAATGATATTTTAAAGGCACAAAGCAATGAAGGAAAACAGAAAAAAAAAAACGTTAGGAATAGCCCTTGGCAAAGTATATGGCCAACTTGTTCAAGGAAATTTTCGTATATGTTGACGATTTTGTTTTTAACCGAGAGCAAAAATTAAGGATGTTCAATTGGTGTTTATTTTTTATCTACCTCAGATCTCTGTCACAAACAAACTTGAAAAAATTACTGATTTTTCAAAACGTTTTCCAATTAGGTGCCATTCTAATGTGGCAATCTTTGGTTATTATATTAAGTATAATATCTTCATTTCAAAGTTTTTTGCCCATTAAAGTATATGAAGTAAACTTACATCCTACTTACAAAGTTCACCCCTTTATTCTATTAAGAACAGCTTTCGTCAGATTTTGCCTAAAATATTTATACGTCTAAATATAGATGAATATAATTCTAAGGTATTCAGCTACTTACGCAAGATCTATTTTTGCGTGCACTAAATAACTCATTTTAAACCGATCACGTCGGTTGAGAATGCTTCAGCTATTTAATTGTCTTTATTAAGTCCCATGTTATGACATACGAAACAGCTATAAGAATAAAGCGGTTTTGATTGTAAATAGGTTTAAATAAATAACTGAGATTATGTGTGGCTACACGTGAGATGGACGTGGATACAAATATTATAAATCTAGAGCTAATAATATAAAAGAACACTGTTTATCTGTTGCTCTGCTATTCATCATCATCATCATCATTATCTTAGCAGCCGTAGAAGTACGGACAGGGTGTAATGTTTGTCATAAGAACGATTTGCGAATTTAATTTCTCATAACATAAATATCACAATTTCAATCTGTTGAAATATTGAGAAACGTATAAAAACAATATGCATATAAAATAAATTGCCGAATTTCTCAAATCATATTATTCAATTAGCATAATTGTCTAATGCATATTAAAGTACCTACTGTATAATAGTCATGCCGCATAATTAGTCAAAGTTCATAATAAATATTTTTTTATACAACCTCGAGGATAATGATCGAAAAGTATAAAACACCTGGCAAAAATCCAACATCAAAGATTATTTGTGAAGCAATTTTATCCGGGCTGCTATAAAAAAAAAAACTAACATCGAAGGCTAAGGCGGGAGGCGCTTTAGGCTTCTTATCTGAACCTAACGTATCCGAGTCGCTTCTGCTACGAACCGTCTTGCTCGCTTGCTTCGCTCCGCTCGCACAAAAATCAAATGTTTTCTTGCATTTGGCACGCATGATGTTATACCGTCTAATCATTATTCCAAGGGCTGTTTTACCATCCATTGATTAGCGTTAACCGACGGTTAAATGTGATGCCGTCTCCGTCTATTGAACAAAACAAATAGAGGCGGCATTACACCTAACCGCCAGTTACAACTTTTTTTTTTTTTTTTTTTTTATACGACTGGAAGGCAAACGAGCAAGTGGGTCTCCTGATGGTAAGAGGTCACCACTTATCAATGGATGGTGAAACAGCCCCTAAATGTTGTTTTTTTTTATTCGACTGGATGGTGATCGATAAATTTTAATAATTATTATGATTAACCGAATATTCAAAATTAAAATTATTTAATATAAGCATTTGCAAAAGCAGAGTGTAAAACTCGAGCATTAAACCCATTTTCCCTCAACGTGTCTATCCACCCTCGCCGTACCAGTTGGGTGGATATATGACGTCTTGGGTAAAATGGCTCGTTTTATGCTCTTGTTGTACAACCTACTGTTTTAAAACAACCCATATTAATATCTGTACCGTATCTTTTACTAAGTTAGCCGTTTATCTTGTAAGATTAGATAGGTACCTGACTAATAATGTTCA
>NC_133485.1:914445-948980 GCF_025370935.1 Choristoneura fumiferana | reverse complement strand
TTATTTTTTCGAAGTAGGTAAGTAAAGACTCAAACAAACACTTAGTTCCAATAATACGTAAAAGCACCCCCACACACTGAAAGCCCTCACTCCAAAATCACAAAAAATTGACACGAAAATTTTCCTCGAATTCAGCAACAATACCACAATTTAACATTCCGACGTAACAATAAATCAAGTAATGTTATAATTCCCGCGTATCCTCGTGACTTCGAAATTTTGGGACCAAAAAATTATTTTGCATAAGTAATTTACGTAATTTTGCTCTCTGGCGGGCCTATGGGTGACTTGGATTCAGACGCTTTGTTAAGAAATTTTTGGCATTAATTTGCGGCATTCACAGCATTTTTTTGGTTGATATTTTACTTGTGTGAAAATGTTTAAATACTCCCTTGAGAATAAACCTTTCTCAACAAAATATATTATGACATTTAATTTTGTCCAATAAAATTTGTCATACTTTCTCGCCTTTTTTTAATAAAAAAAAAACAGCTGGTGTATTTTTCCACCGAAAACACCACAAGCTGTCTTCAGATCCAATAAAAAAAGTTTGGAGTTCCAACTAAATAACTGACAGCAGCCATTTGAGTTGGCTGTATAAGACTTGACTGAAACATTAAACTATAGAGCCAACACAAAGCATTCAACACTAAATTAATCAATTGACTACAACATAAATGTTTGACACGTAAATTTACTTCAGCAAATACCACAATGTTAACATTCCGACGTAACAATAAATCACTTAATGTTTAATTCCCGCGTATCCTCGTGACTTCGAAATTTTGCGGACCATTAGCATAAGTAATTTACGTAATTTTGCTCTCTGGCGGGCCTATGGGTGACTTGGATTCAGACGCTTTGTTAAGAATTTTTGGCATTAATTGCGGCATTCACAGCATTTTTGGTTGCAATTTTATTTGTGTGAAATGTTTAAATACTCCCTTGAGAATAAACCTTTTCTCAACAAAATATTATTATGACATTTAATTTTATTCCAATAAAATGTTTCATGCTTTCTCGCCTTTTTTTCATTAAAAAAAAAACAGCTGGTGTATTTTTCCACCGAAAACACCACAAGCTATTTCAGATCCAATAAAAAAGGTCTGGAGTTCTAACAACATAAATGACAGCAGCCATTTGAGTTGGCTGTATACGACTTGTGCCAGCATTTCCATGGCCGTTTTCACTTTTTTAAAAGTTTGAGACTCTACAATAATAAATTATTGTCGAGCTAGCGCGCCTGCAATCTTTTTAACTTTTTAATTTCTCGCTGACCATAAACTATGCACTTAGTCTTGTGATATGTGAGGAATTATGTAGACTTTTACGGACATTTTTGAGAACCAGTATTTCGTAATTTAGTAATGCACAGAGTTGATATAGGACTTAGTCATTTTTCGAATATAGAACGTCTAATTATCTATTACGAACACGTTACTACTACATACAACAGGTCATCTTCTTAATTTTTTTACCTAGATATACCCTATTTATGGGCGACTGGTCAGAAATTGTTATTCACAATGTAATGTTTGACATAACTCTTTTTTTCTCTGAATCTATTTATTTTCCAGAATTGTTATAAGTAAAACAAACCTAACCTAACCTAACCTATAGAGTTCTACAGGATACCCATTTAAAAATTATAAAAAATTCAGCGGGAAAAAAAATTTATGACTAACAATAATTATATCAAACATTACATTATGACTTAAAATTATGGCAGTAGGCAGGATGCCTTTATTTGTATTTAAAGTTTCAATGTGGACATACAGACGTAGAGACAATACCAAGGTTCCATTTTTACCATTGCGACTACAGAAAACTAAATAGCAAAACAAAACTCTACCCCATCGACAAAACCAAGACTTCGCATCGCTATATTTTACCCAGTAACCTAGGATACTAAAAGCATGTTCGTGATGACGAAGGCCCAATAAAACTGTACCCTCTTCGCCGCAGCGGGGTAATATTTGTCCACGCTCTCCGTGAGGTCCGCTGTTTTGTTTACTGTCATCGCCTTCAGGGACAGGGTGTTTGGAGAGAGCTAAGAAGTTGAAGAAATCGCAGAAGAATTAATTATAATTTCAATTATTCTATTGGAAAATCAGTTGAGGTGGCTTTTTGTTTTGGCCTTACGAATACTATCATGGAATTTGAAAACTTTCCCTACTAGGCAATATTATCGCTTAATGGCGCACTGGCTTGACAGTTCATCGTAAAATCTTAAAAGAGGCAGTGATGTGTGTTCTGTTTTGTGTATGTGTGGTGTATATGTATTTTACATGTAGTTTATTTGTCTTGATATGTATTAGTTTATTGACTTTATTACTATGTATTAGTGTGTATCTATATAAATATGTATGTGTATTTATAATGCATTGTTTGAGTTAATTAAAAATTTCGATTCTTTTATCTTTTCATTGTACTCGTAGTGTCTACTCTTGTGTCTGATATCCTGTCAATCGTTCAAAGGATAACTGGAAGAGATCCCTTTAAGGGATAAGTTCGCCTTTGTACATCTTATTATCCTGTGTTCTGTTATTTTCATGTGTTTTTATGTACAATAAAGAGTTTTACAATACAATACTATATTATAAATCCTAAAGAAACTCTCTGTTTATGTGTCTGTAACTTGTTCACGCTTCAACCGCAGAACTGTGTAGAGAATTTGGGAATTTGGAATAATCCCGGAGAATTGTTTTGATCCCGTGGGATAGTGATAAACGAACTATGGGCAGACTAAGTCTAACAATAACCTGGCGACGAAGAAATAAACTTTGACGAGGTTAACACATCAGTTATAAACCATTATAGTAATGACCGCGATAGTCTAAGACATTGTGTAAATGTTTATCGTTTGTCCATGTCATGGTCTAAACTACCTCCATAGAAAAATTTAATTTAAATCAGTTCAGCAGACAAAGTGTGACAAAATAACAGACAGACAGTTTTCACATTGATAATATTAGTAATGATCATCATCGTTATCTTGGCCTATGTACGTCTCACTGCTGGGCACAGGCCTCCTCTCAGAACCCCAAATTTGGATACCTATTAACATTTGTGGCCGTGTCTATTACATTGCTAACTCCAACAACCTGCGAGCAATGGTCATCTTCCACACTCCTGCCGTATTTCCCTTCCATATTATCACGTACGTATTTCAGGCAGCATACATGGCTTCTAATAAACGAATTATCTGTAGTGGGCTCGACGACATAAACTAGCTCTAATGCATGGCAGACGGATATACATACATATAAATTATACATATTATTATTATTAGTATTTTTATTTTGTAGTTTCGATACTGTACGTTGTCACAGTCGATATTTGTTTCTAGCTAATTTATAATTCTTATATTCGTCATGATATATATATAATTTTTTTCTTTTCCCGCAATAATTACGCGTTCAGTTACGTGAGTGCACACTCACCGGGGTTCAGCTGAAAACCAGCGCTGCAGCTCTGGTTACAGGGCTACGGCACATGCTGAGCTGAGTCATTTTGGCATCACACTACACCACAATGTCATTAATTTTTCTCTCTTCTTCTATTTCTGTTTTTACTGTGTTTTTTTTGTGATGTAGTGTGGTTTTGTTGTCAATAAATTTAATGTTGTGTTTGAGTTTGACTTTGTATAAAAAAACTGGCCAAGTGCGAGTCGGTCTCACGCACCGTTTCTGTACAAAGTTGTTAGTATCTATAAATATACAGTTGCAAAGCCCCTCGCGTGAGCCAAATGCACGCAATGTGGGGTCATTTTTAAATGGTTACTGCCCTAAACAGACAGATACAAAAAAATATATTTTCAGACTTTCATTTAATGTAGTACAAGAGCTGACTTCACATGAAATTTTAGTTCATAGTTAGTAAAGTTTAAAATCAAAAAATTAAACTTCTGTTGGTTTTTATATTTTCCGTGTTGGCAAAAATTGTTTACGTATTTGTGCAAGGCAAAATAATAACGGACGGTAAACCTAGGCATAAGTTAAAGAGAGAAGGCAAGTAAGTTATAATAGAATTGCGAAAGCTTAGGGAAGGTTGTTAACATTTATGATCAAATAAGTAAGAACTTTAGCATTTTTATACAGTTATGTCCTTTGGTATGTCTGGGAAAAATATTGAGCAATGTTTATTTAATAGCAAATAACAAAGTAGTAGTAAATTTGAATTTAGTTTAAGAAAAAAGCATTTACTGAGTTATCATCGGCCAGCCTCATACCTACTTTTAAAATTTTGCCGTTAGTGAACATATAGTCGAATAGTCAACGAGTAGTTGAGTAGAATTTATTTAAAAGTTTACCATTTAGATGTTACTGAGAAATTTCCTGCCTACAGCACTCTGGAATGGCCTACTTTTAAGTTTTCAATACTTGCCGTTGTGAGGTGTTGCACCATGATATTGTCTAATAGTCTTAGAGTTAGTTACGGAGATCTGAGTTAGTTGTTGTGTTGACACGTTTAATTCAAATAGGGCTAATAATTTTTAGATCCTGTAATGCCAAGAGCCTGCCAAGCACCGGTTACAACTTCTATAGGAATCAAAAATAAAAAATCCTTAACTCTGATTTTTAATTTAATTTTGCATCGCGTTTGATATTACACTAAACCGGTGGTAGATTTTTTGACTATATGTGCTTGTTATAAGCTAAATTAAGTAAAGTATTTAGACTTTGAACAGTAATTTTGACAAGTTTTTATTTAACTGTCCATGTAAGTGTGGTTCAAAATATAGATGTTGAATTTAACCCGTAGCCAATATGGTTGGATCGACTTGAAACTTGACTAGCTTTTGCCCGCGGCTTCACCCGCGTGGAATTCGGACTGTGAATTTTTCTGGGATAGGAAGTAGCCTACGTCACTCTCTGGCCCATAAACTATCCCTATTCCAAAAATAACGTCGATCCGTCGCTCCGTTTCGACGTGAAAGACAGAAAACATACAAACACACACACACTTTCGCATTTACAATATTATAAGTATGGATATTATAAACATATTGTAGATCAAGATGACAGTACCTACAAGTTAAGTCAGCAAAAAATATAGCCAGCAAAAAAACTGTATTAAGTATTGATAAATAAATATTAAGTAAATTGTCTTTTTGCATTTTCCATCCACCCTCCTCCATAAAAAAAGATCTTAACCCCTCTATAAGACAGTCTGTTACCCCATTTCACCTCTCACGTGTCAATATAAAGCAAACTTAGAAAACATTTTCAACCGCAGCTCATATCGCATAATGAAAGTCGTAAACAAACATACTTTCATATTATACTACATATATGATAATGCGGAGAGTTGTATATCCCCGCCTGTTTATGTTATGGTCGCGCCATTTTAATATATCGTAAGGGTCTCCATTGTTGGTACTATGGTTTATTCAGCACATTTGGAGATTATTTTGCCACTGGGTAGGCTGAGAGCATTTAACTTCTGTTTCGCAAAGTCCGGTTAAGTGGGGATGCAGAGACGTAAATGACTTTAACTTTGTGAATTTTGTATTTATTGTATTGATTTAATGTTTATAAGAATATTTATAAGTATTTTTTTATATGTTTATAAGTATTTTTTAAGGTTCAGTAATTTTTAATAATTTTTGTCTTCCTTTTTTGGGTGTTTCAGACAAATTTTATACTTCTATATCAAAGAAAAGTTGTTGTAGTAGTAGTACATTTTTTTTTATACACCGTTCTTGTATTAAAATAGACATTTGAAATGTTCTTTGATACTTGAACCTATAAGGCATTTGATATTGAGTCCACGCGTTTCTGTGAATAAGGTCATGACAAAAAGACAAGCAGCCAAAGAGGTGGTCCTTTGAAGGTTTCTTTTACTTTGAGATACAGAAACCTAAAACAAAAGCCGGTTGGAAAAAAAAAACCAAGTGATTAAACGAGAGATAAAATTTCCAGCCAAGAAGTGTACGTAAGTACTATTAACGCATTTAAGTTTTTATATTTATAACAAATTCCACATTAAACTCAAAATATTACAGTGCTGGAGTTTCAAGAGTCGTTTCGTTTCTTACGCTTCACAAACATTGACATTTACATGTTTATTTTTAATATTTTGCCATGTTGGTGGTTGTAAATTTTGGTAAAACAGTATTTAAGATACAAAGTAGGCTTTGCTTCTGCATTATGTATGAGCCCGCTAATTTATAGAGACGTCATGTTTTTAATAATATTTTAAAAAGTACTGTATGATAATCATTATCATCATCATCGTCTCTGCCACAGGAGTCTCAGAATGATGGAGCTTGGACTGCAGTTTTTTTAAGGCAATCGGGTTTTTGATTTTTATAAATCTTTAGATCACCAGGTCATCCATCTATCTCGTTGGTATACTTTTTACGCTGCGCTTGCCGATTCGCGGTGTCAATCCAAAAACTTTTCGGCTCCAACGGCCATCTGTTTACGCATCGTCTGTTCAGATGTTCGGCGGGTTTACGATGGATGCAGGCGTCAACCGAAACAACTGGAGGTCGTCCAACAGTGGACGTCCTACTGACGTCCTAGTGGACATTAATAGCGACTTCCTAATGTACCTACTGCTGAAATGTTATCGTTCTCACAATTAAAACACATCACAATACAGATATACAACTAATCCCCTTTGAGATGCGTAAAATAATTTTATTTGTTGAATACTCGTTAATATCACGGTTTTATTGCATTAGACATCGTAACTAAGTGGATTTGTGAGATGACTGTTAGAGCGGAGCAAATTGCTTATGTTGAAAAGATATGCGAATTTGGCGGACATATATATATATACTTTTTATATACTGGGGTGTCCTATGGCTATGCCGCAAGAAGAAAATGGTATCTTAAATATTGTAGAAAGAAGACTTTATTTTGATTCAGAAAATAATTTAAACTACATTTGGAGATTTTTTAATAATCCCCTGACTGAAGTGGGTTTGGTGGTAGTCGAATCCACAATTCTCTGCTTGAGAGGCCATAAGGTTAAACCATTAGACCACCACTGCAGTGGTGTGAAATGTGCATAACGTAAATAAATTTAAATTTCATGATTCATAACGTGCAAATACTTATTATTGAACCGGACTGTAAAGCATTATTAGTCAACTGTGCTGATAGAGCCGAAAATTTTATTATTTTCCCACACAAAGCTCCCGTCATTATTTGACTGCATATAATAGAGGATCGCTCAGTAATCTCTTTTGACAACAATATCCGTGCCATTAAAATCCCAGTTTTATTGCGTTTCGTAAAGATTATGGATTAATCTGTATCGCATGTACTGCCAAAGAATAGTTTTACGGCGTCGTAAAAGTTTATTTAGTTAGAGATGTCATTTTGGCGTTTAAATTTTATATTGACGAAGATTTGTATAGGATGTGCTATAAATTTGATACGACTGCAAAGTTATGTTCCAACAAAAACAAGCAAAATTAAACATTATAACAAATTAAGGTATCAAGAATGAAGTTAAAAAAAAACATATTGTTTTAAAATTAGATGAGAATATTGATAGCTAATTAGTGAGTTTGTCTAATTATCTATTGTAGTTCCTCAAACTTACCCCCTGTTTCACCATCAATTGATTAAATTTACTTGACGGATAAATGTGATGCTGTCCCTGTTTGTTTTGTTCGAATAGACGGAGACGGCATCACATTTATCCGTCAAACAAAATTATTCAATGGGTGGTGAAACAGTCCCTTAATGTTTGATGTGTTGCACAAATGACGCGTTAGAACAATACCAGCGTCATAGTCATCACCGTTAGCCGAAAGACGTCCACTGACAGAAGTTTCCGCCAAGAACGCCACAAAAAACGGACCAGGCAGGGCTACTACGAAATTCAAAAATCGAAATTCGTATCGTTGGGTCCCTCTGACACTTATACTATTTAATACGAGAGCGAGAGGGACGACGAGGAGGTACGATACGAACTTCGATTTTCGAACTTCGTCGGAGCAGGTCCTCTGCACAACCCGTAGCTAATTCGTATATCTTATGGCGCAACATGTGATGTGATACTGAAAATGACCTGTCGTATATGTCCGCAATTTTTACATATGTATGACAAATAAACGTTTTTGAATTAGAATTTGTTTTAAAATTGATTATTTTAATAAAAAGTAAAAAAACTGTGTTCAGTACAATCCATCAAAATTCTGCGGTCACACAAGTCCAAACCCAACATAAACCCTTCATGCCTCAAACTAATCCCATCCGTATAATCTTCACCTTAAAAAAATGATTCACAACACTCTTGCGCATAAATGGATCGACTCGGTTGACATAGAGCGATAAACGCCAAAGGCGCGTAAATTATCGTAATGCCTTACGACTGCAGTATGCACTTGTGATATACTGGGCTTGTTTTGGGTTCCGTGGGCAAAAATGAACCCTGTGAAATGTCCTTACATTAAAAAAATCGGCCAAGTCCGAGCTGAACTCGCGCACCGAGGTTTCCATCCAAATTTGTAGGTCCCTTAGTGTAGTAAAGTGCCGATCCTAAGTAAAATTTACCCAGTGTGGATTTTAGATGTTTACAGAAATAGACATAAAAAAATAAAGATTTACAGAGTTTTCTGATTGGTTATCTTATAGTAATAAGAGCCACCGTCATCCCACAAGTTTTGATTCCTCAGCAATTCGTATGGAAACAACTTTTATAATGACAGTGTCCTTTGATTGTATTGACTTGGAAGTTTGATTTTTTTGGTGCTTCTAGAAGTAGCAGACCTGCATACTAGATAATAATTTCAGCTTATACCTCTACGCGTTCCTGAGAATAAGGTCTTCACTGATGGTTAGACTTACAAACAGATATACACAGGCGGATGGACAATAATTAAGAATAAAGGTAAATAATAATAATATTAGAATACGGAACCCCACAATCCTACTCTTGTAAACGCTTACCGCTTTTTGTAACGCTCATAAAAATAATATTTTCGGAGCTGCTCAATCTCATTGTGCGTACTTCCAAAGGAAATTTTATTTTCTTCCTTGAATTGTGACTTTGGTATTAAAATTTTATGCCTCGGAGCAAATGGTGAGTGCTTTGGCGTAAATATGGCAAAGTCCATGTCGTCCGGCTACAAAGAATCGTATGT
Organism: Choristoneura fumiferana; assembly: GCF_025370935.1. Taxonomy (NCBI): domain Eukaryota; kingdom Metazoa; phylum Arthropoda; class Insecta; order Lepidoptera; family Tortricidae; genus Choristoneura; species Choristoneura fumiferana. The sequence continues at coordinate 939,874 of NC_133485.1, read as the reverse complement.
TTGGTGATACATCGCGAATATTTGTTGCTGACCTAAATGATATTTTAAAGGCACAAAGCAATGAGGGAAAACAGAAAAAAAACGTTAGGAATAGCCCTCTGGCAAAGTATATGGCCAACTTGTTCAAGGAAATTTTTCGTATATGTTGACGATTTTGTTTTTAACCGACAGCAAAAATTAAGGATGTTCAATTAGGTGTTTTTTTGTACCTACCTCAGATCTCTGTCACAAACAAACTTGAAAACTTACTGATTTTTCAAAAGATTTTCCAATTAGGTGCCATTCTAATGTACCAATCTTTGGTTATTATATTAAGTATAATATCTTCATTTCAAAGTTTTTTGCCCATTAAGTATATGAAGTAAACTTACTTCCTACTTACAAAGTTCACCCCTTTATTCTATAAGAACAGCTTTCGTTACATTTTGCCTAAAATATTTATACGTCTAAATATAGATGAATATAATTCTAAGGTATAGAGCTACTTACGCAAGATCTATTTTTGCGTGCACTAAATAACTCATTTTACCGATCACGTCGGTTGAGAATGCTTCAGCTATTTAATTGTCTTTATTAAGTTCCCATGTTTATGACATACGAAACAGCTATAAGAATAAAAGCGGGTTTGATTGTAAATAGGTTTAAATAAATAACTGAGATTATGTGTGGCTACACGTGAGATGGACGTGGATACAAATATTATAAATCTAGAGCTAATAATATAAAAGAACACTGTTTATCTGTTGCTCTGCTATTCATCATCATCATCATCATCATTATCTTAGCAGCCGTAGAACGTACGGACAGGGTGTAATGTTTGTCATAAGAACGATTTGCGAATTTAATTTCTCATAACATAAATATCACAATTTCAATCTGTTGAAATATTGAGAACGTATAAAAACAATATGCATATAAATAAATTGCCGAATTTCTCAAATCATATTATTCAATTAGCATAATTGTCTAATGCATATTAAAGTACTGTATAATAGTCATGCCGCATAATTAGTCAAAGTTCATAATAAATAATTTTTATACAAACCTCGAGGATAATGATCGAAAAGTATAAAACACCTGGCAAAAATCCAACATCAAAGATTATTTGTGAAACAATTTTATCCGGGCTGCTATAAAAAAACCTAACATCGAAGGCTAAGGCGGGAGGCTCCGCTTTAGCCTTCTTATCTGAACCTAACGTATCCGAGTCGCTTCTGCTCCGAACCGTCTTGCTCGCTTGCTTCGCTCGCTCGCACAAAATCAAATGTTTTCTTGCATTTGGCACGCATGATGTTATACCGTCTAATCATTATTCCAAGGGGCTGTTTTACCATCCATTGATTAGCGTTAACCGACGGTTAAATGTGATGCCGTCTCCGTCTATTGGAACAAAACAAATAGAGACGGCATTACACCTAACCGCCAGTTAACACTAATCAATGGATGGTGAAACAGCCCTTAAATGTTGTTTTTTTTTATTCGACTGGATGGTGATCGATAAATTTTAATAATTATTATGATTAACCGAATATTCAAAATTAAATTATTTAATATAAGCATTTGCAAAAGCAGAGTGTAAAACTCGAGCATTAAACCCATTTTCCCCTCAACGTGTCTATCCACCCTCGCCGTACCAGTTCGGGTGGATATATGAACGTCTTGGGTAAAATGGCTCGTTTTATGCTCTTGTTGTACAACCTACTGTTTTAAAACAACCATATTATTATCTGTACCGTATCTTTTACTAAGTTAGCCGTTTATCTTGTAAGATTAGATGGGTACCTGACTAACAATGTTCAGTAATTAAATCGCTGAATTTTAACGTCTATTTTCCTATAAGTAAGGGTTAAAGAATTTGCACAGTTATCGTGCAAGTCACGAGTTCACGACGCTGTTTCGCCCTAGGTACGAAAGTAATTGTTACATTTCTTGGGTTCATACTAAAGCTATAAACTTGAGCGTTTCGTTTAATTAAACCTTTAATACCTTTAGCCCAAGCCCTCTTGTTCTGAGAGGAGCTGTGCCCAGCAGTGGGACGTATATAGGCGGATGATGATGATGAAACCTTTAAAGCAGAGAGAAAGAGAGATTCATGATTAGTTAGCATTTCTTCGGTTGCGTTTTCGGTGACCGAATTACCTACAACCAGTTGGTTCACAGACGTCAGGTAAAAAGTTAGGCGATCCCGTGGGAATCTTGGTGTTACGACGCAACGATACTTACATATAGGTACAGGCTGGCTCATTTAGATCGCTCAGTATGGGAAGGTCTGAAACTACTAGACATACGAATTGTTCTTAGGAACCATGCCATCGATTTTAGTAACAAGACAAACTACGTTCACACATTAAAAAAAAACTAGTACTCAGTTCGAGAATCGAACCCGGTCGTTTTGAAAAATAAAATGTACATATTTTTTTAATGTATGAATGCAGTTTTTCTTGTAATTAAAATCGATGACAAATCATGTCATGTTAGAACAGATCTTATAGTTTCAGTTTTTCCCATACCTACTGACCGATCTAAATAAGCCACCCTGTATACTTACATATACACGTTACCGGTACGTGAATAAATACAGTACAGTAGATGTTTTCAAATTTGACTCCACACAGCAAACATACAGTTATAACCGTCGTGTTTAGAATCGATGTTATCTAACCAATGTCAAAGGTATTAATATTGGCCAAGTCCACCGTTTCACGGGTGTCGCTGGCTATGCAAATTTGCTTGACTCCGCTGTTTACATGTAATCTTGAGTTAACTTTAACGCAAAGAAAAGATTCCAACAGAGGAGACAGACGTAAACTGTAAGTATTTTAGCTTTGTTCTTATCAAAAAAACAATTACCATCTAAACAATGGGCTATAAGATAAACTCATTCTTGGCACGCCCACGGGAACTATACAATCTTCCGAGATAAAAACTATCTTTGTCCTCCTCAAAGTCTCAAACTATCACTATACTAAATTTCATCACAATCGATTGCGTACTTTAGGCGTGAAAGCGTACCAAACAAACACACTCACTTTTACATTTATAACGTAGAGATACGTACTGCGCTCTAGAATAATTTATAAAACAAATCAGTACCATAATATTATGAATATAATACAACAATCGTCCTCTGCGTGCGCGCACGTGCCGATTGCTGCGCCAGGTGCATGAGTGATGCGTACGACGATACGATTATCATGTTTTACGCATTTATTAATAGCCACGTGCAGATCGTGCTGGTCCAGTTTATTAGGATTAAGTTGTTCTTTTGTAATTATATCTTACGAAATTATTTAAGCCATTTTTAATAACGTAGTAGGCATACTAGCATACTGGGCAGGACTGACATCCAAATTGCTGAGCCAAAATAAAACTGAATGGGTCCCATGCGACGGTCACCAGAGCAGAGGTAAGCCTAAAAAGAGGTATCGGGACGATTTGGAGCAATTCCAGCCGGCCTGGTGACATTTTGTTGAAACCAGAGACGAGGTGAAGGAGAAAGGGGAAGCCTTTGGCTTGAGGTGGGACACAGTTTATACTGTGGCTATTATAAGAACAGCTATATAGAAAGGGACGGATGTTTGCACGATACCCAGCAAAGGCAGAGAAATGAGCAAACAGGTCATATTGTGGTAAGTAATCTCTGCCATCTGTAGGCACTCGGACAATTTAAAAAGTTGAACGCCTCAACACCTGTAGTTTTAATTAGTATAAAAGTCTTTCGTTGTGACACGCAAATTAACCATAGTACGAGTATTTTAAAGGTAATTTTTGTGTCCAGTCACTTGTCTTGTATGATTAATACCTAAATAGCAATTTGAACGCGGTTCAATTTATACGCCACGACACCACGCGATATTTTCCGACACAGAACTAAAGTCGTCAACATAGCTCAGATAATTAACAAGTTGAAGTGACAGTGTGCTGGTCATATCTGCCGAAGACGACAATCGTTGAAGTAAACTAGTTTTTGAACGTGATGTAAGGCGTCCTCCGGCCAGGTGGAGTGATAAGGGTCTGCCATTTTTGGAGATATTGACCTTTGAAATGACAATGTCAGAAAATGACAAGTCAGCATCACAAGTAGCGGATCACTTTTTACTTTGTCGTATTAGCACAGACAAATTTGTATGGTGTTAAGTATGTTGCTATAAAACGACAAAGTACATAAGTATGCAGCTACTTTTGATGCTGAACGTACCACTGGTGGAACAAGTTGGTGGTATACAAAGACCTTAATTACGATTTTCCTTGTTAATTAATGTGATGTCACTATGATGTTTACTGTAAATTGTTAGGTGCCAAAACCGGCCAAGAGCGTGTCGGACACGCCCAAAATAGGGTTCCGTAGCCATTGCGAAAAAATTAAGTATTTTTTTTCTAAGGATTTCGTATTTTATACTACTAATAATTCTCAAGCAAACTTAGCCGTTACAGTTTTCCTTGAAAGTTTGATATACTTACTGCCATCCTGAATTTTAACAAAATTTTCCACGGACCGGTTTAGATTTTAGAGGGGAGGGGGGGGGGGGGACGGACGCTCGATGTTAATAAAAATTTTCACTTTAAAGTTGAATATTTCGCAAAAAAAATCAATGAATCGAAAAATCGTCTTAGCAAACCCCTAATGTTTTTTTAAATACCTTTCGAACGATACCCCACACTATAGGGTTGGATGAGAAAAGAAAATCACCCCCACTTCTCGTCTATGGTAGGTACACTAAAAAAAATTTTTTTTAGTTTTTTATTGTACCATTTTGTCGGCATAGCTTATATATATCCGTGCAAAATTACAGCTTTCTAGCATTGATAGTCCCTGAGCAAAGCCGCGGACGGACGGACAGACAGACAGACATGGCGAAACTATAAGGGTTCCGTTTTTGCCATTTTGGCTCCGGAACTCTAAAAAGGAGATTTTCATCTTTCTAAGCTGATTATGTAATTAACATTCTATTCTGATGCTTATTCTTTGCCAGCAGTTGAATCGAAGCCAAGGGCGAACGCGACTTGTACCACTGAGTTATGCCGTACTTTCTAAGCTATGAAGTTTTACGTTGCACCATTGTCATACTAATGAAAATTTAGATGCTTCTGTGTAAGGTAGCCGAGTTTAAATTAGCGTGATAATTAAATACAATTTATGTGGTAATATTTTTGTATAGTTTCGCTCACACACATTTAAGTACACTTGCTTTAAAACTGATGTGCTTATACACTTATGTCCAAAGAACACATGTTTATATAGTAATTGTGAATGATGATGGCTTCACTCCGGTTGTAAATAGGAAACGCCGTTTAAAGCGCAATCGCAATTAGCGTGGGACCATTCCTGCAGCGTCGTCCTGTATCCAAGCTGCAGTACCGTTGGTGGACATCTACCTATCGCGGTTGGATACGAAGACGACGGAAGAGAAGGTCTTCGAGCACATCCGCGAGGCAGCTCGGGGTCGGTTGAAGGGAGCCGAGGTTTTTATCCGCCCGCTCGAGTCTAATAGAGCCAACAATTTTCGCTCTTTTAGACTCCAAGTGCCGGCTAAGCACCAGCAGATGTTCCTGCACTCCAATTTCTGGCCAGAGGGCGTGGTCTTCCGTCGCTTTAGGGAAGCAAGGACAAAAATCCCTAAATAACTTTTTTTTTGTTTTTAATGTCTTTTTTGTGTTTTTTTGTAAGTATAATTTGAATTTTACAGCGCATTTGTTTTACTGTAATGCTGTAATTTTTAATTGGCAAATAAATAAATGTATAATGTTTTTTTTCTCCATGATTGTATATTTATTACTATTAAAAATGCAATATAAATCTGTAGGTACGTCTCTATCTGTTATTTCATCACGTTTAACGAATTCACTGCCACCTGACTTCCACAGGTGCCACCGACTCACGTGTGCGTTCAAAATGTATGAATAATTATGACAGCGGCACTGGGCGAAGTTGCGAAAACGCATATGTGCGTCGGTGGCAGTGAATGCGTTAAACCACTGAACTGATTTAGATGGAATGAAAAGTGCGGTAACAGTTTAATCAGATACGGATATATTGGCATGCAAACAATATCTTATTTGCTAAAATGGAGTTGTATTTTAGGTAAAGTAAATGTCCATAACTTATTTCGAAAAAAGTCACATGCATATTTTCCGTATTGCGGCATTAAAAACTATCTCAAAGCCTACCGTAAGTAAATACCTTTTCCCTATTAAACCTATTCTCGATCCAACAGTTTCATTATCTATCTCTAAATCAGCCGAAACTAACTCGCTTGCCAAACTCAATTGTGTAGAGATTTATAATGGCAACTTAGGTCCGTTGCCAAAGTAGAAAAAACAAATCAAATAGTAACAAGAGCGGAGAATCGAACCCGCTACCGGGATCACGGAACAATTGACCACTCCACTTGTGGCGCAAGTCATAAACTGAAAGAAATTAAAACTTTATATACCTAATTTAAATTTATACGACGACTGTGGGTGGATGAGACTAGCACAGGACCGGGCAAAGTGGCGTGAAAAAAATCAAATTAATATCATGGGACACTTGACACCAAAATACGACCTAGTCCCAAACTAAGCAAAGTTTGTACTATAGCAATGGAGAAACATACTTATACCAAGACCCGAGAACAAACATTCGTATTATTCATACAAATACCTGCCCCGGCCGGGAATCGAACCCTCCCGGGTCCTCAAGCTTCGTAGTCAGGTTCTCTGACCACTTGCCCATTCGGTCATCTAAAACTATCTGTATGAAAATGAAGAAGCCTTTAGCCAGCAGTGGGTGGATGTGGGCTGATTTGATTTTATTTAAGAATAAGAATAAAAATAAGAATGGTTTATTGGCTGATAAAATAGGTACACATACAAAAACACTGACTTAATATACACATGCATGCCTGTTCCTACCAGCCAAAATGGCCGCCACTCAGCTATGCGTCGCGAAAAGATCTAAAGATGATTTCGCGACGCTGATTTTCATTGACGCCAGTTACAGTTACAATATTTGACGCGACGAAATAAAAATATAACCTCCAAGTAGTTAAATTGGAGTATATTTTAAATCGCTACATTCTTGATACAGCGGCCGTGGTCGTCAGAGGATCAGCAGTGAACCTTCATGACGACTTTCATAGGAAAACAGTGTAGTGGTGTCCCATTGTTTGCTTATTTTTTATGTTATAAATTCATTACCTTATATTAAAATTAAATAACTACAAGAATCACGAAATGGTTTTCAATTTACTATGCACAATTAAAAATAGATAGCTCCAATTGAGTTGCTACATTCCAGCGTCTTTAGCCCCGTTAAGATGGGCAAGAAAATTCGATCAAGTTACAATTACATTGCGGGCACGATAGACCACAACACAGTCGTTGGCTTTACGGCCTCGCAATGTAATACAACTTGCATGATTTTTCTTGCAGGTGGTAGGACCTTGTGCAAGGTCCGCCCGGATTGCTACCACCATCTTGCTTGCTAATCCTGCCGTGAAGCAGCAGTGCTTGCACTGTTGTGTTTCGGCGTGGAGAGTAAGACAGCCGGTGAAATTACTGGCACTTGAGGTATCCCATCTTAGACCTTTAGGTTGGCAACGCATCTGCAATACCCCTGGTGTTGCAGATGTTTATGGGCGGTGGTGATCTCTTACCTTCAGGAGACCCACTTGCTCGTTTGCCATCCAGTCGAATAAAAAAAAAGGTATAGAGTTTAAAACTCGCTTATATGCCATGACTTGAGTCAAAGCAGCACTCGACTCATCGCAGCCTTTGTAACAATACCCAGTTGTCGAGTTTAATTCAGCAACGGGATAGTACAGATAAATGTAAAGGGCGAGATCAAAAATATGCGGACAGAACTCAACTCTGGTATTTTGGACGTTGGACGGTTGAGTCGAGATATTTTAGTAATTTGGTCAGGGTATTAAAATTTTCTTCGGGATAGAATCAGAAATGATGATATCCGCAGTAGATAGAATTAAGGTTACCGACATAGCCCGAAGAATTGCGAAACTGAAGTGGCAGTGGGCGTGGCACATTGCTCGCAGGACTGATGGCCGATGGGGTCAGAAGGTTCTCGAATGGCTTCCGTGGACCCCGGTCTCCCGAGACGAGCTGTCGGTAGGCCTCCAACAAGATGGAGCGACGACCTGGTTAAGATCGCGGGATCGCGGTGGATGCGGAAAGCACAAGTGGACTGAGTGGAGAGCCTTGGGGGAGGGCTATGTCCAATAATGCCAAGTCGTCGATTCCAGGTAATAACACTAATCCAAATCGTAATGCAAGTCAAAGTCCATACGAATAGCCAAAATGATTAGGGAAACGAACAATTAGCAGTATTAAAACACAATTTTTAAATTATTGAAAAATAACAACGATGACCAAACAACGTGAAAATTTTCTCATGCGTCAACCGTCTTTTGTTTTTTGTTCTTTTTCTATTGATGGCCAGTGCGTGATTAGAACGAAATTTATTTAGAAAGGTTTTGCTTTGCTTGCATTGATCGTCATGTAAATTAAAATGTTGCACTTACCACATTTAGATTTCAATTTTTTGATTGAAGCCTTATGAGTAATAAAATGAAATTTTCAGAGTAGCTACCTGATAGATAGAGCAAGTTTTTAAAAGCCAAAAGGTAATTATTTTTTCATGACATTTTATTTTTTTAAGGGCCCTTGAAATTGTGAACATGCTGGGTAAATTTTATCTTTCTTGGCATTTTTTTTTATTCCATTCAAAGATCTAACGATAGTAAATATTACCATACTGAATTGGCCTATCTATCAGCTTAGCACACAAAAAAATCAAGCATCTACCGCAATAATTCACGTCACCATAAATAAAAATTTCGTCGTACTCGGCGATAGGTGAAAAATTAAAAAAAAAGTCATAACTCTGAAAATACGAAAAATCGCGGAACATACATGGGGGGTGATTCAGATAGCCCTCTAAGTCCTCTATCTCCCGGCTTTAGTATATCACTACTTCTTGGGACACCCTTGGGATATTATATATGGATATTAGTATGGATGTCAAAAAAAGAATTTACGGCTACACGATGAGTTTAACTAATTGAAAGAGCACAATAAAATAAACTTTTCACCTCAGCACCTCAAACAGGCAGGTTTTGCTATGAGAAATCAGTGAGCAAAATCGCATTTTGCTCACTCCGTGAGACAAAGTAACTTTTTAATTATTTTTTAAAATGCTGATACAGTGTTGGGTCTACTCACTGAATTCCAATATTTGAAACTTTACTTTGATCTGTCATTTCACTTCAACTCGAAAAAAAGAAGAGATAGGATTAAATTTGTCGATTACAAACTTAAATTAAATTTTGGTATTAAAAATATATCGAAATATTTCCAAAATGTAAATTTTCCTGATCTTTTAATAAAGTATGCAACCTCGTTGCACGAAAGCCGCTTCTTTGTTTTTTTTTAAATAAAAGAATTCCGTATACTGCCTCTACAGTATAATTATTATTTGTTAAATGAATATTTTAACAAATCTATTTATGTTTATGTAATAGAAATCTTAATAAAAATCATATTTAAAGGTTTAATTGTTCAACCTTTTCAATTACCCCGAGATGAGGCTTTTTGCAGTATTAAAAAATAAGTGTGACATTAGTACAAGAAGTTAAGATTGCATGTTATGAGTATGCGATTTGTATTGTAGCTACTGGACTCTTTATGGTTTTAAATGTAATATTATATTTGATAATAATCGGATTCAATTTAAAAAAAATGTGTCTTGTTTTGTAAACAGGTAGGTATATGTGGTTTTATTCTTATGTTACATTTAAATTATGTTCTCGCTGCCGAGGTGAAAAATTGTATGTGTCACATGAGACCAAAGTTTTTTTGCATCTCGTGTATTTCAATCCCTTGCTGATCTCAGGATTCTAACCTAGAATCACTCGCTAACGCTCGTGATTCTAATATAGAATCCTTCGCTTACTCGGGATTCAAAATCAACACTCGCAACAAAAAACAACTTTGCTCTCTTGTTGCACAAATAACTATTTCCGATAAAATTACGTAGGAAAAGTATTAACTGCATCAGTAAACGTAAAATAAAACATATTTACATAGCAGTAAACGAATGGAACGTAAAATTCAAATACATTAAAGCAAATATTTAGTTCATTGCACAGCCCTACGGCATTTTCTGAAAATCGAGATATTGGCTAGTGCACATACTATATTTGATCAAAAGCGTAGATTGAAATGCAATGATTAATTAAAATTACAGCCTTTGTACATTGAATTCGTAGAAACGTAAGCTTATACAAAGAAAGTAATAGCGATATTTTTTTTAATTGACCAAATAGCGGTCATGAAATTAAATGTGATTTGATTTTTCAATAGGTTTAATTACACATTTGTGACTTCTGGATTAAAGGATACACTTTTTTTTTTTTTTTTTTTTTTTCGACTGGATAGCAAACGAGCAAGTGGGTCTCCTGATGGTAAGAGATCACCACCGCCCATAAACATCTGCAACACCAGGGGTTTTACAGATGCGTTGCCAACCTAGAGGGCTGAGATGGATACCTCAAGTGCCAGTAATTTCACCGCTGTCTTACTCTCCACGCCAAAACACAACAGTGCAAGCACTGCTGCTTCACGGCAGGATTAGCGAGCAAGATGGTGGTAGCAATCCGGGCGGACCATGCACTAGGTCCTACCACCTGCGTTTTATCGTGTTTATTAAAATATACAGGCGTAGTTACCATGCGGGCTCAGTGCAAAATGGGAACTTTACACACACTAATTAATTACTTTGCATGTTTGTCCCGTACAACGAAACGTTAACTAAAAAAGCTTGAAAAATTTTGTAATCTTGTAGAACTTGTGATGCGAATGCATTTTTTCTAAATATATATTTTTTATTCAGTCGAATCCGCGGGCAAAAACTATAGCCTTTCTTACCAGTTTCGCCGCCTTATTATTTTCAGCCTTCAAATCCCTTGGCATGGCGCATAAGGTATCGGGGTCGATTCTGTGTCACGTCCACGACATCGAACGTCGCGAATGTCGTGCGTTTTTTGTCTATTTTATGCGAATTGCGAACATGGCCGCGGGCGGCGGCTAGTTAAGGGTGCTAGGGTTGGCAATAAGAGTTTTATTACAAGCTTTTATTTTAATCAAATACAAGAAATGTTAAAACTATTCTGGAATATATAAACAGAGGAGTGGGGTAATATGACGTAGTAGGTACATTTATTTTTGGCAGATATTATGTTGCATTTCGATTAATATTAGTAATTATTTTATTTGTTTACATTTGACGATCTTTTTGTGACCTCCTTATGGCCGGACATATATTTTTCTATACCGGGTGTGGCCTGTAATATGAGCAAATAATTAAAACATAGATCCTACTCCTCAAACTGTTCAGTACTATTATTCTGTACATTAGTTCAGCGTCTGTTAAAAATAATTAGTTTTTTTAATTTTTAATACACTTTTAAGTTTATTCGAAGAAGCAATGTAAAGCAAAATGCTTTATGTTTGTAGCGTGACAGGCGACGTCAGTTGTGTTTTAGGATGGCGTACATTGATAGCAGTATTTAATTTGTATGAAAAAAAGAAAATTCAAAGACTCCATTATTTTAAAAAGTCGCTGAACTAATTTTGTTCAGTTTGACGAGGACGATCTATGTTTTAATTTTTTGCTCGTATTACAGGCCAGACCCGGTACAACAAAAATCTTTCACCATTTTTGTAAAATTGTACCCAAAAAAAAAACATGTCGACAACCCTAAAGCTTTTAGTCCATCCAGGCTTTACAAAGCTGAGCACCGTTGTTCCGGAAAAAATGTCGAAATACCAAAAAAAAAATATTGCCCGTATTTCCGTTAGTGGATTCAAAAATCTGTTCATTGTTTAGCATCCAGTTGATTGAGCGCGAAAACGTTGTGAGTTCCGTATACTGTGATATTAATATGAATTCTGTGAAAAAACCTGCCAAACGCGAATGGGACCACTAAATAATATAAATTAATATCATGGGACACTTGACACCAATTGACCTAGTCCCAAACTAAGCAAAGCTTGTACTATGGATACTAGGCAACAGATTTATAACTTATATAGCTAAATACATACTTAAATACATAACAAACGTCCCAGACCCGAGAACAAACATTCGTATTCGATCGAACCTGGGACCTCAAGTCTCATAGTCAGGTTCTCTAACCATGGGGCTATCTGTTTGTCATAAGTACATCCTCTACAGGCTTATAAAAAAAGATTTTCGGATCGATGGACGGTATTCTTAGTTTTCTTTTGTTATCTTTTTTTATAAGCCTGTAGAGGTGTCCCACTGCTGGGCAAAGGCCTCCCCCATGTCCTCCACTCGACCCGGTCTAAGGCGATCTCTAACCAGCCTGCAAAGAAAGGCGTCCAAACGATGGCGGGATGAAAATCGTTTAAATTAAAAAAAACTTAAGTTACTTTAAGCAAGCGTATTACTAGTAAAAACAAAGAATATAATCATCCTATACATAAGGGTTCTCCTTTTTCTTTTTCTCATACTAGTTCTGTAGTTTTAAAATACTACCACGGAACCCCTAGCCCGGTAATGCATGATATTTTGCCCATCGAATTTCCGTGGAATTCTCAATTAGAACGGCCTCTACTGTACCAGATAGTTTCAAACTTTACCGGTATAATAAACAAAAAACCTGCCAAGTTCGAGTCTGACTCGAGCACCGACGGTTCCGTACCAAGTCAAATGAAAGCAAATATTTTTTTTGTAAAAATAATGACATTGTCAGAGTCGCCGTTATTGAAACAAAAAGATCTAGATCTGCCTCCTTCATACACCGACTGAACGGTATTAAGAATGATAATGCATGAAATAACGATGTATGAGTGTATGACGATATTGACGATATCAATGAGGGATTTAAAAAAATCTGGACTACTTTGCACAACATTAAGGAATGACGGATGACGGGATGACCGTAAAAGTAACCAAAAATTTGGAATTACAATTACAATTTGGCCGCTTTCAAGTGCAGGGTGAATGAGCATTTACTAGGCAAGCGTGCTCCATCGTAGGCCTCATCCTCGCTTTCCATTGGGCCATTCCATTCCATTTCCATCGCTGGGCAAACGCAAGCCTATACTGTATAAAAAAAATTGAAATAAAAAATACAAAAAGATTCCAAAAAAAAACAATCTTATAAAGGAATTAATATTGTTAAAGAAAATAATTTTAATATGGTTTATGTTTGCCCACTTTACATTTTGTTGCTGTAGTTGCATTGGCATCAAAACTTCATTTATATCAAGGTTCAAGTCGATGTCATGAATCGTTGAAGAGTTCCCGCCTTCGAAGAAGTTTTTTTAGATTTAGAAGTTTAAAATACTGAAGTAAAGTAAACGTTCCAGTGAGTGGTCGATACACTGATGCCCAATAAACTACACCCAGCTGTCACCTTTTCATTGTTAATGGCATAACATTAAATACGGCGGCTATTGGGACAGTGATGCACTCCCGTACGACCTTACAATTTAAGCCAAATTTCAGCTAAATCTGATACCAGGAAGTGATCATAAAAAGGTTTGTACATTTTTAATTCACAGCTTACAAACTTACAAATCAACAGTAAGTAATAGTTTAAAAGCCTGGTATGGACTGATATTCTAACAAAAATATTACAAACTGCCTTTTTGAGATACTGCACCCTAAAACTCGACAGAACCTAATAGGCGGTATTGATGGACTTTCGGGAGCTGAAAAGTTGCAGAATGCAGCAGTTAGATGCAAAAGCGAAATACAAGCTTCACAAAACACATACCTACTAAAGTTGACTTAAGCTTGCCCATACAGGATTCAATCAATAGGTACACTAGGAATAGAAATTTAATGTAAGAAATTTGATTAACCACTGACGTGAAAAGACGGGTCTTATACGTTTGATGGCAAAATCTGTCTGTCTGTGGCATCGTGGTACGAGTAAGTTTAAAACGGATGGATCGATTTTAATGCGATTTTTTCTCATGAAAGCGAGTTTTTTTACGTTGATCCTCAGCTATATTTCACTAAAATTCAATACACAACGCTATTTAAAGCCTCATATTACCCGTCACAGTATATTAACGGAAAAATTGCTGATTTACGATTGATTACTTCGTAACATCCTTCCTTTCCTTACTATTATAAAGGGGAAAGTGAGTTTGTTGTTTGTTTGTTTGTTACGCTTTCACGCCGTAACTACTGCACCGATTCCTATGAAATTTGCATACGTCATATTAGAGGTCCAGAATAAATAATAGGATAAATTTTTTATCCCGAAAAAAGTTGCCATTCCAAGGGATGACCAAAAGTTTGTTTTTGTATTCTAACCGCGGAGCTGACTGAGCTGACTTAATAATGTGTTAAAAAGCATGCTTGCTTGCTTGCTGCACCATTTCTTGCATAATCACATGCTTGCTTACACGATTGCTTCCACGCTTGCTTGCATGATTTAATGCATGCTTGCTTGCATGCTTGAATGCAGGCTTGAATGCATGCTTACTACTAGCACTATTTCTTGCAAAATTTCATGCTTGCTTGCATGCTTGAATGCATGCTCGAATGCATGCTTGCTTGCACTATTCCTTGCATAATTACATGCTTGCTTACATGCTCACTTGCATGCCTTCTTGCATGCCTGCTTGCATATTTGTTTGCCTGCTTGCATGCCTGCTTGCATGTTTGTTTGCTTGCTTGCATGCTTGCTTGCATGCTTGCTTGCATGCTTGCTTGCATGCTTGCTTGCATGCTTGCTTGCATGCTTGCTTGCATGCTTGCTTGCATGCTTGCTTGCATGCTTGCTTACATGCTTGCTTGCAGCAGAGCTTGCAACATTCCTTGCATAATTACATGCTTACTTACATGCTCACTTTCATGCTGCTTGCATGCTTGCTGCATGCTTGCTTGCATGTTTACTTGCATGCTTGCTTGCATGCTTGCTTGCATGCTTGCTTGCATGATTTCTTGCATGCTTGCTTGCATACTTGCTTGCATACTTGCTTGCATACTTGCTTGCATGCTTGCTTGCATGCTTGCTTGCATGCTTGCTTGCATGCTTGAATGCATGTTTGCTTGCATGCTCGAATGCATGCTTACTACTAGCTTTATTTCTTGCAAAAATTACATGCTTGCTTGCATGCTTGAATGCAGCTTTGAATGCATGCTTGCTTTGCATGCTCGAATTCATTCTTGCTTGCACTATTCCTTGCATAATTACATGCTTCCTTACATGCTTGCTTGCATGCTGACTTGCATGCTTACTTGCACGCTTGCTTGCATGCTTGCTGCATGCTTTAATGCATGTTTGCTTGCATGCTCGAATGCATGATTGCTTGCACTATTCCTTGCATAATTACATGCGTCCTTACATGCTTGCTTGCATGCTGACTTGCATGCTTACTTGCACGCTGCTTGCATGCTTGCTTGCATGCTTGAATGCATGTTTGCTTGCATGCTCGAATGCATGATTGCTTGCACTATTCCTTGCATAATTACATGCGTTCCTTACATGCTTGCTTGCATGCTGACTTGCATGCTTACTTGCACGCTTGCTTGCATGCTTGCTTGCATGCTTGAATGCATGTTTGCTTGCATGCTCGAATGCATGCTTGCTTGTACTATTCCTTACATACTGCATGCTTGCTTGCATGCTAGAATGCAGCTTTGAATGCATGCTTGCTTGCATGCTCGAATGCATGCTTGCTTGCACTATTCCTTGCATAATTACATGCTTCCTTACATGCTCACTTGCATGCTTGCTTGCATGCTAGAATGCAGCTTTGAATGCATGTTTGCTTGCATGCTCGAATGCATGATTGCTTGCACTATTCCTTGCATAATTACATGCTTGCTTGCATGCTTGCTTGCATGCTTGCTTACATGCTCACTTGCATGCTAGCTGGCTTGCTTGCTTGATTGCTTGCTTCTTGAAATGTTAATGGTTAACGCGAGCGAAGCCGCGGTAAAAGCTAGTACGTTGATATTTGGATTTTTTATAATCATCAATCAAAAATATTTAGAATATTAGAACATTCCTGAGATTCCACTTGGGATTTTGGTCTTTATTCAGATAGTATAGACACATATTTACTTGTTAAAAATACCATCGTCCACTCCTACGGCAAATCTCGTGCATTCGTTTTAAAATGCCCACATTTCACCCGATAGCCAGTCAGCGCTCAATAGCTGCCCATCTAAAGTGCGATTGAAAATGTTAAAAAGTTTTTTGTCAAAGGGCAAACACTGGGCTCTATCAAGCAACCTTATGCCCTCGTAAAACAGTCTATATTCCCTTGCAATTGTGTCATTAGCTCTATAGTTGCAGCCTTTAGGGTTTAATGGACGGAAAATGGTTTTTTTGCTGCGTTTTAGGATTCACTTGAGTGTTTTGTCAATACTTTCTTTAGAGACTATTTGAATATGGAATGGTTCGCTATTTTTGATAGTAAAAGCATTTATATTGTTGGGTTGTCAACATTATCATCAGTTAGACAAAAGATGTCCATTTCTAGACAAACTCAGGCCTTCTCTAAAGAATGTTACAATCAAACAAAACAAAAAAAGTATATTCTGTATGCTGGTCCCAAAGGAACATCTTACGTGTATTTTTTAAACTACTTTTACGGCTCAGTTTGTCAAACAATAACTAAAGGTATATTTTTGAACAGATGAAAAAATTCTCGCATTTTGTCTATTTGTGTAGACAAAGCTTAACAAATAAATATACTGAAATTGATATACTTATACAAAGGTACCTACTTAATAACTACATTCTCGTACCTATTAAACATTCAAGACTTGAGAATAATCATTCGTATGTTTTTTATCATAAATATCTGTGCCGACCAAAAATCGAACCCGAGACCTAAAGCTTTGTAGTCAAATTCTTATTAGGGTCTCACTTATTATTCATTAATTTACCCGTCATTAATTTCTAAATTTCATTATCTACCAACCAAACAAGGCACTAGTAAACCTCACTGAAAATAGGGCATTGTGCCCGAAGGTTTTTAAATTGCATGCTTACCTCAATCATCTCTGTAGCTTGGCTGTATTACGGTATTCCCTTTGCTGTTCGTAAGTGGATGGTATAAAAATGTTTGCTTGTCGGGTTTAACGGTAACATTTTAAAAACAGTTACAGATAAAAAGAAATAAATTGCAAGTACGCTTCACTCGCCTTTACGCGCAGCTCCGCTCGCATGTACCTTTCATTTATTTTATTTTATTTTTTATTCGACTGGATGGCAAACGAGCAAGTGGGTCTCCTGATGGTAAGAGATCACCACTGCCCATAGACACTCGCAACACCAGGGGGATTGCAGATGCGTTGCCAACCTAGAGGCCTAAGATGGGATACTGGGATACCTCAAGTGCCAGTAATTTCACCGGCTGTCTTACTCTCCACGCCGAAACACAACAGTGCAAGCACTGCTGCTTCACGGCAGGATTAGCGAGCAAGATGGTGGTAGCAATCCGGGCAGACCTTGCACAAGGTCCTACCACCTGTAAATGCTGCCTGTCATTCTAGTTGAATTAGAAATTCAGAATTAAATACAGCTCTCTGTCAACTCGATTTTCTCCATACTCGCACAGATCAATAGACATACGCAGAAATTATCGTTACCTACGTTAAATTATCGTGCAGGTTTTCTCGTAGTTAGTTTTAAAATGTAATTTTGCATATAAATTTCGAAAAACTCAGGAGTTTGAACCCATTTTCCTCTGCTTGCTGTTGCTTTGATTTTTAAAGTAAAACTTAAAAAATATAACCAACAAAAAGTTGGAAAATCCCCGACTTTGTAACCGATTTTGATAAAACATGTCTAAGAACCATCGCTAGAAAAATTGCATTCAAATCGGTTCACCCGTTTAAGAGCTACCGTGCCACAGACAGACAGATACCCACACAGACACACATAGAGGTCAAACTTATAACGACCCTCTTTGTGCATTTGATGCACCCTAAAACCACACCCGCCTACAAAGTTCTTTGTTTAGAAATAGTAAATAAGAAGGAAATAAGATTAGTTGAATATATCATGCAAATATTGAATCGTTTCTCTGGAACAGTTTTGTAGCAATAACGTTTAAGTACGTAAGCTACATAGTAAGTCCCAAACAAGTGCCTTGCGGTACAGCACAGTAAATTGCATATTTACTTCCTACTTCAACGGGCATGTTTGCTTCCATGTACACTCAAACGCTTTACATACGTTTTTAAACGAATCCAACGTACAGCGCTACTTAACAAGCCTTTGCTTACATATCTTTCATTTTTATTTGCAGGCTAAAAAGGGATCGAGAGTTCTGTTGGTGGTTACTACAAACATTTTCTCAAGTCTGAATTTAAGTTTGTTTCTTTGTTTAATGTTGAATTGTGAAAAAACCGGCCAAGTGCGAGTCGGACCCTTTGTGTTCCGTATTATCTATACAATATTAGACATCAGCAAAAAAACGGCAAAAATCTATTTTTATTTATATTTATTTTAATAACATTTATTTTTTAAATGTTTATACAACTAAATATTCTGTGAATATTTCAAGCGTCTACCTGTTGCCGTTATTAAAATCAAGCAAAACCGGCAAAAAATCACGATTGTTGTAAAAGTGTTGTATAATAGGTATTTAGTGGGGCTCACTTAAATATTTATTTCATTCGGTTTTTAGTATTTGTTGTTATAGCGGCCACAGTTATACATATCTGTGAAAAATTGTCTAACTATCACGGTTCATGAACAGCCTGGTGACAGACGGACGGACGGACAGCAGTCTTAGTAATAGGGTCCCGTTTTTACCCTTTGGGTACGGAAGCCTAGAAATGGTAAACGGATGGCGGTACTGCTTGGATTTTTTTTAACTCCAAAGTTACTTGGTTTGTTGAGGAAAGAGAGTTTGAAGTTGCTAAGTGGAAACTGGGACTTGCAGATATCGAAACTGAAATTAACTCTAGCTTTGCATTCCTTGTAGTATATAATCCGACGCTAATTTTAACAAATATTGAGAAAATCTATCTTAAGCATATTCTTAGAGAGCACTATCTGTCATTTTTCTGTCTATGTTTATTGTAAATGTGTTATAATGTGCCTAAATTTTACGTTTCTTTGTTATTGATCTCATTTGCTGTAATGCTGCAATGGCGCCACCTGCTGTTCTGAATCTAAATCGCTAGTTGTACTGTCACTAATTCTTCTTCCTACCAACTCGAACAATGTCTTATTCTTCTCAATTTCTCCCGTTGTCACACGCACACAGTATTAAATATTAAAACATTCGCTTTACAACGAAACCTTTGATTTTATTTTTAAATTTTCAATTGGAAAATCGCTTGTCAGAAAATTGTTATTCTGCATCAACTTCAATCTTTTCTTGTCCTTTTTAACTCTCTGATATTTTGTAACATTTAAAAATTAAACGGAGATATTTTCTATGGCTGCCAGTTTCCGACACAGTAATGTACAATTTTCCTTTGCAGAGTATCTCTTTAAGCTCCCTTTGCGTTCCTCTTAACGCTATCGTTTACATGTTTGAAATTTATTTTTAAAACTGGTAAAGTAGCAGAGCATAATTACCATAGCAACCTGAGTTTTGTAAAACTTTGGTTGCATATTATTCCATGGAGTTACAATTTATATCAACTTAAAGACAGCAGATATAGGTAGTTTGTGACATTCATTACTAGCTTTTGCCACCAGCTTTCTTTTTTACAGATTATTTTTCTACAAAATTTGTTTTGATGGAAACTTTGCCTAACAACAACAACAAATCATCACGACTCAGTCCAGCCGTTTTAGTGAAGACCAGGAGCTTATGAATAAAATTTAAGCTTGTTATTTGCTACTAAAACTTTATGGATTCATAATTAGTAATCTGATCATAAAAATCATTATCGTCTCAGCCTAATAACTTTTATTGATAGGTAATAAAAACAAATAATATTTTAAATGAATATAAATATTCCGGATTAATTTCTTCTTTTTTATTTATTTAAGGATATATTTTTATCTATAACATACAATACAATACAATACAATAACTCTTTATTGCAGACCAACAAATAGCAAGCTGTACAGAAAACAGGTATATACACAGAGACTTTCTTAGGTAAGCAACAGGCGGCCTTATCGCTTCAGAGCGATCTCTTCCAGGCAACCTTTACAATGGAATGGATGGAGAAGTAAGGAATAAAATTTAGCAGGTTGTGAATTTACATTACATTACAGCAATATCAAGAATACATAACCATTTATACAATACACATACACAACAAATCCAAATAGATAGGTAACATAATCATAAATAAACTAACAGTTCTAACATTCACACGCAACGCAAGACGACGGATAGTGCTCCCTAAGTATAGACTAGAGAGTACAAATAGCGAACCTACTGTGTTAAAAATAAAGTTGTGTTAAATACTTGTGATGTATATCATCATCATCATCATCATTATATCATTGTAAATCTGTTTTAAAAAAATATATATACCTCGTTGAGTTTCTTGCCGGATTCTTCACAGCAGAGGTTTTTCTGACCGGTGTAGATTTTTTTGACATTCATAAGTGCTTGTTATAGCCTAAATTGAATAAAGATATTTTGACTTTGACTTTGACTTGAGACTTGAAGAAAGACAAGGACTTAGCGCGCCTTAAGTCTATCGGCAGGGAGTTCCACAACCGAGTGGCCTGGACAGTATAAACGTAGAATTTGAAGTTTGAAAGAGGGACAGTAAGGAGAAAGTTCTGAGAGCAACGAACAGAAGTAACATAGCTAAATCGCTCTTTGAGGTAGCAAGGAGTTGCAGGGTTAAAGAGAATGCCGTAGAGAAGATAGACAATGTGAGAGTTTTGGCGAAAGCGGATGGGGAGCCACTTGAGCTGTGTGTGTACATACATCATATCAGCCTCAGGACGTCGACTGTTGGACATAGTTCTCGCCCATAATACACTCGCGATCAAAAAATACGGTTCAATGACAAAATCTTCTGTATCTTGCAAATTAATAATAGTTACTAATAACCCACACACACGGCGGGGTGTGGGCGGGGCACATTGCTCGCAGGACTGATGGCCGATGGGGTCAGAAGGTTCTCGAATGGCGTCCGCGGACCGGGAGACGAGCTGTCGGTAGGCCTCCAACAAGATGGAGCCACGACTTGGTTAAGGTCGCGGGATCGCGGTGGATGCGGAAAGTACAAGACCGGTCTAAGTGGAGAGCCTTAGGGGAGGCCTATGTCCAGCAGTGGACGTCTTTCGGCTGACATGATGACTAATAACACGTGTAACAAACTCTATATTAAAGATAATTGAAATATATTCAATCACTTTGTAGACAGGCTGCAGCCCAGAACATAATTAATATCCGCACCAATTTCCCTTTATACTCGCATGTTAATATTCACAAAACCAATCACCGCCAGTCTGTAATCGGAGTGCATAAACATATTTTTCTCGTATTTTTACAACATACAGTGTATTGATTAAAGCCAGTCTCTCACACACGCGTAATAAATAAAATAAAAATCACTGTACTGCATTGCCTCTGGGTGCACTCAACATCGATGAACCAAGGCATATACGACTGACCAGCCTTACTTGACCCACTTCTCCTCTCTTAACGCTATCGAATTTGGACATATTCGGGGTGAAATAATGGACTCTAGTGGCTCCATTTATAATGGCGAACCTGGCGTAGATGAGTTTTGTTTGATCGGATGTTTTGTGTGGGTACAATAAATATATTTTTTTGAAATCAAACATGAAAGGTTTAAGTAATTCGTTTTTCCGTGCAAAATGTTTCCATGGTAATAGCCGTATTTGATTGGAATCTGATTAAAGGAAAAGGACCTTTGGAACTAGAAAATTAAATTTTTACATTTAGGTCCTTTTTATTAACCCCCGACGCAAAAAGAGGGGTGTTATAAGTTTGACCGCTATGTGTGTCTGTGTTTCTGTATGTCTGTGTGTGTCTTTGTGTCTGTCTGTGGCACCGTAGCTCTTAAACGGGTGGACCGATTTGAATGCGTTTGTTTATAATTGAAAGCAGGTTTTCTAGCGATGGTTTTTAGACATGTTTTATCAAAATCGCTTCAGCCGTTTTTGTAATATTGAACTTTGAAGTGACAAAGTCGGGGGTTTTCCAAATTTTTGTTGGTTAGGTTAGGTTATATACTACACGTTTCCAGGAATTTAATTAAAGGTTGACCCAATGCAAAAAGGGGTGTTAAAGTTTGACCGCTATGTGTGTCTTTGTGTCTGTCTGTGGCACCGTAGCTCTTAAACGGGTGGACCGACTTGAATGCGATTTTTTTTTTTTTCAAAGCAGGTTTCTTTCTTTCTTTCTTTCTTTCTTGAAGTGAAAAAAGTCGGGGGTTTTCCAACTTTTGATGGTTAGGTTATGTTGAAAAACAAAGAATAAGAATAAAAATATCAAACTAATAGACAGTCCTATAACTGAGTAAGTCGCGGGCCGTCACCATCGACATCCCAGCCTATATAAGTCCCGCTGTTGGGCACAGGCCTCCTCGCAGAATGAGAGGGCTTGGGATTGAGAACTTTAAGCACACCGTTGAATTGCTTCGCAGCTTGTACAGGTTTCTTCACGATTTCCGTCACCGTAAAGCTCGTGGTAAACTCAAATGTAATTTCGCACGTGAATCTCAAAAATCAGAGGTGGGCCATTTTCAGAAAAAGTGGTTGAAATGACTTTTTTTTTAGATTTGGATGAAATTTCGTTTTCCTACTCAGAATCAGGAGCACTTTCAATTGCAATAGGAAAAAAAAGTGTCCCAGGTTTTTCATATAATTTTTGTGTTATCCATTACACTACCGCCGCAGAAACGTGTGTGAAAACGGTAACGTAATAGAATAAAAAATCTTGGGACACTTTTTTTCTCCTATTACAATCGATTGTAATAGGAGGAAAAATGGTGCTCCTGATTCTGAGTAGGAAAACAAAATTTCATCCAAATCTATAAAAAAAGGAATTTCAACAACTTTTTCTGAAAACGCCCAGGTGCGCCCTGGTTTGAATCCATGATTCTCTGTTCGAGAGGCCATAGGTCCACTGGGCCAGAACAGCAAGCCTCAACAAGCTATAATCTTTCTTAGACTTACACGTTTCTAATTCGAAAAACTGTTCTCAATTTTACAAGCTTTTATTTAGTTTTACCTGTCCCGTTGTCTGTCTGTCTGTCTGTAATCAAATCTTGCAAGTTAAATTCGACGAACTTCCAGTAGTTGAATTGACTTGAAATTTGATACTTATGTAAATTGCGTGACAATACAATAATCTGGTAGTGACATATTGGTAGTCCGGCCAGGATTGTCTCCACAGGACGGAACTCTTCAACGGTTAATGGCATCGACTTGAAATTTGGTATGCAAATGTAGTTTGGGTGACAATACAAGTACAGTCAACAAAAAGTACAGTCAGCAAAAAAAGCTTGTATTAAAAATGTTTTTTTTTTACCAAAAACTTATAACCACTCCTTATTTTACTTAGGTACCTCATTTTACCCAAAACTCGAACTCGGGCTGTTACTTTCAAAAATAACCCCAGAGTTTATAAAGAAAAGCTATTTCCCTTCAATTTGGACACGAACGACAATCTGACCCCGGAATTAACCTTTAAACTTTTTAATGTGTCCAATTGACTACGAAGTGCGGGGACTTGGGGCATTTACGTCGGTTGAAACCAACATGGGCTTCTACTAGAGAAGTACTCTTTCATAGTTGTCAAATAAGTAGTTGGGGAAATTTTATGAGTCATTTCCGGAGGCTAATACTTGAAATCACAAGGGAATAATTTATTTCTTAGAAAAAAATAGTTTTTTTATTTTTATTTTATTGATAAGAAACAAACAGTCTTATACAGAATTATGAGCAGACTTAAATTAACACAATCTAGACCTATAGTTTCCTAAAAGGTTTATGATAGCAGACAGCTATTACAAAAAAAGAAAAATGATTATCATAGAATTTTGATAGGTCCCTATATGTAACAAACATAAAAGAAAACAAGTCCAGATTTGTTATGTAGTCACTTCCTGCAAGTGAAACTAGACAGGAAAGCTGAAAACAATTAATTTGAAATATAAATTAATATTATAATTAGCCTAAAGCTGGTTACTGAAAGCCTTCTTCAGCATCTCAAGTGAACAATAAAAATATCACATCCACCAGTTTCATTTCCTCGCCATCGAAGTGAAAACAGAGTGTAAAACTCGAGCATAAATCTATTTTCCCTCGACGTATCTATCCACCCTCGCCGTACCGGCTCGGTGGCTATATGAACGTCTTGGGTAAAAGGCTCGTTTTATGCTCTGACGTACAATCTACTATTTTGACTGTTTTTCTTAACCCCCGCCAATAAACTCTGTCTGTCTGTGACAACGTAGCTCCAAAATGCAGTTATTTTATGTAGGTATTAAGCGATGGTTCTTAACTATGTCACGGCCATTAATATTTGGCAATGATTTGCATTAAATTTGCCTTTCAACGGTAGTAAAATTAAATAAATTGGATGGATAATACCCGTTGACTAAATTTTTTGGACTACCCTCGGTATGTGCTAAAATTGGTTCATCTATTTTGAAATATTTACACAATGTCGACAATGTGGCCATTTTTTCAAATTTCAAGTTGCTTACGAATTTAAATATTAAATTGAAAATACACTGAAATTATAGATGCCACAAAAACCAGTAAAAAATAAGACCAGCACTGGGAATCGAACCAGGTCCTCGTATTCCGGTACCGCGTGCTAATATCCGGTGCTGATGGTCAACGTAAGACACGAATTTCCCCTGTGCACCTCATATCTCAGTTGTTTGTTTCTTATAGCCACTTAAGCAGTGACGCTAGCGACATCTATACGTAGCCCTCATCGAGAACTTTCGGCACTCCATCGGGACTAACCGCTCACCCGGACAAGAGATGTCCTTACTAAGCAATCAAATCAGCAATCTTAAAATAAATTAATTTAAAATGCTACTATTTTTGGATAAATTTATTAATCCTAACATAATTTACTTCAGGATTATATCCTAAAATATAAATTTTTTGTCATTGTATATCATTCGTGACATGACAGTTTAATGTTCCCAAGCTCTCAGTATAAGCAGTGTCCCCCATAGCGTGCTGGGATCCCTAACGCGCGTCCTGTGACGCCCGCGCAGCCCGTTCTGTTAAATGATCCGCTTCTATACTCACTTAAACACTATAAAGCATTTAACAGTGAGATGGCGCTGTGGTTTCCCTGCTGCCAGTAATATGAGAAACAGCTATTTAACTACAATTTAGGACCTGGTTATCTGAAACTGACCAATTTTTGGTTGGCTAACAAATCTTTTTTTGCTTACTACTAATACTTATTAGGTTACATGACGTTGGAAATGGTAGATCTTCATTAA
>NC_133485.1:757945-914345 GCF_025370935.1 Choristoneura fumiferana | reverse complement strand
AAGAGATCACCACTGTCCATAGACACTAGCAACACCAGGGGGATTGCAGAATGGTTGCCAACCTAGAGGCTAAGATGGGATACTGGGATACCTCAAGTGCCAGTAATTTCACCGGCTGTCTTACTCTCCGGGCCGAAACACAACAGATGCAAGCACTGCTGCTTCACGGCAGGATTAGCGAGCAAGATGGTGGTAGCAATCCGGGCAGACCTTGCACAAGGTCCTACCACCTGTAAATGCTGCCTGTCATTCTAGTTGAATTAGAAATTCAGAATTAAATACAGCTCTCTGTCAACTCGATTTTCTCCATACACGCAAAGATCAATAGACATACGCAGAAATTATCGTTACCTGCGTTAAATGATCGTGCAGGTTTCTCGTAGTTAGTTTTAAAATGTAATTTTGCATATAAACTTCGAAAAACTCAGGAGTTTGAACCCATTTTCCTCTGCTTACTGTTGCTTTGATTTTTAAAGTAAAACTTGAAAAAATATAACCAACAAAAAGTTGGAAAACTACTTTGTCACTTCAAAGTTCAATATCTAAAAATGGCTGAACGATTTTGATAAAACATGTCTAAGAACCATCGCTAGAAAAACTGCATTCAAATCGGTTCACCCGTTTAAGAGCTACGGTGCCACAGACAGACAGACACACACACAGACACACATAGAGGTCAAACTTATAATGACCCTCTTTGTGCATTTGATGCACCCTAAAACCATACCCGCCTACAAAGTTTTTTGTTTAGAAATAGTAAATAAGAAGGAAATAAGATTAGTTGAATATATCATGCAAATATTGAATCGTTTCTCTGGAACAGTTTTGTAGCAATAACGTTTAAGTACGTAAGCTACATAGTAAGTCCCAAACAAGTGCCTTGCGGTACAGCACAGCATATTTACTTCCTACTTCAACGGGCATGTTTGCATTCATGTACACTCAAACGCTTTACATACGTTTTTAAACGAATCCAACGTACAGCGCTACTTAACAAGCCTTTGCTTACATATCTTTCATTTTTATTTGCAGGCTAAAAAGGGATCGAGAGTTCTGTTGGTGGTTACTACAAACATTTTCAAGTCTGAATTTTAAGTTTGTTTCTTTGTTTAATGTTGAATTGTGAAAAACCGGCCAAATGCGAGTCGGACCTTTGTGTTCCGTATTATCTATACAATATTAGACAACAGCAAAAAAATCAATTTTGATTTATAGGAGCCCCCCTTCAATATTTATTTTAATTACATTTATTTTTAAATGTTTATACAACTAAATATCTGTCTACCTGTTGCCGTTATTAAAATCAAGCAAAACCGGCAAAAAATCACGATTGTTGTAAAAGTGTTGTATAATAGGTATTTAAGTGGGGCTCACTTAAATATTTATTTCATTCGGTTTTTAGTATTTGTTGTTATAGCGGCCACAGTTATACATATCTGTGAAAAATTGTCTATCACGGTTCATGAACAGCCTGGTGACAGACGGACGGACGGACAGCAGTCTTAGTAATAGGGTCCCGTTTTTACCCTTTGGGTACGGAAGCCTAGAAATGGTAAACGGATGGCGGTACTGCTTGCTTTTGTTTATTCCAAAGTTAATTGGTTTAATGAGGAAAAAGAGTTTGAAGTTGCTAAGTGGAAACTGGGACTTGCAGATTTCGAAACTGAAATTAACTCTAGCTTTGCATTCCTTGTAGTATGATAATTCGACGCTACTTTCAACAAATATTGAGAAAATCTATCTTCAGCATATTCTTAGAGAGCACTATCTGTCATCTTTCTGTCTATGTTTTTTATAATAAGAAATAATAATTTGTAGTAATTAATTTGACTTGTTAAATAATTTGGACATGTATTGTAACTTCAAACACAATGTACATTGTTATTTGAAATAAATGAATTGAAATGAATTGAAAATGTGTTATATGTGCATAATTTACGTTTCTTTGTTATTGATCTCATTTGCTGTAATGCTGCAATGGCGCCACCTGCTGTGCTGAATCTAAATCGCTAGTCGTACTGTCACTAATTCTTCTTCCTACCAACTCGAACAATGTCTTATTCTTCTCAATTTCTCCCGTTGTCACACGCACACAGTATTAAATATTAAAACATTCGCTTTACAACGAAACCTTTGATTTTTTTTATAAATTTCAATTGGAAAATCGCTTATCAGAAATTGTTTATTCTGCATCAACTTTCAATCTTTTCTTGTCCTTTTTAATCTCTCTGATATTTTGTAACATTTAAAAATTAAACGGAGATATTTTCTATGGCTGCCAGTTTCCGACACAGTAATGTACAATTTTCCTTTGCAGAGTATCTCTTTAAGCTCCCTTTGCGTTCCTCTTAACGCTATCGTTTACATGTTTGAAATTTATTTTTAAAACTGATAAAGTAGCAGAGCATAATTTACCATAGCAACCTGAGTTTTGTGAAACTTTGCTTGCATATTATTCCATGGAGTTACAATTTATATCAACTTAAGACAGCAGATATAGGTAGTTTGTGACATTCATTACTAGCTTTTGCACCAGCTTTCTTTTTTACAGATTATTTTTCTACAAAGTTTATTTTGATGGAAACTTTGCCTAACAACAACAACAAATCATCACGACTCAGTCCAGCGTTTTAGTGAAGACCAGGAGCTTATGAATAAATTTAAGCTTGTTAGTTGCTACTAAAACTGAATGGATTCATAATTAGTAATCTGATCATAAAAAATCATTATCGTCTCAGCCTAATAATTTTATTGATAGGTGGGTCAATCAACTTTTTTACCGACACTAATCTGTCGCGGACAATTTTTCAAAAAACTGCAGATTATTTGTAAGTAAACATGTTTTTTCTGTAATTTAATAGATGGTGTACTGAATACATTGCCATCCTACGTAAGTTCAACCTATTAACCGTGAAATATCTGTTGGAAGTACGATTTTTTTGGTAACACCGAGACAATTTTGGTAACGCAGGAAGACGCCCAAAGTTAGGTAAAATAGTTGATTGGCCCAGGTAATAAAACAAAATCATATTTTAAAATGAATATAAATATTCCGGATTAATTTCTTCTTTTTATTTATTTAAGGATATTTTATCTATAACATACAATACAATACAATAAATTTACTCTTTATTGCAGACACAAAAAAATAAGCAAGCTGTACAGAAAACAGGTATATACACAAGACTTTCTAGGTAAGCAACAGGCGGGCCTTATCGCTTCAAGAGCGATCTCTCCAGGCAACCTTACAATGGAATGGATGGAGAAGTAAGGAATAAAATTTAGCAGGTTTGAATTTACATTACATTACAGCAATATCAAGAATACATAACCATCTATACAATACACATACACAACAAATCCAAATAGATAGGTAGATACATAACAACATTAACAACATAATCATAAATAAACTAACAGTTCTAACATTCACACGCAACGCAAGACGACAGATAGTGCTCCCTAAGTATAGACTTGAAGAAAGACAAGGACTTAGCGCGCCTTAAGTCTATCGGCAGGGAGTTCCACAACCGAGTGGCCTGGACAGTATAAACGTAGAATTTGAAGTTTGAAAGAGGGACAGTAAGGAGAAAGTTCTGAGAGCAACGAACAGAAGTAACATAGCTAAATCGCTCTTTGAGGTAGCAAGGAGTTGCAGGGTTAAAGAGAATGCCGTAGAGAAGATAGACAATGTGAGAGTTTTGGCGAAAGCGGATGGGGAGCCACTTGAGCTGTGTGTGTACATACATCATATCAGCCTCAGGACGTCGACTGTTGGACATAGTTCTCGCCCATAATACACTCGCGATCAAAAAATACGGTTCAATGACAAAATCTTCTGTATCTTGCAAATTAATAAAAGTACTAATAACCCACACACACGGCGGGGTGTGGGCGAGGCACATTGCTCGCAGGACTGATGGCCGATGGGGTCAGAAGGCTCTCGAATGGCGTCCGCAGACCGGGAGACGAGCTGTCGGTAGGCCTCCAACAAGATGGAGCCACGACTTGGTTAAGGTCGCGGGATCGCGGTGGATGCGGAAAGTACAAGACCGGTCTAAGTGGAGAGCCTTAGGGGAGGCCTATGTCCAGCAGTGGACGTCTTTCGGCTGACATGATGACTAATAACACGTGTAACAAACTCTATATTAAAGATAATTGAAATATATTCAATCACTTTGTAGACAGGCTGCAGCCCAAAACATTAATTAATGTCCGCACCAATTTCCCTTTATACTCGCATGTTAATATTCACAAAACCAATCACCGCCAGTCTGTAATCTGAGTGCATAAACATATTTTTCTCGTATTTTTACAACATACAGTGTATTGATTAAAGCCAGTCTCTCACATACGCGTAATAAATAAAATAAAAATCACTGTACTGCATTGCCTCTGGGTGCACTCAACATCGATGAACCAAGGCATATACGACTGACCAGCCTTACTTGACCCACTTCTCCTCTCTTAACGCTATCGAATTTGGACATATTCGGGGTGAAATAATGGACTCTAGTGGCTCCGTTTATAATGGCGAACCTGGCGTAGATGAGTTTTGTTTGATCGGATGTTTTGTGTGGGTACAATAAATATATTTTTTGAAATCAAACATGAAAGGTTTAAGTAATTCGTTTTTCCGTGCAAAATGTTTCCATGGTGAAAGCCGTATTTGATTGGAATCTGATTAAAGGAAAAGGACCTTTGGAACTAGAAAATTAAATTTTTACATTTAGGTCCTTTTATTACCCCCGACGCGAAAGGAGGGTGTTATAAGTTTGACCGCTATGTGTGTCTGTGTTTCTGTATGTCTGTGTGTGTCTTTGTGTCTGTCTGTGGCACCGTAGCTCTTAAACGGGTGGACCGATTTGAATGCGTTTGTTTATAATTGAAAGCCGGTTTTCTAGCGATGGTTCTTAGACATGTTTTATCAAAATCAAATCAGCCGTTTTTGTGATATTGAACTTTGAAGTGACAAAGTCGGGGTTTTTCAACTCTTTCTTGGTAGGTTAGGTTACATACTATGCACGTTTCCAGGAATTTAATTAAAGGTTGACCCAATGCAAAAAGAGGGGTGTTAAAGTTTGATCGCTATGTGTGTCTTTGTGTCTGTCTGTGGCACCGTAGCTCTTAAACGGGTGGACCGACTTGAATGCGATTTTTTTTTATTTCAAAGCAGGTTTCTTTCTTTCTTTCTTTCTTTCTTGAAGTGAAAAGTCGGGGGTTTTCCAACTTTTTGATGGTTAGGTTATGTTTGAAACAAAGAATAAGAATAAAAATATCAAACTAATAGACAGTCCTATAACTGAGTAAGTCGCGGGTCGTCACTATCGACATCCCAGCCTATATAAGTCCCGCTGTTGGGCACAGGCCTCCTCGCAGAATGAGAGGGCTTGGGATTGAGAATTTAAGCACACCGTTGAATTGCTTCGGCAGCTTGTACAGGTTTCTTCACGAGATCCGTCACCGTAAAGCTCGTGGTAAACTTCAAATGTAATTTCGCACGTGAATCTCAAAAAATCAGAGGTGGGCCATTTTCAGAAAAAGTGGTTGAAATGACTTTTTTTTTAGATTTGAATGAAATTTCGTTTTCCTACTCAGAATCAGGAGCACTTTCAATTGCGATAGGAAAAAAAGTGTCCTAGGTTTTCATATAATTTTGTGTTATCCATTACACTAACGAAAACGTGTAGAAAACGGTAACGTAATAGAATAAAAATCTTGGGACACTTTTTTTTCTCCTATTACAATCGATTGTAATAGGAGAAAAAAATGGTGCTCCTGATTCTGAGTAGGAAAACAAAATTTCATCCAAATCTATAAAAAAGGAATTTCAACAACTTTTTCTGAAAACGCCCAGGTGCGCCCTGGTTTGAATCCATGATTCTCTGCTCGAGAGGCCATAGGTCCACTGGGCCAGAACAGCAAGCCTCGCGAGCAAGCTATAATCTTTCTTAGACTTACACGTTTCTAATTCGAAAAACTGTTCTCAATTTTACAAGCTTTTATTTAGTTTCACCTGTCCCGTTGTCTGTCTGTCTGTCTGTAATCAAATCTTGCAAGTTAAATTCGACGAACTTCCAGTAGTTGAATTGACTTGAAATTTGATACTTATGTAAATTGCGTGACAATACAATAATCTGGTAGTGACATATTGGTAGTCCGGCAGGATTGTCTGCACAGGACGAAACTCTTCAACGGTTAATGGCATCGACTTGAAATTTGGTATGCAATGTAGTTTGGGTGATAATACAAGTACAGTGAACAAAAAGTACAGTCAGCAAAAAGGCTTGTATTAAAAATGTTTTTTTTTTTACCTTTAACTTATAACCACTCCTTATTTTACTTAGATACCTCATTTTACCCAAAACTCGAACTCGGGCTGTTACTTTCAAAAATAACCCCAGAGTTTATAAAGAAAAGCTATTTCCCTTCAATTTGGACACGAACGACAATCTGACCCCGGAATTAACCGTTAAACTTTTTAATGTGTCCAATTGACTACGAAGTGCGGGGACTTGGGGCATTTACGTCGGTTGAAACTAACATGGGCTTCTAGAGAAGTACTCTTTCATAATAGTTGGAGTAGTTGAATTAGTAGTTGGAGAAGTTTTATGAGTCATTTCCGGAGGCTAACTCTTGAAATTACAAAGGAATAATTTATTACTAAGAAAAAAAAAATTTTCACTTTTCATGCTTGTAAAGTTGGTGTTTATGCTGGATCTAGGCGACATAAAATGACTTTTTATGCACTAATGCATAAAACAAAATCTTCGTCTAAGACCAAGGTAATTAGGTGTCAACAGCCACAAGCAAAGAAGTTTCTTTATATTTTTTTAATACATTTTTTATTTATATAAAACTTAAATTAAAATAAATCACTAAAACTAAAAATATATAATTATATAGTAATGCATGAAAAATAAATTTTACGTAGTGAGTGAACAATTGTTTTCACTGTTGCTATTTCATTTCCTCGCCATCGAAGTGAAAAGCAGAGTGTAAAACTCGAGCATTAAATCTATTTTCCCCTCGACGTATCTATCCACCCTCGCCGTACCGGCTCGGTGGCTATATGAACGTCTTGGGTAAAATGGCTCGTTTTATGCTCTTGACGTACAATCTACTATTTTTGACTGTTTTTCTTAACCCCCGACGCAATAAACTCTGTCTGTCTGTGACAACGTAGCTCTCAAAGGATGCAGTTATTTTTTATGTAGGTATTAAGCGATGGTTCTTAACTAAATGTCACGGCCATTAAAATATTTGGCCAAAGATTTTGCAATTAAATTTGCCTTTCAACGGTAGTAAAATTAAATAAATGGGATGGATAATACGCCGTTGACTAAAATTTTTTGGACTACCCTCGGTATGTGCTAAAAATTGGTTCATCTATTTTTGAAATATTTAACACAATGTCGACAATGTCGGCATTTTTCAAATTTCAAGTTGCTTACGAATTTAAAATAATTAAATTGAAAATACAAACTGAAATATAGATGCACAGAAAAACCAGAAAAATAAGACCAGCACTGGGAATCGAACCCAGGTCCTCGGTATTACGTACCGCGTGCTATACCGCTACACCACTGATGGTCATCGGTACAGACACGAATTTCCCCTATCCATCTCATATATCAGCTTATTTAGCCACTTAAGCAGTGACGCTAGCGACATCTATACCGTAGCCCTCATCGAGAAACTTTCGGCACTCCATCGGAACTAACCGCTCACCCGGACAAGAGATGTCCTTACTAAGCAATCAAATCAAGCAATCTTAAAATAATTAATTTAAAATGCTACTATTTTTGGATAAATTTATTAATCCTAACATTAATTTACTTCAGGATTATATCCTAAAATAAATATTTTGTCATTGTATATCATTCGTGACATGACAGTTTAATGTTCCCAAGCTCTCAGTATAAGCAGTGTCCCCCCATAGCGTGCTGGGATCCCATAACGCGCGTCCTGTGACGCCCGCGCAGCCCGTTCTGTTAAATGATCCGCTTCTGTACTCACTTAACACTATAAAGCATTTATGACAGGAGATGGCGCTGTGGTTTCCCTGCTGCCAATAATATTATGAGAAACAACTATTTAACTACAAATTTTAGGACCTGGTTATCTGAAACTGACCAATTTTTGGTTGCTAACAAATCTTTTTTAGCTTTCTACTAATACTTATTAGGTTACATGACGTTGAAGAAATGGTAGATCTTCATTAACTGAATCATTCACATACAAAGTAGAAGTAAATCGAAGCGATATCTCGCATCTGGTACAAAATGTTGTTGTTTTAAGAGCTAGACACACGTCGATAGGACTGAAAAACAGTATATTTTTCTCTAGATTTAATTGTTACAAACACAATATCGTTTCAAGTAGAGTTGTAATAATTTTCACTGGAGACACTGAGTTTTGTATTGTCATGGATTTGCAGACATCGAATTGCTACAAAAATGTGGTGATAGACAAGGTAAAGGCAACTCCTATTGTGAGTACTACATGTTTCACCCCATGACTTTGTGTTTGCTCAGTGCGTGCCGCATCGTGACCCAATTGTTGTGCAACTATTTTGAAGCTTCCTCGGGAAATGGATGGTGACATTAAAACAATACTTTAATAATTACAGTGTCGTTTAATTGTGCGTCTAATAACGCTACTTTATCATGAACCCCCTGTTTCACCCATCCACTATTAAATTTATCCGTCGGCTAAATGTGATGCCGTCTCTGTTTGTTTTATTCGAATAGACGGAGACGGCATCACATTTATCCGTCAAATAAAATTAATCAACGGGTGGTGAAATAGCCCCCTAAAGTAATAAAATTTTAACATGAATTAATTTTTCTTTTTGATTTTGTAGTTCTAATTCGTTAACAAGCATTCTTTTGTTTACTCTAAAAAAACCTTGATATTTGAAGACCCGCAAAATCATAAAGCTTTAGGGCAACCCATTTATCTCACATTTGTTCACTGCGTCCACTGAGGAATAAAAGAAAATTGATCCCCATACTCTTTATTTCATCCCTTGGGGGCTGATTCTCAAAAAATAATTAACATTACAACCAAAAAAATTTAATGAGTGGTTCTGATTTTTCATGCATTTCTTATTTTACCCCTAAGTGGTAAATTGCTTAGATTTTGTCCAATATACACCGTGAATGTTTGATTCTCATTAACTTTAAAATAACATTCAACAGATCAAACGAAGTCAAATTATTTAAGAAAGAAGTGCCCTTAATCTTACTGTTTAATAATTTTAAAAAATATACTATATTTGGAAATTAAGTGAGTTTGTTTCATGTCTGCTTTGTGTATCACGTCAGTGGGTAACAGCACAGTTCGTAAATTTAACAATTCGATCTTAAACAATCACTGTGATTCATCATCCCAGCCTATATACGTCCCACTGCTGGGCACAGGCCTCCTCTTAGAACAAGAGGCTTGGGCCATAGTTCCCACGCGGGCCCAGTGCGGATTGGGAACTTCACACGCACCATTGAATTGCTTCGCAGGTTTGTGCAGGTTTCCTCACGATGTTTTCCTTCACCGCATAGCTCGTGGTAAATTTCAAATGTAATTCCGCACATGAATTTCGAAAAACTCAGAGGTGCGAGCCGGGGTTTGAACCCATCTGCTTGAGAGGCGATAGGTCAAACCACTAGGCCACCACGGCTCTATATATACTACTAAATACAACTATACTACTACTATACAATATATTAATTACTAGCTTTTGCCCGCGGCTTCTCCCGCGTTGAATTCCGTTATCGCGCGCTGCTCCCCAAGGGAACTGTGCATTTTCCAGGATAAACAGTAGCCTATATCACACTCTGGCCTATAAACTATCACTTACACTCTTACAAAATAATAATAATAACATAATTAATGACAGTTAAATATTTGAAAAATTCAAATTAAAATGTCAGTCACGATTTAAATAATTCTTGTTTGAAACAACAGTCCTAGAGCCAGGTAGTCAATTTATACTTAAAACTGCCTTCGAGTTATTTTATGTCTGTAGATATGTCAATGCACATGTTGAAACATTTACATGTTCACTTGTTTCACGCACACGCCTTCACAAAGACAGTTACATTAAATCAAAAACCCATTTCGGTACGTTTTTCATGGGACAGGACGTACAGTAAAAATATGTAAATTATTCCGGCATAGCGACCCATTCCGCTTAATTGCGAAAAAAGGTTTATTCCGAATCAGGCGATGCCTCTAATGAGACATGTAAATTTGGATGAAAAAGGTTGACAATACCTGCCAGAGTGTTTTTTAATGCGAGCTAATCTTCATCATCATCCAGGATACGAGAGACCTTGCACGGCAGTTCCCACACAGGCTCAATTCGGATTGGGTCACATACACAGTAGAATGTGTTTGCAGTTTCGCGAGTTTCCTCAAGATGTTTTCTACCGTACATGCACTTAGTATAGAACCTTTGATTACAGAATCTCAGAGCGTTTTCACATTATCCGATCTGATATCGGTATCGGACGACGATACGATATCAGGGCAAGTAAAACGTATGAAATATGTACCTGTCTTTCAAATTGTCCGGCCCGATATCGGATATCGGAGCCGACACCGATACGTTCACGGCACCATCGGACGCCCGTGGGCTGTCGGACGATAAAGTTTGTATGTGTGCTATGCGTGTATCTAAATTGTCTGTGTGCGCAGAGCCCGATGCGTGGCGGCCATTTTTAGCCGGCTGTATCGGAACGATATTGTCGGAAATATGTGAAAGCAGCACATTTTGTCGGCTATCGGATGTCGTCTATCGTCGTCCGATACCGATATCGGATTGGATAGTGTGAAAACGTTCTTATAATACTTGCTTTAGCCGTCCACATTCTTACAACTTTACTGTCTCTGATGGCTCTCTAATTTTTGTCTGAAAATATTTTTCTCAAATTTCTCATTTCCCAACTGTTTAATATGGACGAACGATTTTTTTAAAGTATAAGTTCTTACTTCAGGATTGTTATAAAACTAATCTAACCTATCCTATAGGATTCTACAGGATAGCCTTTACAAACACTCATCACGCCTGTGGATATTTTTTACCCCTAGACAGTTTTGAAAGATTCAATATACATACAGGTGGGTCATTTAGATCGGTCAGTCGTCGTTTAGGTCGGAAGTCTGAAACTATAAGACATACGAAGATCTGTTCTTAGGAACCATGTCATTGATTTTATTAACAAGAAAAACTGGATTTATACATATAAAAAAAACTTGAATTAAACTCGGGAATCGAACCCGGACGTTTTGAAAAATAAAACTTACTTAAGGTACATTATTAAAGAATATGAAAACAATGCATTTTGCTCATTCTAGATATCGCGTTTCATAGTATTATTATTTATTGCTTATGACCTACACTATCAATATCCAAATAGAAATAGTGTGTTTTTTTTTTAAAACGACCTGGTTCAATTCCCGTAGGTACTGAGAACAAGTTTTTTTTTTAAATGTTGGAATGCAGTTTTTATGTTACTAAAATCGATGACATGGATGCTAAGAACAGATCTGATCTTCGTATGTCTTATAGTTTCAGACTTTCCCATACTGACCGATCTAAATGAGCCACCCTGTATAGGCGTGAGTCAAAACATGAAATTTGTCTAGGGATGTCCCGTATTCTGTATATCCTGGTATTAGTGTACAGTTTCAGAACAAAAAATCGTTAGTACATATAAACAGTTGCAAAATGGAATCATTTCGGTGAAAAGAGGATCCCGTCTTTGGTTAAAATTCCTGAACCTTGTGTAACGACAACGACAGCCCTCTTACAGTCTGCAGCACCCGTAATCTAAACTAACTGCATTAATTAAGATCAGTTGTACGATATATCAAGCAGGGCTCGATTAAGTTGTCCGTCTTCACGTCAGTATCGCACACGGTTGGATGACGAGGTGGCTGGGTGATGAGCTGAGCGGGAAGCGGTTAGCGTTTTAGAACACTTTTATAAATTGCTCTTTCACGAACATGACTTGAGGCCTAAGGGTTGCCACCAGAGATGTGCGAGGATGTGTGGCGAGGAATTTGTTTTTCGTGAACCAATAGAAACGCTTCATTTACTTATCCGCGCACAGCTCCGCTCTATATACAATATATAATCAGAATCTCGGAAACAGCTCCAATGATTAAGATTGTTTTTTTGGAATCTTTTTGTATTTTTTTATTTCAATTCCAAATTTTTACTTTTACGGTCATCCCGTACGTACAATGGGCAGTGCTGGTCATATTTTTCTGGTTTTTCTGTGCATCTATATTTCAGTTTGTATTTTCAATTTAGCTCCAATGATTTTGATGAAATTTGGTATGTAGGGGTTTTCGGGGATGAAAAATCGATCTAGCTTGGTCTTATCTTTGGGAAAACGCTAGTTACCGAGATTTAGCCCGAGCCGGGCTCGCTTCCCTATTATGCCTATTTTGTGTTGCTGTAGACACTATTCGTGCCTGTCTAGCTCTTGGAAGAAGCTTAACAGACCCTTAATGTTGTCAACGACTCCCTAGACCCTGACCTTGACCTTGACTCTGGCCCTGGTGATCCCAGGTGTAATGCTCCATAGTTAGCCACACCAGTGCATTTCAGCATAACATATGTGGCCCTCATCCACTTTGAGTCAATGAACCAGCGGGATGGTTTGATCAAACTCGCTGTTCCTCAACCACTATGCCCTCTTTATAGCATTAATTTGATGAATCTCCACCTGACCGCGCCTGTGTTTAACGCTGTTGGTTTTGGCTGGCTCCCGTAATTGAATGCCCTTCGCTGTTATTTTATAACATAACATACGGGCCTCCGTTATACTCAAGTTACCGAATGTATAGTCAAACCAATTTTATACGCAACCATAGAACTTTATCATCCAATATCGTCCCCTTACAACCAGAATCGCTTATCTGCATGAAATGTAGTTTCGAGAAAAACGCATTTAAAGGTTTGCATGCTCTAAAAACCTATAAAAGCTAGTTATACTAAAAACATCTCTGTGTTTCTATTTAGATAATTTATCCCTTAATAGGATAGAGCTATGTTATTTACTCTATACTCGCGCCGAGTAGGTTAAAATGGGGCTTTTCTTCAAAAGGTACTGCAGATAAGCGATTTTGCCTGTAGACACGTTTTTTTTTTATCTTCTAAACTAGCAAGTTTACGCAGATATATTGGATAAACTATCATTTTAAGTCCATAATTGAAGCATTTTTCGCCGAATACAGTGTTAAAATGCTTACATGTTTTATACAATTTAAGTTTTTAGTTAAGTCTCAGCGCAAATAAGAGGTATTGGCTGTAAACAAATAGGAATTTACCTCTTAAGCGCGCTTAAAAGTGCAAAATATTTCTAAGATGTTTTGACTCTAGGCTTTTTTTCTGTTTTTCTAGCTTATATGCAATGTAGCATTATTCTGTTTTGTTTTTATCATTCAAAGACATATAACTTGTATTTTTCGAAAGAGTTCCATCAATCTATTTCAACAAATAGGTACCAAATAGCCCAAAAATATAAATAAATGAAAACTAGCGAGCTAAAGTTTTAAATATAGTAGTATATTTCTAGTATATGTGAGATATATTACGTTATTCCTTTAATATCATATGTGCTGCTTAATACATTTAATTATGGAACTTTTGATTACATGCATACACCAAAAAACATATTTTATTCAAACATTTTAATAAAAGGCACTTAGCGTCTCAAGGCTCAAAGTAACTACTCAAACAGTCATGAAAAAGGAACCGTAATGGTAATAACAATCAGTCTTCTCCTTCATCAAAACGATAACGAGCATGGATATTCAGGTTTCGATGAACTAAATAGAAAAACATAGGTATAACCAGATCCAGCAGACCGTCGAAATGAACCGCGAGTGTCATTTAGATACCTACTATTTACTACTTCGTATCGTAGGTACGTCGTATCAATGAATAGCTTATCACGGCATAAAACATTTACGTTGTCACACATTTTCATTGTTCTTGGCTTAATGTTTGTATAGGTAATATTAATATCAATTACGACATGTCGTCTGACTTTTTGAGTTTTGATACCAGGCCTGTAACTTTGCAAACCAACCGTCGAACAAGACAAGGCAACAGAAAATCGAATCCAAACTCTGTTGAACCTCTTTCAGTAGAGGAATTTAAACTACCTGCATTAAAAAGCTGTACACTAATCCACTGCCAATAAGCGCAGATAAAAAAATAAAGATTTAATGACTTTTTACAAAAAAATGTTATACCGGAGATTCACCATGGCTGGTTGCACTGGCCTGTGATGAAGACGTTATTGAGTGTGTGCCGGACGTAGTCACAGCTGAGACAAGCAGTGATGAAAAATAACCTTAATGGTAATAATCATCAGTCTTCTTCTTCATCACTGCTTGTCTTAGCTGTAGCTACTCAAACCAGCTATGGATAATTAATATTACCCAAGCCAAGAACAATGAAAATGTGTGACTACGTAAATGTTTATGCCGTGATAAGCTTTTCATTGATACGACGTACCTACGATACGAAGTAGTAAATAAGTAGGTTATCTAAATGACAATCCCGGTTCATTTTGACGGTCTGTTGGATCTGGTTATATGTTTTTCTATAGCCGCGTATCCATTAGAGCAGCCTCAAGCCAAGCACCGCGAGCCGAGCCATATTTTGTCGGTTTTTTGGCCGTGCTCAAAGGAGCCTCAGTCTGAGCCGTGCCTTTGGCAGCGTCTCCACTTGCGCGGCCTCAGAGCGAGGCAGCCGCTCGGCCCGAGGCTGCCTCTAGTGGATACGCGGCTTATTTAGTTCATCGAAACCTGAATATCCATGCTCCTTATCGTCACCTGAAAGAAAAAAGTGAGTCGCTGTTATACGTAGATCTGTTCACTCACGAAGGCGCGCCCCTCCACAGCTAATTATTAATGTACACGAGAAAACCTCTTAAGTACTTACACATTGTCTTAGTCTTAGTGTGCGTGACTGACGGTACGCTTGCGACTGAAGCCATGAGGACAAGTTCGAGCTACGCACACATAGACTTGTCGTACGGATACGTTTAGGTACAATTACAATTATAGAATGTGGAGGGGCAGACTTTCGTTAGTGAACAGATCTATAATTACCTAAATAAGTTTTTAAAAATTACTTATTATTAATCGTGCTTTCAAGCGTGTACGAACCGACTAAGCTAGCCTACACAAAGTGCACACTACTTTACAATACAGCGCGAAACGTCTAAGCGATACTTAAGCGATTTTGGCTGTAGCGCTTCTTATGGTCGAAGCAAACATTGTTACAAGCAATATCGCCTATATTATATTTAGTTTGTTTTCGCTGTTGCAATAATTGAAATATAAAGTAATGCTCAACAGGCGAAACCTACTAACATTATTTTAGCACTTTTAGGCAGTACTCAAATTGCATTTTTATTGAAATCTTAACATTCCAAAATAGCTTGTTTGACATTAAAATATTTTTGCTGTTGTAAAATAAAAAAAAATGCTGTTTAACCGACTCTTAGTTGTTTTTGGCTGTTGATTTTCTTAAAAATCGGCTTTAAGTGAGCTTAAGAAAAACGTAACTCGGTATTGGAGTATCGTACAGTAAAACGGGTTTCAACAGCATGTAGATCTTGGAAAGTACATTCTAACGATATATTTAACTCAGTTTTGCCCAAAAGTGACTTTAAGCGATTCTGGTTGTAAGGGGACGATATATCTCATGCATGAGTTGTTACTTTTTTTAACAGATGCAAAAACCAGAAGAAAGTCACCTTTTGCAGGTGGTAGGACCTTGTGCAAGGTCCGCCCGGATTGCTACCACCATCTTGCTTGCTAATCCTGCCGTGAAGCAGCAGTGCTTGCACTGTTGTGTTTCGGCGTGGAGAGTAAGACAGCCGGTGAAATTACTGGCATTTGAGGTATTCCCATCTTAGGCCTCTAGGTTGGCAACGCATCTGCAATTCCCCTGGTTTGCAGATGTTTATGGCGGTGGTGATCTCTTACCATCAGGAGACCCACTTGCTCGTTTGCCATCCAGTCGAATAAAAAAAAAATATATAAAAAAAACCTACTTTATTATTTTGAATATAATTTCAACATTTTATGAATTAAATTCGGGGTTTGCTCAGCGTAACATGATTGCATGCATGCAGCTTCATTAAAATCAAGGTACGCGGAACAAAACCCGAATTTAATTTATAAAATTAGTAATTATTAAATTAGATTAGAGATTTATGATTACATAAGTTAGAGTCGAATTTGTAGAGATCGCAATTTGGCGAATCAACCGCATGTTGTTTTGTCTATTCTTCTTCTTTTTTTCTCTTTCTTTTGTCATGAAATTTGGTTAATAGGTAGCT
Source organism: Choristoneura fumiferana (assembly GCF_025370935.1). Lineage (NCBI taxonomy): Eukaryota > Metazoa > Arthropoda > Insecta > Lepidoptera > Tortricidae > Choristoneura > Choristoneura fumiferana. Next base: position 897,972 of record NC_133485.1, on the reverse strand, counting down.
GCACGTCTGGAATAACACGTAGGCTACTTTTTATTCCGATATTCCCACAGGGTAGGGATAAAACCTTGAAATTTCCGCTGGGTGTAGAGTTGAAATTTTGGACAGTTGTTCTTAACACAACCTCAATGAAGACCATGATATAAATTTTGGGAATTCCCAGGGGAATTTTGTAAAATTCCGGAATTTCAATTGTATTTACCAGATCGAATAGTTTACGCGTGCGAAGCCGCGGATGAACTCTAGTATTTAAATAAAGTAAAGATGTATGATGTCTTGAAATTAATTCTGAATTATTGATGGCTGGTTAAGTTTTATGGTTTTATTAGATACCCCAGTAAATGTAGTCATATGAACTTATGATTCGAAATAAAATCACCTCTTTAAGACGTTACCTTAAATATTGATTCTCGCTCACCCCACTCCCGTTAATCTAAGAAATCAAAAATCATACAAAATATATAGGCTGACCAGGAATATAAAAAACCTGACGCGAGGGCAGCACTTCTACGTTTTATTTTGCAATATTCTTTACACTTAGGTACTGTAGTACCTACCAGTCAGTAAGGAATATTGTATGTATGTATGTATGTAAACTCTTTATTGACCAAAAGAAAGAAACAAAACACAATATAATATTTTCTAACCCTTCAGACTTTTTCTATGACAAATACTTTTATACATTGTGTAATTTTCATTCCAGGGCCATGGATAATCTTCGACATTTTAACGCATAAAATAATACTTTATAATACGACGCGCAAATAACGTTAAACTTTGACAGCAAAAGACAGATAAATTTGAATTTAATGTTACCAGTGCAAGAAATTAGTTCTATTATTTTCTGCAATATGACGAGGTTTTTTATAATTCTGGTCAGCCTTTACATAAGATAAGTACACACAATATTGTCAAACATAAAGCGTTGATACCACAGTACTGTCAGCACGTAGCAAAAGAGTTAAGAAATTCGAGATAAAATCCAAAAAGACACCACGTATAACTATAACACGGCTTCATGCCATACCTAGAGTGTCATCAAAGAAATCCCAATCTCGACTATCCCCATTCACCACACGTCTCGTCATGTAGCCTGAGATACCATCTTAAAATACATAATAACCTCCGATCATCCCGAACGATAAGGTAGTCGTGATGTTAGTAAACTTAAAGGCTGTAATTACAGGCCTTATAGTAGGGGAGACTAAGAGGAGATTTTGGGATTTATTCGAGCGTATCAGATTAATATCGTTCAATCCTCCTGAGCTGGCAACGTTGCATTTTTGTTAGTTTTTCTCGATTAATCCATAAAAAATTAATGAAAATTTAAAATGTGGCCAAATAGAACCCTTCATAATATATAAGTTAATGTGTCTACTCCAAAAAAAAAATATTGGTTATAGACTTTTATTTTCTTTAAAAACGAATTAATCTTTATTCACGGCTTTTAAAGAAAATAAAAGTCTGTAACGAATAATTATTGGAGTAAACAAGGATCCAGCTCTACCGTATATCGCCGGCTGAAAAGCAAAACTCACTAAAATTTCTCTCACTGCGCCTCAAACAGTCGTATCTAGTTAGTAATTTCATATTGAGATACGAGCTTTGTTGTAAGTAGACTTTTGCTTGTCACCCGACGATAAGTCCACATGTAATTTGTAGATTTTATCTACATTCTAAAAAAAATATTTCGAGCTTGCGTCACTAACGAATCGTCAGTGTTTTGAATGGAAGCATTTTTAGGGTTGACTTACCGTCCCCTTTGAATACCTATCTGCTGCGCTGGAATTTTTAATTTCCAGATGGCCACCCCCATCTAACCAGTCGGCAGATAAATTACTTTCGCTATCAGAGATACGCTGGGGCATCTAAACTATACAATATCTGACACGCTTATATTTTTTTTACATATTTGAAAATCCGTAGACGCTTCCTCCACAATACACCGAGAAATATAATAAACTTCTTTTTCATCCTGTCAACTCTCTCCACGACGCTCGAGTATATCCCCTTTTAGCGTAATAGGCTCCCCTACTATAACTGCTGTGTACATTGCTGATCAAACGTTTGTTTAGCAGGCTGTTCTTTGGGAGACTTCAGACGGTGTTTGTTCTTGTTAGTATAGCTTCAACACGATTAACAATTTCAAATTTAAAGAACAGCTAAACCTAGTTTAACATTGCCTTTGTTCATAAGCTAGTGTTTAACCGACATGTTTTAACAGCAGCTTTGCACACGTAATTTAATAATTGTATGTTTTTCTGATATTCATATTCGCAAAACATTCGCAGAAATTTTGCGAATGCAAATGCGAATATACAAAAATATGCGAATATTCGCGAATGCGAATGCGAATATTCGTTACATCCCTAGTGCATAATATCTGATACTACTCTATTTATAGGGCCGGAAGGACGTGTCAGATATTTTTGCACGCTCCGCTGTGGCGGATATTAATGCTGGTGGCTGTATGTAACATTTACTCTTGAACATTACTTGCTTATTGAAATAAAACCATAAACGTCGCGAGTGAATCAACTGTTGGTCAATGCTGAGAAATACCTACTGTTACATTATAACTGGTTTCTATTTTCTAATGTTGGATATACGACTCTATTGCTTAGATATTAAGAGCTTGATACAGGCAAGGATAAAGATCACTGAATAAGCATTACCTAAAATAGTTAAATACTATTTGCAACAGCTGCGTCACTCGCACGTGGTTGTTACGAAACACATCTTTATAAGATACTAGACTATACCCACGGCTTCACACGCTTAAACCATTAAACCTAGCAATTCGGACGACACTGTGGCCATTTCAAATGGTCTTTGGTGCTGAGCCGGGACCATTTTGGGCACAAACGAATATTTATAATTCTTTGTTCAGCATTTACTATTTTTCCGTAAGAATTTCCAACAATCTGGCCCTCAAGTATGCAGTAAATAATAGGTAATTTTGTATGTATGTAGAGTGGGCCAAATTTTTACCGTTGAGTTGAGTACAAAATTTTGTAGGAATTAGCTAGGTATTTGCTCGTGCCTCTGTCTGCGGAGAATTCCCTATCACACACCGTTTGAACTATGCAATTATCATCATCATCAAGCCAGCCTATATACGTCCCACTGCTGGGCACAGGCCTCCTCTCAGAATAAGAGGGCTTGGGCCGTAGTGCGGGTTGGGAACTTCACACACACCATTGTATTCCTTCACCGTAAATAATAATAATATAATGGTAATAATATGGTGGTATTTCGTGTGAAATTCGAATTTCGAAAATTTCGAAAAACGAGGTGCGAGCCGGAGTTTGAACCCACGATACTCTGATTGAGAGGCCATAGGTCAAACCACTCGGCCACCACGGCTTATTTTAACTATGCAATATTCTGAGATTATTCCGGGAGTATGAAACCAACTTCCCGGGACAGTGTTTGCGGAGCGGTACATTAAGTTAAGGATCTTCAAAAAAACGAGCTTATCAGTCTCTCAAAAGACCAGCAATGCACCTGTGATACCCCTCGTGTTGACAGGTGTCCATGGGCGGCGGTGGATGCTTCCCATCAGGTGACCCTAATGCTCGTTTGCCCTCTCTTATATAAAAAAAAGCAATCCTCTGTCCTTTTTAGGATCTAAAAAGTATCTACATAGGTACTTAGTTTCATCTAAATCCGTTCCTCGGTTTAAAAGTGAAGAGGTAATAACAGATACAATTTTAGTTAAAAACGAAACTAACATTATAACTTTCGTACTTATAATATTAGTAAGAAACAAGTTTAACTAAAGTCATCGACATAGCTGGAAAAATACAAGTCGAAGTGCCAATGAGGGACCGTGGGAAAAAAATCCTCGAGTGGCGACCACGAACCGGAAGACGAAGAGTTGGCATGCCTCCCACTAGATGAACTGACGATATCGTGAGAGTTGTGGGCAACCGGTGGATGCAAGTGGCAAGTTGTTCATAGTGGCGTTCTAAGGTCCAAAAGCTTAATGGTTACTTGACCGGAAATGAATATTTCACAATCTTTTTTTTATGACGGTGGAAGCATTCTACACTTCCACTGAACGTAGATATAGTTACATGTTTAGTTCTAGTTTTATAACTAAGGGACCCCATACACACAATACAATAATATAATACATTCCTGTATTATTATTGTTCTTTTCATGATATTTTTTCTTTAATTTTATACTGTAATTTTTAAGTATTCTATTTTTAATTATTTTATTTGGAAAAAATACTTTCTGCCAAGTTTCTTGCGGCGCATTCTTTTTTGTAATGTTGGTCTTTTCAAAAGCGCTGGTAGTTTAAAAAAACGACTGCACCCATTGCGGCCCATTTTAGTATTTTTTTTTTAAGAGGGAGGCCTTTGTTCAGCCGTGGATGTTCCAGCTGATTATGATGGCGATGATGAATTGTAAATGAAGAAATAAATAAAGGGTACAGTGTAGTTCTAATTAAAATCATATCACGCATTCCTTCTCAGTGCTCACAGGAAGGCGAGTGATGGCCACAAGACCTTTAACCTGGTTTCGATGCTGATAACACCGGTACGTGACGATAAACGAATGTGACTCAGACGAAGTACCGTTACTGGGTGGCTTGAGGCACAAGAGGCGAGAGATTTTCCTAAAAATCTTATGATTATGAGAAATAGTTTTAAATTAAGCACTTAGGAAAGTTTAACCCTAAAATTGTCATTTCAATGTTCAATATCTCAAAAGCGTCTGTACCGATTTTAGTAAAACATAGCTAATACCACTGTAAACTCACTCGCATCGAAATCAGTCCTTTCCTTTCGGAGTTACGGTGCCACAGACAGAAATAATATCATTTTTTTATATGAGAGCGGGAAAACGAGCATGCGGGTCACCTGATGGGAAGCAATATATAACGTGCATATGCAACGAACTTGCATTTAAGCTATAATATTGTTTCACATTTTAATAGTTCGTTCTATAATTCTTATCACAAAAAAGAAGGGACTGGCATTTAAGACACAGACACTGCCTAGTTTAAATGCTAGTACCCATTTTTGAAAAGTATCACAAAAAAAAAATCCTTGCCGACCATTTGAGAGGCTGATAGGCTCGTTTTTTAAAGATCCGTATGCTGTACCGCTCCGGAAACACTGTCCCAGGAAGCTGGTTCCATATTTTAGTCATCTACGAAAAACCTACTTAGTTTGAAATCTAACACTATGGATTGTTCAGTACGAAATATTTTTTTAAACTTGAATTTGAATTGACCCTTCCACGAAAGCATGTTTTATTTTTTTTAACACGCTATAAACGAATTTTGCACAGACAAAGTTGCGGGCTTAAGCTAGTAACCAAACTAACTTAGCAAAGCTGAAAACAGCCGACATTGCCATTTCAAAGTTTAATATCTCAAAAACGGCTCAACCGATTTTAAAGAAACATAGCCAAGAACCACTGCACGGAGAACTCACTTTCACGTAAAAAAACGTATCGAAATTGCTTTATCCTTTTGAGAGCTACGATGCCACAGACAGACAGACAGACAGAAATTGACGTCAAACTAATAACACTCCTCTTTTTGCGTCGGGGGTTAATAATAAAGATAATACAACATTAATCATCTCATAACTTAGACCACAAAAGTAGCTCTGCAAATTGAGTCCTTAGCGCGTTGTACTAAGGGTGTTACTGCTATCATGCGCGTGCGTCACTCGCGCATTCAGCTAATCTTCTCATTAGCCACGGTCATTTTACTGGGCGTTTTAATTGACTTACCACAGTTGAGAAGTGCGTTGTTGAAAATAATTACGATTATGATATAAGTTAAATAATTGAGATAAATAGTTTTTATATTGCGATGTACAGTTGACGAAATCGAATCACGTTCGGTCTTTTTACCCGACTGACCAAAGGACGTTTATGTTTTTCGAGCATAGGTCTGTACTATTTTTTTTGGTGCTCTCTGCAGCCTACACGGCTAGACAGATTTAAATAAGAGGTATCATAAGATTCGTCATAACTGTCGAAGTGACATAAGGTACAGTGGGAGTAGAAAAACCTTCGTCAGTTATTAAATTGATTCCTTTATACAGTCGTAAACTCTTAGTACGTTTTGAAACCAAAGCACTAAGTAGACAAGGGCATATCAAATTATACTTACTTGACATGATAACAAGGGTCATAATAGTATACACCTCTAACATATATCTAGTTTCATATCAATACAAAACTTTTTTAATTAATAAACAGCGTCGTAAGAGTTTGAATCAAATAATGTTCTATTTAATTGTCAGTGTTTGTCGGTGCCAAGGTGTAGTGGTAGGGTTGCTATGGGCACCTTTAAACAAGATTATGTTTAGCAGGTTGACAGTTTGATGCAGTATGTCATACTCCATTGTTAAAGCAGATTATCGCTCATACTGAGCATAGGAAAATATAGATCTTAAGGTTACGAACCTTTTTTTACTCCAACTGTACCTATTAAAAATTTCTATATTTCCTTCGCGAAAAAAAATAGGTTAGGGAATTATTATCAAATGAAAGAGAATAATTAGCCAATTCTAAAAATAATACAACAAAAAGAGTATGAATTAAAATTATAAAATATATTTTTTTACAGATGAAACTCAAGCGACCCTTGTTCTCTTTCACCTACGTAAGATAATTTTGCTTCTAGACTTTATCTATTTTAAATGTACAGTCACCTGCATTAATATCTGGCACAGCGGTGCGTGCAAAAATATCTGACACGTCCTAACGGCCATAAAAATAGAGTTGTATGAAATATTTATGCACGCTTGTTGTGTCATATATTGGTGCTGGTGACTGTACTTTCCTATTATAGGCAACGGTAAAGCTTGATATGGCCGGTCCGCGCCCTGATACTTATGTACTTATGTAATTATTTTCTATTTTTTATCCCTTTCGTGAAATCGTTAATCCTACAAAGCCTTCACCGAAATTGGAATATTAAAACAAAATAATATTTTCATAATCGGGGCGTGTTTCAGAATGAATTATTCAGAACAGCGTCAATGGGCGGTTTTTAAAAAACAAGCGGATTAAACCTTTTTAAAATACTTTTTTCTGTAAAACACGAGTCTCTCGCGTAACGCGTGAAAACCGGATCCGACCGGATTATAACCAGTTCTCGCCGGTTTTTTGCGACGACTTTATTCAATATTCCCTTTCTGTGCCGTTTTTGGATTTAAAACTACTTAAATGTGCATTTCGGTGTTTTAAAATGTGCATTGGGAAAATGACGAGGAAACGTGATCAACACAACACGACTTTTACATCAGCGCCATTATAAAATTTCAGCTTAAATAATATTTTTTCTTCCAACTATGCTTTCATTTCATCATAACCGCACTAAATACCCAGCACAAAGCGCATAGATGAGAGTGTGTATACTGGTACAAAGCGGGACTTTTCTGCTCTAGAGCAGAGAAAATGTATGAAAATCCTTTATTGCATTGTTTTCGTTTTTTTTTTAAATTGCACCACCAAAGAGGTAACACAAGTATTTTTGCTATAAAATAAGCATGCATAGTGTAAAAGGGCCAATCAACTTTTTTACCCACACTAATCTGTCCGCGACATTTTTTTAAACAATTGCAGATTTTTGTAAGTTAACATGTTTTTTCTGTAATTTAATAGATGGTGTACATGAATACATGCCATGCTACGTAAGTTCAACCTATTAAACCGTGAAATATCTTGTTGGAAGTTCGATTTTTTGGTAACGCCAGAGATAATTTTGGTAACGCAGGAGACGCCCAAAGTGTCGGTAAAATAGTTGATTGGCTCAAAAAAGTCTAATGTTAGGTTGGTCAACCTGCCTTATGAAATTTGACAGATTGCATACAAAAAATTGTTGCTACCTAATCCTACCAAAAACAGTAAGTAGCCGTATACTTTAAAAAAAATTGTGTGTTTGGTTGGCCAAGCTAAAGAAAAGCTTGTAATAAACAGTAAGTAGCCGTATACTTAAAAAAAATTGTGTGTTTGGTTGGCCAAGCTAAAGAAAAGCGTGTAATAAAGTTTGTGAGTAGGTGTATATCTGTAGGTGTGTATGCATATGTTAATTACTTCTTCACGCTTAAACTGCTGAACCAATTTAGACGATGGTTTAACTCTGAACAAGAGAGACTGTTTAACTAAAATTATGAATTCTAGTAACAGAGTCGCGGGTGAGCAAAGTAATAGTTTCAGTTTATGTGGACCTTTTCAAATTAACGCCTGATTGAATAAACTATTTGAACGAAGTTATTACAAACTAAAATGTAATAAAGGCACGTGTCCGCGGTACCCAGGCCGGTAATGATGGCCGTCACACCTTTTGACGAGGCCCGTAATTGCGCTGAATATTTCAGCGGTCATCGCCGGCGATCGATTCTGCAATCCCATAGCGCCGCACGTTACGGTGTAATTGCTTTTAAATACGTGTATTTGCTTTTTCTTTTCGAAGTAAAAAACCGGTCAAGTGCGAGTCGGTCTCGCGCACCGTCTACACAACATTCATTAGACATTAGCAAAAAACGGCTAACAAAATCAGGTTTGTTATATGGGAGCCCCCTTAATTATTTTTTTCTGTTTTAGTATTTTTTGTTATAGCGGCCACGGTTGTACATATCTGTGAAAATTTCAACTGTCTAACTATCACGGTTTAGGAGATAGAGCGTGGTGACAGGCGGACGGACGGACGGACAGCGATGTCTTAGTAACAGGGTTTTTACCCTTTAGATACGGAACTATAAAAAGGAATTTTGTTAGAATGATGAGAATTTTGGAAGAGTGTGTGAGTATGTGTGTGGGTGTGTGGTACTTCTTCATTATTAAACTGCTGAACCAATTAAGAGAAGGTATCATTACCATCATGCCAGCTTAACTATCTATCTATCTATGTTAGAAGGTGAAACTTACAAGGTTTACTGAAAATCTTATTGGTTTCTCTTCTTGCGTTTCCTTCTTTTCGCGCCGAATCTGCACGTCCACAACTGTCAGTTTTCACTTCACGCGCTAGGGATGTACGTCGCTTCTAGTGATGTACTGTTGTACGAAACAGTCGACGCTTTCATAATAGTTCGGCCATCCTGACCCTGCCTTCGTCCCGAAGGCATCTTGAAAATTCAACATCGTCGTATTCTTTCTTCGAGTATTAGGCAGACAAATACCCCAGAGGCAAACAAAAGCCCCGAAGGCAGACAAAGGCCCTGAAGGCAAACAAAGACCCCGAAGGCATACAAAAGGCCCTGAAGGCAACCAAAGGCCCCGAAGGCAAACAAAGGCCCCGAAGGCAAATAAAAGGCCCCGAAGGCAAACAAAAGGCCCCAAGGCAAACAAAGACCCCGGAGGCAAGCAAAGACCCCGGAGGCAAGCAAAGACCCCGGAGGCAAGCAAAGACCCCGGAGGCAGATATTAATCCTCATCAGAGGATGTCTCTCCTCGCTCACACCATTTCTTTATTTTGTCACGAGCGACAATACTCTTATAAACCTTTTTCCCCCTGCCGATTGCAGTGACTTCGTACCGATCATGTGGCAACATTGCAGTTATCTTATATGGTCCACCATATCTCGGGACCAATTTACCACTAGCAAGTCCAGGACGTAATATTCTCCGCTCCACCATAACTAACATTCCAACTTCTAATGGCTTTCCAACTCGATGAGTCTTATCATAGCGGGTCTTCATGCGCGTTGCATTTTCCTTCATTTTTTGGGCAGCCTCCTCTCTTAATGCTACAATATTTACAGTGGAACAGGTAGGCCCTTGTAGTTCACCTGGTAGACGTGGTCTTAGAGCACAAAGTAACTCCAATGGTGCCTTTCCTGTGCCTTGGCTTACAGTCGAGTTGATCCCAAGTTGGACTTTAGGCAAATAGGCATCCCAGCCTTTCTGTTCGTTACCCATGTGGGCTGTTAAAGAGTTTAAAATGGTCCGGTTCAGCCGTTCAACCTGTCCATTTGCACGAGGTGATGCCACCGCATTCAGCACATGCTTGATGCCAAGGTTTTCACAATATGTTTTAAAATCCTTACTCGTAAATGCAGAACCCCTGTCACTGATGATTCTCATTGGGTGACCAAAGATTTGACCTAGCTTCTGCAGAGCTGTTATGGCACCTTTAGTATTAGTGGTGGCAACAGCTTCCAGCCACACAAACTTGGTAAAACCATCAATGATAGCAAGTATATAACTTTTGCCATTACTCTTGCAAAATGGACCCAGGTGATCAATGTGTAAGGTGTGGAAGGGTACTGGTACCTTTTCAATGGGATGCAGCATGCCCACTTGTTTCCCAGGAGGCTTCTTTGTAAATTGGCAACCAATGCAGCTGGACACATATTTCGCTACAAATTTTCTCATCTGTGGGAACCAATATTTTGCTTGCACAGCCTCCAAACACTTTTCTAAACCGAGGTGTCCATTGTTGTCATGATAAGTTTTCATAATATGCCACTTGGCAGTCTTCGGCAACACTGGTATGTTTTTTCCATTTACAATTCGACATAAACATCCATTCACAATCTTGAAATCTTTTGTTAGACCTGTACTTTTGCCTTTATCACATTCCAATTCCAGCTTCAAATTCAGGATAAGGTTCTGGGTGTACTCATCTCCTGCTTGTAATGAGTCAATCAGATCCCTTTCTTCAATATGTCGTATCATAATAGGGTTGCGACTGAGTGCGTCAACATGTTGCATGGAAGTTCCCGGCCTGTGTTCAACTTCAAAACTAAACTCTTGGAGGTCCAGCCACCACCGTGCGATGCGTGGAGATAAGTCGCGTTTCGCCCATGCTAGACGTAGAGCTGAGCAGTCAGTTACTACTTTGAATTGGATACCAGTAACATACACCTTGAACTTCTCAATGCTGAACACAACAGCTAATGCTTCCAGCTCAAAACTGTGATACTTTTCCTCAGTTGCTGTGGTTTGTCTGCTAGCATATGCAACCACCTTCAACTCTCCTGATGGTTGTTTTTGGAAAAGCACACCTCCTAGTCAATCTGTGAAGCATCCGTATGAATTTCTGTTTCACGATCCGGGTTATATATCACAAGTACTGGATCTGATGCAAGAATCTCTTTAAGTCTTTTCAAGGCTTCATCCTGCTGTGTACCCCAACACCATTCCATACTCTTCTTTGTAAGTTTAGTTAGTGGGCGAGCTATAGTAGCAAACCCCTTTATAAATTTTCTGAAATAGCTTGCCAAGCCCAAAAACTGGCGTACCTCATGCACATTTGTCGGTGTACCAAATTCCTTTACAGCAGATACTTTATGTTCAGACGGACGAATCCCTTCGCCAGATATTTTATGTCCCAAGTATTCCACTGTGTCAGTAAGAAAGGAACATTTGCTGCGTTTTAGTTTTATTCCAGCCTTGTCAACCAACTGAAGAACACTTCTGAGATTATCCATACAATCATCTGCATCTTTCCCCCACACTATCATGTCATCAATGTAAACTTCAGCACACTTGTGGATGACAGGTGCTAGTATCTCATTCATGGCACGCTGAAATACAGCTGGCGCATTGCATAGTCCAAAACTCATCATTCGGTACTGGTAGTGACCATCTGGTGTTACAAAGCCAGTGTAGGGTCTAGATGATTCTGCTATCTTAATCTGGTGATATCCATTTGCCAAGTCCAGGCAACAGTACACTGTCTGATCAACCAGCCTATCTAGTAAATCTTGAATTACAGGCATGGGATATCTCTCCTTTTCCGTAATTTTATTTAATGATCTGTAGTCCACGCACATTCTATATCCCCCATCTTTTTTTTTACCAATAAGACTGGACTTGAATAGGGTGATCGGGATTCTTCTATAATGTTTGCTTCCAATAATTCTGTTACTATATTTTGATAATTCCCTTTCATGAAATGATACTCGATAGGGTTTATAATTAATTACCTTTTCTTGAGTCAACTTTATTGTCATCTCCACCTCACAGTCTCCTAGCTCCATACTATCACCAGAGAAACAATGGTCAAACTGAAGTAAAAGGTCATGAAGGCACTCTATTTGCAAGGCTGTTAGGCCATCTCCAATTTTGGACTTCATGCATTCTGTCTTAGAGTCAGTCAGCATAGCTCGAGCTATGCATTCCTCTCTTTTTAGTTTCATAGATGTGTTCGTTTTATTTATAAGCTTTATAACAGCATTGCCATCTTGACCCTCTATCACTTCACTCACCACATCTCTCTCACATAATGGTTTTCTCTGCTCACTGTGTTTCAGCTCTAATAATCCACATACCACAGGGTCAGATCTGACAACAATTTTGTTTAGTCCTGGACTCAAGATAACGTCATCTTGTGGATATAACCTTACTTTTTCCAAGGCTTCACACAGCTCTATCAGTTCTAGGTTCATATCACGGTCACATATTAGCAGCTGAGTAGCAGTTTTTACCACCACAATATCTTCAGCCTCAGTAAAGGGTTGCCCTACCAATACATCAAAATCTTGAAGCTCATCTGGCACCACATAAAACTCACTATGTTTCTCAACACCATCAACTGCTAAAATCGCCTTTGTTACACCTAATGGCAGAATTGAGGCATCCCCATAACCTTTAATCACAATTGAATCACTGGGTGTGCATTCCAAGTTGACTTTATCACAATAACTTTTCTTCATAGTATTGCAAGAACTCCCAAAATCTATAAATCCATTTGTTGGAATTTTGTTTATCATAACCTTTTTAAAATACTTCTGATCAGAATCATCATCACATTTAGTTTTTATTTTCTTCACTAGTTTCTCTGTAGTACCAGATACAGCACGCCGCTTATAACACTCTTCAAATGAATGTCCTCTGAGCTTACAATGAGAACAGTGCTTTGTCTGATTTTTTTTCTTATAGCAAAAGTTTTCTGAATGTCCTTTCTTGTGACAGTATTGACATACACTGTCCCCTTTGTTCTTCGTAATTTTGCCACACACAATTGCCTTATGCCCTGGCTGGCCACATGAAAAACAATTAACAGGTCTCCGAGGTTGACCATTTACTTGTGTTAACCGAGTCTGTCCTCCCAAATTAATTCGAGGTACTGTCACTTGTGGTAAGGTCGAATTGGGTTGCCCTAAATTAGTTAGTTCAGCCGTAGCAGTTTTAAGATTTGCTAGATATTTTAACAAGGTGGTGGTGTTATTACAGCCAGCTGATACAGCACCAACTTCCATTAATTTATCCCCAAGTGTTCCAATAATAGCTTCAGTTATCACATCGTCTGGTAGGTCACATGACATGCCTATGCCTAATTTTTCATAGTAGAATTTAATAAGATCTTCAGTAGGCTCTCTCAGTCTGTTCACAAGTTCCCTTATTTGAAACAATTTATTTTTGGTCATTGGAAATGCTTTAATTAGATTTATCTTCCATTCTTGCCAAGTAATATCATAAGCTGTCTGTCTTTCATACCAAGCCTTAGCATACCCTTTCAATTTCGAAGTACAGTTGCAAACAAGTGTCCTTTCATCCCACCCATGCATATTCGCAACACTCTCTAGATTTCTTATCCATTGTTCAATTGGTATCACCGAAGTTTCTGGATCAAATTCAGGAATAAAGTCATTTCTGCCCACATAGCGAACTACAGGTGCCACAGCTGCAGCTACACTGCTAGATATGCTACTCTCCCTTGCACCCTGGTTTGGGACCGCACTGCCTACAGATGTATTTGCACTATAATTGGTAATCTTTTCCCTTAAGTCCGGACAATTGACTCTAAAGACTTTATGCGACCATCCTTTCTTTTCATATTTTTTTTGTATTTTATTCTTCTATACTGAGCTTCCTCTTCAGAGTCCACAGAGCTGGATACTGATCTATCCCTTTTATGACGACCCATTCTTTACTACTTAACACTGATTCTAGTCTTTTAGTTTTTTATTTTTATTTCACTTGCAGAGCGATAAAACACAGTCAGTCTCAATCAAAATAAGTAAGAAAAGTCAACATGAAACAATCTCACCGAGAATCAGGAAACAACTTATTCCACCGGAGCAATCTTACAGTCAGTAAGCAAGCCTTGCAGTCGTAATTTGGCTGCAACTCGCGCCCCCGACCGAGATACCGGCAGATAGGTACGACGGAGAGAAAATTAGCACAATTATACGACACTTATCACTAATTCGTTCAAAACCGTCTAAAAAACCATATTGGTGTCACATCACACACTGGAATGACGCTATTTACTAGTCTTTTGTAGTTAAGTCTCTAACAACAACAAATTTTCACAACCTCAAAATGTCGCAACGGGTTAAATTTTTATAAAACTTTCAAATCACCAATAGAAAACACTTTTGTGGGTCTCTCACAGTTTCAATCGCACTTCTGAATTCTGTTAGAAGGTGAAACTTACAAGGTTTACTGAAAAATCTTATTGGTTTTCTCTTCTTGCGTTTCCTTCTTTTCGCGCCGAATCTGCACGTCCACAACTGTCAGTTTTCACTTCACGCGCTAGGGATGTACGTCGCTTCTAGTGATGTACTGTTGTACGAAACAGTCGACGCTTTCATAATACTATGTTCCACTGGTGGGCACAGGCTTCATCCCAAAATGAGATGGCTTGGGCCGTAGTTCCCGCGCAGGTCAAGTACGAATTGAGAATTTTACACGCACTATTGACTTACTTAACAGGTTTTGCAAGTTTCTTACGATGTTTTCGTTCAGCGTAAAGCTCGTTGTAAGTACAAACTAAGAGGTGCGAGCCAGGATTTGAACCCACGATCCTCTTCTTGCTTGATCTGCTGCTTGAGAAGCCATAGGTTAAACCACTAGGCTACCACAGAAAACTGTACTTTCAGTTCTTATGGAATCGGGATAAAAGAATTACGAGTAGTGGACAGGACAACGGCTGGTAAAAAAAAAAAAAAAAAAAAGTAGTTTAAAAAATCATGTAACCAGAAAAAGCTTCAAGAAAACACAATGCGTGAGTAATTTTCAGTAAAGTTTCCAAATTGCCTAACGAGACTTAAAACCCAAGGCTTCCATTGACACAATAAAGTTCCAGATATGGCACATCCAAATAGCAATTGATGTCAATCGATTACAGCATAACACTTCTTTTGGCGCTTACTGGCAACATTAAGTGTTCACGAAGACTTAGGGGAAGCAATCAACCAGCATATAAAGGCAGCTTACCTTTCTCGTCAAGAACGTTGTCAATTGTAAAAATATCCGAGACACAATACACGTTTATTTTGCGCATAAAATTGTGAGATTGTTGTGAAATTTATACTTGATTTAAATATGCAACATAATGGTCAATAAGACAACGTAAACGGTAAAAAGCGCAGTTTAGTTACACGGTAGCATACAGCGTGTATTATAAAATACTTTTTTTGTTTTTTTTAGCAGTTATTTATTGCGGACAGTCATATGACACGAAAGAGAAGCCGATGTATGACGGTTGTCACATCAACGAGTGCAACGCTTCTAAAAACAAAGTAGTGATCAAGTAGTGATACATCGCGTACAAATTATTTTATGAGAAAAGAAGTGGTTGTTTTTTAATATGAAGTATGTAAAGAAAAAAATAAAGAAGACATTTATTCACATTCAAAAAGACACACAAATACAACAAAATCAAAACAAACAAAAAACAATAAACAGCAAACACAAAAAAAAACATAAAAGAAATACAAAAGTGAAACGGCCGCTGACAGCATAATGCTCAGGCGTTAGACGCCTGCAGCGCTGTTATTCTGATATTGTCTATTAGAGGCCTTAGAATTTTCGGACACAGACTTAACAGAGCGGTCGTGGTCGTTGGTTAAGCATCACTAGCGAACCTTCTTGGGAAAATAGTGTGGTATTCTATTTGCCTTCCTTCCTTTCCTTTATTTGCAGCTGAAGTCCGGAGTTCATAGTTGGCAATAGAGAGCGGGAAAACGTAGTGTAGGGCGTCCTGAGGCACGGTGGATGGACTAGCTTGAGAGGATCGCTGGCGGCGGATGGATGCGAGGGGCTGAAGACAGTGTTGTGGCGCGCCATCGAAGCGGCCTAGTCTAGCAGTGGACTGCTGTAGGCTGATGATGCTGATGAATAGAGAGCGCTAATTGCCCACTCTCTCACATACACACACAGTGCATGTATTGCAAATTCGACGAATTTGGTGTTATCAATCGAGCGGTGTAAGGTAACCCAGGTGGCCTAAAAAGCTAGGGCTAATTAAAATAAATTATCTCTCAAATTTGCACTGTTTCTTGGCAAAAAATCCAAACCTACTCACGTGAGATTGGGTTAGATTCAACTCACCCCCCCCCCCCCTAATGAATGCCTCAATAATGGACGCTCCCTAACTATACTAAAAAATCTGGACCTCAAATGTATGCGGAATCTGTAATTTTGTATGAAGGGTGGGCCAAATTTTGTTCTGCTGAGTATTGTCATCTGTGCTATTGGAATGTGATGATATTGACTTTGTTTTGGCGCCACAGAAGCGAAGCCGACAGTAATAAGGTTTTGCTTATTAAAATATATCCGATTGTTTGCCGACAACGACGCTTATTATTTACGTTTGCACAAGCAACGCATGATATACCAATTTCGGCGCGCTATATCTACAGGGCGCTCACAAAGATTGGGCAAATTTGTATGAAACTTGGCCTATGAGAGCCAAAGACAATTTTAATATTCGACGATGTAATACAGTTGTACTGTTACTAGGTGCAAGTTTTATTACCGTAACTTAATTGTAACCTGAATATAAAAAAATGCCAAGTACGAGTTGGACTCGCGCACGAAGAGTTCCGTATCATTATCTACATCATTAGACATTAGCAAAAAAACGGCAAAAAATCAAGTTTGTTGTATGGGAGCCCACTTTAAATATTTATTTTATTTTAATTTATTTTTTTTATTTTTAAAGTGATAATACAAGTAAAGATTCTGTAAATATTTATAGCGTCTACCTGTTGCCGTTATAATATCAAGCAAAAAACGGCAAAACAATCACGTTTGCTGTATGGGAGCCCCCTTAAATATTTATTTTATTCTGTTTTTAGTATTTTTTGTTATAGCGGCCACAGTAATCTGTGAAATTTTGAAGTGTCTAACTATTACGACTTAAGAGATAGAGCCCTGTGACAGACAGACGGACAGACCCTTTGGGTACGGAACCCTAAAAACGTTTTTCTTTAAGAATAGCTACAATACATTATTTTCTCAATGAACGCAGTAAATTTATGTCCCCTTTTCATCATCATCATCTCGGCCTGTATTCTTGTATACGGCCCACTGTAGGGCTTGAGCTATAGTACTCACGCGGGCTCAGTGCAGATTGCTAACCTCTTTTACTATATTTTAAATTAACATTACATACAAAATTGCGAGCTATGGCTTAGCTTCGTTCATTTCGAGAGCATTTTTTTTTTGTATCAAACTTTTATTCATGCATGACATTTGCCAGAGTAATTTCATGTATGCTTAATTTTTATTTCTTTATTTTTAAAAATAAGCGTAAAACATCTCCTTTTAACCGCCCCCTGTATAAGCCGTGATGACAGTGTAAGCAAATATTAGTTTAGGGAAGGCTTTGTACCAATAAATTACGATACGTGATGGGCTGCCGGTAGTTAAGGGTCGTTGGGCGGATGATTAAGCCCACTGCTGGGGTTCAGAATTCTGTAATTAAACGAAGGTCATTTCATTTATAACCTAACGTGACCTAACCAACAAAAAGTTGGAAAATCCCCGACTTTGTCACTTCAAAGTTTAATATCTTAAAAACGACTGAACCGATTTTGATGAAACATGCCTAAGAAACATCGTTAGAAAACCTGCTTTCAAATAAAAACCGCATTCAAATCGGTCCACCCGTTCAAGAGCTACGGTGTCACAGACAGACACACAGACATACAGACATATAGACACACAGACACACATAACAGTCAAACTTATAACAACCCTCTTTTTGCGTCGTGGGTTAATGAACTAAAACGAAACCGACTTATACACGGAAAAGATGTTAACTAGTTTACTACAACTACGCGACACAAGGTGCGGAGGTGCGTCAGACGAGATTTGAACCCGCATGTATTGGTGATACGCGTCAAGTGTACTACTACCAACTGCTCCACAAAATTCACCACGAGCTTTACGGTGAAGGAAAACATCGTTTCGAATTTCATGAAGCGATTTTGTAAAATCAACCCCTAACGAGGTGAAATAGGTGTGACATAACTATTACAATACCCGGGAGTTACCAAGCTTAACGAAACCAGTAACAATTAATTACTTTACATAATAAAACTTATAGAGGGTGAAAGTTTCGAAATTCGATACTTTTATAAGTTTTATTTACTTAATGACACTTAACTTTGACTACTGGTACTTGAGGTATCCCATCTTAGGCTTAGGTTGGCAACGCATCTGCAATACCCCTGGTGCTGATGTATATGAGCGGTGGTGATCTCTTGCCATCAGGAGACCCATTTGTTCGTTTGCCGTCCAGTCGAATAAAAAAAAAATCTCGTATAACTCACGTCTTTAATCGAGTTTAGCTCGTTTATTTGTGTGTGTTGTGTGTTAATGCGGTGCGCTTTTCGGAGCAGCCACCGTGTCAGATTGCTGGGCATTTCTATTTAAAGTTGAACATCAATAAAGGCAGCAGCAGCAGCAGAAATGGCAGAAACTGCCAAAGCAGGAAAATACAGTGGTCTCGGTGCCGAATATGATTTTGTAATTTTCGGCGTCGAGACCCTTGGTCAGTGGGGCCCTGGCGCTCTGAGTCTCTTCAAAGATCTATCAAAGAGACTCAGAGGTACCGCAGGAGACCGAAGAGCTGGCAGTTTCCTCGCTCAACGCATCAGTCTTGTGATCCAGCGGGGAAATGCTGCCAGCATCTTTGGTACCATGCCACAGGGTCCATTTTTAGATTTATTATAGTTTTAGCTTATTTAATTTTATTGTACCTAATATACCTTTTTTTTAGTTGGACCTGTATTGTTCTGGAAATAAATAAAGGACATATATACCCTGAGTTTTTATCTCCGATTTCAACATGGGAGATAGACTCAGTCCATGATTCCAAACTGTATAAACAGTGTAAAATGTGTGTGTGTGTGTCGTCTCATGATCATGGCGCATGCAACTGTGCCGAAATATCGAGCTTCTCTAAAATCAAGGTACGCGAAACAAAACCCGAATTTGAATCATAAAATTATTAGTAATTACCGCGATACTCTTAAACATGGTGTTGTATACAGGGTCTCCAGATGTGTCCCCAAAATATTGTGAGTATGGATGTGTCCGTTTTGCTTCGTTTTTTTTAATAATCTTGATGACACATCCACACAATATTTTGGGGACGCATTTAGAGACCCTGTTTTTACAGCTCGTAATCATGGACTAAGTCTACCTCTCAATTTTTTTTGAAATCGGAGAGATAAACTCAGGGTGCTTACTTTAAATAGAAATGCCCTGCTTGTAGAGGAAGGGCTACCAATTAGCCCGAAGCTGTCCAGCTAAACTCGACTTAACATGACAGTAATTCGGGTTCATTTCATTAAATATGAGTGAGTCTCAAAGTACTTTCATGTTCAATACTTTTATAAGCAATTGTCGGTTTTTGCCTTATCCGATGAAAGATAAAGAACCTCACCACAAATTAGAAACCTATGCGCAAAAGTAAGTACACTATAAAACTATAGTTGACGTTAGTTATAAAAATACAGGGTTTAATTGAAGACCTAACTACGTCTCAGTTATCGGGAATAACAACATGTTTTACGCCGGTAACATGATACGTATTTAAACTACGCATTAGTCTTTGTTTAGAAAACATACAAGCTACTAGTAATATAATTGATATGTCTAAAAGTTTGTATGTTTGTTGGTGGTTTTTTGAAGTTCAATTACGCGTAAACGGCTGTTCGGATTTAACCGAGATTTTGCGTTCAATTCATCCATTCCAGTCGTTCCCTTATTAATTTTTATTTTTTTTTCTCAACAAAAAAATACAGCATTAATGTTAAAACACCAATGCGCTGTAAAATTCAAATTATACAATACAAAAAGATATATAAAAAACACAAAAATTACGTACAAAAAAAATAAGGGATTTTTGAAAGTCGTCTTCGTCGCTACCCTAAAACGACGGAACACCAGACCCTCCGGCCAGAAGTCGGAGCGCAGGAACATCTGCTGGTGCTTGGCAGGCACTTGGAGTCTAAATAATCTGAAATTACAATACAATACAAAGACTCTTTATTGTACACCAGACATAGTAAGCGACACAGAAAACAGATACACAGAGAAAAAAATATATTAGCCCTTTGAGACTTGAGCGGGAGGATGGACAGCTCCAGCTGGGCTTCCTGTAACCGGGCCTTTACTGCCTCGCGGACGTGCCCGAACACCTTCCCCGGTGTCGTCTTCTTGTCAAACCTAGACCTTACCTTAGCAAAACTATCTACTTACCTCCAGTTACTCCAGCAGTATCGAAGTAATCTCGAAAAGAATATCAATTGTGTTTTAAACTTTTGAGACTTTTATTCATGGTCCATATTACACCCGGGACTTGAACGCGACAATGGAATCCTGGAATCCATAAACATGGGTGATGGTTTGCATGCTGTCAAAGTTGACAAGGAATAAGAAAATCTGATTGAACAAAACCACGGGAAAGAGCTTGTTATAAATTTAATCACCAGTGCCGCGTCTCCAATTATTATTGGTTTCCAACAATAATACCTTTGTCTCGATGTTTGGTTTACCGTTTTACCATATTGCACTGAACTATAACCTTCTTTGTGTGGTGTTAAATGGGCTTTGTTTCTCTTGGTTTTAGTTTTAAATGCACTGTAACTAGATCAGGTCTTATTACATTGCGGTAAACATCGGAGTAAGTCGCTGTAGCGTAGAGTGCAGATTTTCATAAAGCAACTCCGCCAATAAGTCTCATTTTTCAATCAGAGATAACCAACCAAAAGTTGTAAAACCCCCGACTTTGTGACTTCAAAGTTCAATATCTCAAAACGGCTGAACCGATTTTGATAAAAAATATCTAATAACCATCGCTAGAAAACCCGCACAGACACAGAGACACATAGCGATCAAACTTATAACACCCCTTTTGCGTCGGGGGTTAAAAAGAAGCGTGAATATGCATGTTTTTACACGAAACTCCTTGTAAAAAAAGTTATTATTCTATAATTTAATTCTACAGGTATAAACCTTGTTGTTTTATTTAACACTAGCTGTTGCCCGCGACTCCGCGTAGAATTCGTTTATCGCTATCTCGCGAGAACTATGCAATTTTCCGGGATATAACTATCTTATGTCCTTCTCCCTTATGTTCTTCTATCTTATGTTCTTTAGCCGTGGTGGCCTAGTGGTTTGACCTATCGCCTCTCAAGCAGAGGGTCGTGGGTTCAAACCCCGGCTCGCACCTCTGAGTTTTTCGAAATTCATGTGTGGAATTACATTTGAAATTTACCACGAGCTTTGCGGTGAAGGAAAACATCGTGAGGAAACCTGCACAAATCTGCGAAGCAATTCAATGGTGTGTGTGAAGTTCCCAATCCGCACTGGGCCCGCGTGGGAAATATGGCCCAAGCCCTCTTGTTCTGAGAGGAGGCCTGTGCCCAGCAGTGGGACGTATATAGGCTGGGATGATGATGATGTCCTTCTCCCGAACTCAAACTATCTGTATACTCGTACCCCTTGTCTTCATCCTTATGTAGTTAGCGTTCCCTTGACCCGCTCAAAGCGGTTTGTTTAATCTTTCATAATGCGAACTGCTAAGGAATGGAATTCGCTCCCGTCGTCTGTATTTCCGGATAAATACAATCTAGGGCTCTTCAAGGCTAGAGTGAATAGGCTGTTACTAAACCATTGAGATACAATCTAAGTAAATCGCGTTCGTTGGTTTAGACGTGATAAGGTGGAGTACCAAACAAACAGACTTATATTGTATTCCAATCCAATTTGAGACAAGCGTTAACAAAGATGCCATTAACCCGACCATAGACATTCAGTGATGTGAATAGAACCTATTGCAAAATAAAGTAATCTGTTCAGTAAATCAATTATTTAATAATTGAATAGATCAACGTATTTTGGTCTTTTTTATTATTTCCAATACTTGATTTAATTACAAAGACTGTTTATTCAATTATAAAAGCAGTACTTAACTATTTTTTAATTTTAAGGAAGGTAGGTAAATAACAATCGCTTATTCATCCGCGATTTAATCGATTTTTAAATGTCAAATTGTCCACCACATCTATGCTAGTCTATGCTACTACAGATAATACACATGTTTCAATCAAGAAATAACGTCAGATTTTGACGAAGATTTTTCAAAGAAAAATAAATATTGAAATCAAGCGAAATTTGGTGAAAAAAGAGATTAGACGTCTAGTTAAAAGACACGAGTCATCGATAAAATGTGTTATTGATTCGATCCAGTGGGTGTTTATACAAGAATTTTAATGAAATTGGTTTGTTTACACTTTTAATAAATTGGATAGGCATACGCATACGCATAAGCATACGTATACCTACAAACGTTCGCGTTTATAATAATATTAGTGGAATGGTAGGAAGTGGGATGTCCCCCGTCATTGACTTCTATTCATTCATTCTAGACTACTTCTTAAGCTTCACCGATTACAGTTAAAGCGTCCGTTAGACGAGCTTTAACTGCATCCCAACTAGAATTAAGTATTAACTGGATCCACATGATGCTAGCAGTTTGTTTCGGAGATTAGTTGCTCAAACAGACATTCACTTTGTCTTTCTTAGCAAAATGGAAACCATAGTTTTATTCAAACAAGGGACAAGGGATAAGTTCGCGTTTGTTGCTTTGTGTTTTTTATACCACACCCGTACAGTAAATGTAACTGTAATATTAATGTAATGTTCGTGAAACTACTGATTAGATTATGCGAACATTTCTACCGCCTACAAATCTGTAACCTAATAAAATATGTATTTTTGTTTTGTATAATTTGAATTTTACAGTGCATTGGTGTTAACTGTAATGCTGTAATTTGTTGTTGACTAATAAATAAATAAATATATCTCAATGTCTGTCAATTGTATTTTTTAGTTATATTTTGTACAATAAAGAGTTTACATACATACATACATAGAAACACAAACGGATTGATCGATGTTCATGCCAATATCGATTCTTCCTGTTCGCAATTCTGGACAAACTGAATTCCACACAATAGTATTTCACCACATTCGCCATTGTGCACAGTCATTATTTGTGTACAGTAGCGATTCTTCCAGTTCGCAATTCTGGACAAACTGAATTCCACGCAATAGTATTTCACCACATATGCCATTGTGCACAGTCGTTATTTGTGTACAGTAGCGATTCTTCCTGTTCGCAATTCTGCACAAACTAAATTCCACACAACACAACAGCACTTAATCACATTCTTTATTTTGTCTTTGTTTTCAGTCGTTATATTCACACAATCGTGATTTTTAGGGTTTCGTACCTCAAAAGGAAAAAACAAAACCCTTATCGGATCACTCGTGTGTTTGTCTGTCCATCTGTCAAAGTACTGGACCGATTGACTTGAAAGTTTGTACATATACTAAGTAAAGTCAATGACCCAAAGACGGACGTGAAACGGAAATAAATGAATGTTTCACCTCACTAGCTCGGAAAGCCCTTTTTTATTCTTTAAAAACAGATAATTTTTTATTACTTTTAGCAAAAACCTACTAATTTAAAAAGAATTCAAAGTCGCTTCCATCCTACCGAATTTCCGCCACTGTAGCCTCGTGCCTGAGAAGTCCCCCCTTCTAAGTAAATTAGTTCCTACATTTTTACCCCCCTCCCCCTAACAATTAATCTCATATCATCGTTCACCTCTGATACGTGGCTAATGAAGCAATACTCTGTTTATTACAGTGCGCGGCGCACAAATTAATCAAAGGGAAATATTCATGCCGACACATGCCATGAAATTATAATAAACCGGCGGGGCGAGGGCTAAGTGACAAACATGAGCGGAGCGAGTTTTAGCCTCGTAAGGCCCACGTCAAATTTTGACCATTAGAATTTGAAATTTAGAAAGAAAGAAAGAAAATACATTCACAACACAAGACACAACAATAGTATTAAGTACAAATAGACAACACGAAGGAGAGTATGTGTCATTGCGGTTGTGAATCGGCCACTGGCTCAGCATAATCGCTCTCGCAACCATGATCTGCTGGCAGTTCCCAAAGCTCGCACAGTGTCACACAATAACTCACCTCTTATTCGAGCTTTATTAAATCTTAATACGCTTCTCGCATCGGCGCCGGATTCTGATATCTTTGCTAGTAGCTGGAAGACTTTATGTAGCGAGTGTATGAGGTTCTGTGAAGCGAAGGATGACCGTCCGTCTTCACTAAATTGTTTGTAAATGTTAATTCTGTTATCTTTTGTGCCATATGCCATGTGTTGTGCTTGTTAATATTTTATGAATTTCACAGTGCTTTGGCTTGTCTGTAATGATGTGTAATTATTTCATTAAAGAAATAAATAAATAAATAATGCTGAAGCGTTAAATAAACACCCCAGCGCTGATTTTCAGCCAGCACCATTGGTGACCCTCGGACCGCTACAAAGATATACCTACAGTTTTACTACTACATAAATGGATAATTTGAACTTAAATTTAATTTCAATTAGTGAAGTTTGACATTAACTTTGACGTTATGTCCTAAATTTAGGACGTTGGGCCTTAAGAGGTTGGAGTTGTGATCATAGATACGTGTAATTCTTAAATATTGATGATATGTTTGTGATGATGATGGTACGCCGTGGTGGAGGTTCAACCTGTGAGGTTCAAGCGTCGATCGGTCGAAGTGGCGATCGTGCGAAATTACATTCGAAATTTAGCAGGAGCTTTATGCTGATGCAAAACATCGCAAAATTGCACAAACTATAAAACAAAATATAAAACAAACATTAATTACAGAAGGATTCAACGTCATCATGTCAGCCGTAGGACGTCCACTGTTGGACATAGGCCTCCCCAAGAACTCCGGTTGTTTCGGTTGGAAGCGGTTGGTGAACCTGCGACTTGAACCAGGTCATCCGTACATCTCGTTGGTGGAGGTAATGAGCTAATGGGTTTAGTGTACTAACCTAATTTTTATTTTCATCTTTTTAGACCATTTTAAGTAAAAGCTTCTATTTACAAGCTTTTATTTAGTTTCACCTGTCCCGTTGTCTGTCTGTCTGTTTGTAATCAAATCTTGCAAGTTAAATTCAACCAACTTCCAGTAGTCGGATTGATTTGAAATTTGACATACTTATGTAAATTCCGTGACAATACAATAATCTGGTAATGACATTCTGGTAGTCCAGCCAGGATCATCTCCGCAGGACGGAACTCTTCAACGGTTAATGGCATCGACTTGAAATTTGGTATGCAAATGTGGTTCGGGTGACAATGCAAGCGAAGACGACAAAAAGTACAGTCAGCAAAATAAGCTTGTATAAAAATGAAACTTTTACCAAAAACTTATTGAAAACAAAGTGAAGTTACTTAACAGTCTGTAATTAATGAATCCGCTGCCGCTTGCACTTGGACCACAGCCAACCATAAGGGTTTTAGAGTGCGGAGCGTGTAAAACAATACATCGAATGGAATGCTTCTGTCTGTCGAACAATTAGCCAGCTGAGGCCTTTATTCATCGACCCGACTCAAGTTCTAGTCTAGATAGCATCCGAGTTATAAATTCATGGATTTATCAACATATTGATGGATAAATGTGATGCCGTCTCTGTTTGTTTTGTTGTAATAGACGGAGACAGCATCACATTTATCCGTCGAATAAAATTAATCAATGACATTTGAAATTTACCACGGCCTTACGGTGAAGGAAACATGAGGAAACCTGCGCAAACTTGCAAAGAAATTCATTGGTGCGTGTGAAGTTCCCAATCCGCACTGGGCCTCCGTGGGTCTACGCGCCAAAGTCCTCTTATTCTGAGAGGAGGCTTGTGGGACTTTTATAGGCTGGGATGGTTCCTCGAAGTCCTAAGTCCTCGAGTGGCTACTATGAACCCGAAGACGAAGTGTTGGCAAGCCTCCCACTAGGTGGTCTGACGACATCGTGAGAGTTTGCTTAGTTTGCTGGTGGTAGGACCTTGTGCAAGGTCCGCCCGGATTGCTACCACCATCTTGCTCGCTAATCCTGCCGTGAAGCAGCAGTGCTTGCACTGTTGTGTTTCGGCGTGGAGAGTAAGACAGCAGATGAAATTACTGGCACTTGAGGTATCCCATTTTAGGCCTCTGGGTTGGCAACGCATCTGCAATACCCCAGGTGTTGCAGATGTTTATGGGCGGTGGTGATTTCTTACCATCAGGCGACCCACTTGCTCGTTTGGCATCCAGTCGAAAAAAAAAAAAGGTCAATTGGTGTCAATAGTCTCTCAAGATATTAATATAATCATGATTAACTGGACTTTACATTTCAAACATCCCCTATGTAGTATTATGTTTAATTTCACAGCACCTACTAACCAATAGAGTGGAAAAGTTATTTTCTAGTTTTATTAAAATATACCAAACCGTTGTGGCGATTGTTCCACTATGGTTGGGTTGGACGGCCCAAAGCCAAGCAGGACACTAAAGTTGGGCAAGTGGATATTATGATCGAAATCAATAATAAATATTGCTTGAATATTTTTTATAGAATTGTGGAATCATGATGTATCAGATAAAAAAAATAACGGAGCATTTTTGAAGTCAAGTAATGAAGCATTTACTTTTACCACCGCAAAGAAATTATTACTAACCTCGTCCAAGTTATGTAATTAAAAAATCATAAAAACAAAAATGCAGGTGGTTAGAGATACCGATGACGACATATAGTACAGTCGACATCATCATCATCAGTCAGCAGTCGTAAACTGTTTAAAACCGGTCTTCCTCTTAGAACGCCACGATGAACGACCACTCGCCGCTAGCGTCCACCGGTTCTCACTCTCCTTTTCTACCCCATTAAGAACTTTCTTATCAATAGTAATCTGTCAACCGATTAATATGACATTTTACACTGAAATAGTTTGTGGCCCTGCAAAGTTCAAAGGATACTTTTTATCCCGGAAAATTGCATAGTCTACGCAGGATCGCGAGCGGACGGAGTCGCGGGCAACAGCCTTATCACTAATACGTTACAGACTTACATACCCCGTACCAAGCGGTCTATTAGATGAGTCCTCTATACTATAACGTTACAGTTTCGCTCACTAATTGAAAATGCCTGTCTCCGGCACCTGACGCCGCACCGGATCGGCCCGGTTCGTACGGACCATAATGCAGCACCTGAATAGGTTGCTATTTACATACCAACCAACTAAACCTACCTAGCCTATAAACTAACCTAGTAGGTACCACATAATAAGTGGTCTATCCTAAACAAGTTCCTATCAAATTATGTCGCTAAACGAACTTTCAAGGACAGACATCATCATTATTATTTATGAAACCATCGATTATCAACTTAGGGTGGTAACCTACAAACTAACCTAGTAGGTACCTATTACATTATTCTAAAAGGAAAATGGCAGTGTAATTTATTATTTACACTACAGGGTCCCCTTTGGTTCAGAAGGACACAGCTCTGGCACACAAAGCCAAATGAAATACAAATCCCGTCTGACTTTCCAAAATCTGTTGCGTTTCTAAAAAATACAATACAATATAATGACTCTTTATTGTACACCACAAATAGTAAGTGATACAGAAAATAACAAATCTTAAATCGTACGCGTTACTTAAAGAGTATTGCTAATAAAAACAAACAACATTAGAACACTCTTGCAAAGATTCTTGACTTCGACATATAATCCACCAGAGCCGCAGGCGAGGGTTGATAGTTTAGTCGGGGGTAAAATGGATTCTCGCACCGAAACCGTCCGTATCGCGAGGCAGTTCAGTGAGGACCTGACTGGCCAGTAACACTGACTCTACTGCCTAGAAGATTAGACGGATAACTCACGTCTTAAATCGATTAGCTGACATGTTGAGACAATCCGGGTCATTATATTTAATATGAGTGTCTCACGGTAATGCTAAACATTATCAGAATATTGAAGAACTCAGCTGTAATTAAGTATGTGCACAAAGTGATAATTAATTTTCATCATCATCATCATCATCAGACGGAAGACGTCCACTGCTGAACAAAGGCCTCCCCCTTAGAACGCCACAATGAACGACAACTCGCCACTTGCACCCATCTCCCGCAACTCTCACGATGTCGTCAGTCCACCTGGTGGGACCTGCCACGCTTCGTCGCGTGGTCGCCACTCGAGGACTTTCCCCCCCAGCGGTTATCTGTTTTTCGAGAGATGTGGCCCGCCCATTGCCACTTCAACTTGCATATTTTGCCAGCTATGTCGGTGACTTTAGTTCTTCGACGAATTTCCGTAATTAATTTTACTAACACTCAATTATTTCCCATGTCACATTTGCAATTATCGCCAACTCCCCTAGCCCGGTAAGGCAGAGCTTCTTAACTGCGGGCCGCTAGACATCAAGGGGCCGTTTAATTGAAATCACGGCTGGCTATAGAAGTCCGAATACTGTGAACGAAGCACAAAACATCATTGTAGTATAGATGAACTACAATTTAGACCGGGTATAAGAAAATCGAATGTTTTTGGACAATAAGGAGGCATAGTTAGTTGAAGTGGCAATGGGCAGGTCATGCACGGAGAAAAGATGGCCGTTGAGGCTGAAAAGTTCTCGAATAGAGACCGCGGATCAGCAAGCGCAGCGTAGGATGTCCACCAACGAGATGGACGGATGACCTGGTTAAAGCCGCAGGTTCACTGTGGATGCCAGCCGCTTCCAACCGAAGCAACTGGAGGTCTATAGGGGTGGACTTTGTCTAATAGGGGATGTCCTATGGTTATATGATGATGATGAATATAGCAACATAGGATTGCTTAATTTGTAATTATGTCTAACACGCGTCAGCTAGATATACAGTCTGTAGTCTCTTTCCCAAACTTGATAAGTATCTGTTAGCAATAATAGGGAACATACCACAAGATAAATGAAGAGCACAATATACGATGAGGATTCCCATGAATGTTTAATTTCCGCAACTTCAATTCAACTGCCGCGCCTATACTTGGAACGTTTATGTAATTAACTAAATGTAAACAAACTTCAGCTG
Source organism: Choristoneura fumiferana (assembly GCF_025370935.1). Classification (NCBI taxonomy): domain Eukaryota; kingdom Metazoa; phylum Arthropoda; class Insecta; order Lepidoptera; family Tortricidae; genus Choristoneura; species Choristoneura fumiferana. The sequence continues at coordinate 868,817 of NC_133485.1, read as the reverse complement.
CCAGATTTGATATATTCAATGATTTCAGACATTTTACTTAATAATATATCTATTGTGAAGAAGACATTAATATCTAAACGTATTATAAAGTTAATAATTATATCATGGGCATGGATATTTGGAAATTAATAATTCCGATCCGCATTAGCGATCACTTCAAATAGCGAACCTACCGTGTTAAAATAAAGTTGTTTTAAATACATGTGATGTATAGATATCATTTAATAATATTGTAAATCCGTTTAAAAAACTATACCTCGTTGAGTTTCTTGCCGGATTCTTCTCAACAGAGGTTTTTCCGAACCGGTGGTAGATTTTTTTGACATTCATAATTGCTTGTTATAGCCTAAATTGAATAAAGATATTTTGACTTTGACTTTGACTTTTATCATTGTAACAAACTATACAAGTGTGTTACAATACAGAAATGTAAATGTTAAGATAGTTTAATGGGGGAATTTCAATATTTAAGACACCAATTGACGTTGTTTTGTTTTCATTCAGTTAAATACCTATCCAAACCATGTATAGAAAATGCAAATCTTACTATCATCATTATTATCATATCAGATGTAGGACGTCCACTGTTCGATATATCCTTTTTATCCCGATATTTCTACGAAATCGGGATAAAATCCCAAAATCTCAACCGCTGGGATTGGAGACCAGAAATTTGGCGCGGATGTCTTAAGTGTAACGTTAATGCAATCCACGATGTAAGTTCTGGGAATTCCAATGGGAATGAAGTAAAATCCCGGAATTTCAATTCAACTGAATGAATGAATGAATTGCTAGATCTAAAGCCGAGTTTAGACTTGCAAGGAAAATAGGAAGTTGCATTTCATCGCAGCGCTCGATTGACCACTACAAACTCGTTGGCTTTACAGCCTCGCAATGTAATGCAACTTGCACGGTTTTTCTTGCAAGTCTAAACTCGGCTTAATGGTTTACGCGTTCAAAGCTGCAGGTAGTCTGGTCCGATATAAAATGCATCGATCCCGAACGAGGGGGCTACAACGAAATTCGAAAATTGAAGTTCATATCATACCGTCGCTCTCACTCTCGTATCTATAATATAAAAGTGAACCACCAGAACGGGACAATAAAAACGAGACAGAGCAGGATGGCGCTCTACAACACCATTTTGACACGTTTCTCCCAACAACGCATTATTTCTCTGGAATTTTAAAGCAATTCGATTCTTTGACCTTGGGAATCGCGAAAAACTTGAGAAAATATGATATTGGGTGTGTACATTTTGTATATTAAGCAAAATAAAATCACAAGTTCGAATTTCGATCGAGCGAGCGATCTATTATCTATGCCAGTGTTGCCATTCAGGGAAAAATAAATCTATTCATTATCCTGCATTGCTGTCTGTAAAGCTCTTTACCCATTCATTGCCGCGCGCCAGATTAGAGTCATGAATTTTGGTATGTAGATAGCTGGATGTCTGAAATAACACATAGACTAGGTACTTTTATTCCAATATTCCCACGGGATAGTTGTTCTTAACACAACACCTCAATGAAGATTACGATATAAATTTTGGGATTTCCCACATGAATTTTAGTACCTAACTAATTCAGTTGTAACTACCAGATCGAATAGTTAACGTGTGCGAAGCCGCGGGTAAACTCTAGTTAAATATAAGCGTCAGCGGGACCGCAAGAAACGAAGTTCGAAATTTGCAGTTCCTTCGTAGTACAGGGCCAGAGCTTAAAGCTCTGAAAGTTCATACGCTCACTATGACCTGCGTTTGACAGGTCTATTATCAATTAAACACGTGCTACCATCCTTAATCGAACTCTTTGTTTAACGAGGAACGCTTGATTGCTTTTTATGAAGGGTAGTCGCGAACAGTTACTTTCGGGGATGATTATTATGTTATTAACAGGATTAATTAAATTTATTCTAGAGCTTCATCATCATCATCATCCTAGCCCATTTTACGACCCACTGCTGCACAGCCCTCCTCTTAGAATGAGAGGGCTTGGGCCGTAGTTCGCGCGCGGGCACAGAGCGGATTGGGAACTTCACACATACCATTGAATTACTTCACAGGTGTGTGCAGGTTTCCTCACGATTTTATTCTTCTCCGTAAAGTTCGTGGTATATTTCAAATATAATTTCGCACATGAATTTCGAAAAACTCAGAGGTACGGGCCGGGGTTTGAACCCACGAACCTCTGCTTGAGAGGCGATAGATCAAATAGGACACGTGCTACTATTAAGCATGTTTTTTTAGTAGCATACAGGTACTGCAGGTACTAGCATGCTTATAAGGAAGCTTATTAGCATGTGTAACAGTACCATCAGCCAAATATGTGGTCTACCACCCTAAAGTTGATAATCGTTTGCATGTCATAAAACAATAATGCCAATAGACGTGTCTGTCAACTTGCAAGTTCGACTTTAGCGACATATTCATTTGATAGGAACTTGTTTAAAAATTGGTAGACCACTTATTTGGCTGAAGTGTTACAAGCATTGGGAGGCCACCCAATAGGTGGACAGACGATATCGCGAGAGTTGTGGCAAGTGGCGAGTTGTCGTTTATTGTGGCGTCCTAAAGGGAAGTCCTTGTCACGGGGTGGTGTCCGGGGAAGTTTTAAGAGTAAAGAACAAGGCGGGAACATGGCAGACAGTAATATTTATTTAAGTTAATAATAAAAGGGCACCTGCGGACAAACAGACGCGGTCTTAAGTATCTAAAAGGTATGCTTTGACACTGTATCAACAAATATAAAAATACATACTTAATCAACTTACGTTTCCGTGCCCAGTTCTTTATTTATATAATTCAATGGCACTGAAGTCCAGCAGTATCACGATTTATTGATCTTATGAAACTTCACAAATGCACTGTACAATTATAAAACCTTCCTTCGTAGAGGAGCAGTAAATTATGATCTTGTTATGGAGTTTTAAGAGATTTATAGGATCTAGGATAAAAGAAAGGTAAGTGATCAGCTCAGAGGCTCTGAATAGAATGGCTACTTGACGTAAATTGAACAGGTGTAGAATTAGAAAAGGAAATTTGAATTTAAATGTTATTTTTTCGAATATGTGCTAAACCAGACAGTACAAAGAGTTAGGAAGAAACGAGCTGTATGACACCTCGTTACAGTATGTTCAACAATGGACATCTGGCTGCCGATGAAGCTAGCCAAAAAAACGATTTTTTACCTTAGTATAATTTACCGGTTGATAAATATTTCGGGATTGAACACGGGTACATCCGAATTGCGTTCGAATTCTAAAATAAAAAATATCCCATGTTCTTTTTGAGCGACCCAGCTGACTATATATTTAACAAACTTCCAATTCTGAATTAAAAAGTACCAAACACACACTCAAACACTTTGTTAACTTTCATTCTATTTGATAGAATTGATAGAATTTATCGCTTTTTTTTATTAGGTGCTTTACTTGCATTTGGATGTAGTTATTCAGTTTATATCAAAACTAAAGACTACAATCAAATTCCATTTTGAAACATTAGATGCAAAACTATAAGGTATATCATTTATAACGGTCCGGGGGTTGCCGACGGTGCTGGCTGAAAATCAGCGCTGGGGTGTTTTTAACCTTCAGCATTATGCTGAACCTGTTTCAGATTTACAACCGCAATGACACATACCTTTGTGTTGTTTATTTGTACCTAATAATATTGTTGTGTCGTGAATAAATGTATTTTCTTTTTTTTTTTTTAAACTAATTCCGCATTTCTATCTCCAGTTCACTACTTTCAAATCTTACACCATACCTACCATCATGGCCTCATCATAAACTTTAAAATAACTCCTATCCCTAAAGAAATGTTTTATAGTCAACAGATTTACGCGGCATGCATACACGAGTGTTCACTGCACAAATGGTTTCTGTGTGAGACCGCAGTTCTGTGTTCACTGCAACACACCAGTGTATCCTCGTCTCCCGCCCCCTTGTATAACCATACAAAGTCCGGTCCAACACGGGGGTTGGTAGGTTAATTCGTGGGTCAAGCTAGTTAGGTTGTGCTGTAAAGCTTTGACGATTTACAACGTACTTTGATTTACTTTTAATGGGTCCCCGGCCAAATTTACGCGGGCAATAAATCAATATGGTGCGAGAAGCTGCCTTCCGCGTCAGTTCTTTTATGAAGTGTTATGTTTACAAGTTCAGAAACGGTTTCCGTTTATGGGAGTTGCCTTAGCTTGTGCAAGAGTAGAAAAAAATGGGAATAGAAAAGTTTAAATAGTAAATTAGAAGAAAAGCCTCTGACTCTTGACTCTGATGATGTTATGCGATAAAAGATAGTTAATTATGCATCGATTAGTGTACATGTGACCTCAAAGCCTTCTAGAAGTAGGCACTAAGCGCCTGCGTGACGATGTCCTTTTAAATCTTAGAACTCTGTAGCTTTAGCTAGCTTTTTTTGATATTTTATATACTATATACAATTCAAATACACCCTCCAATTACAGAAATGACAACTTATTTAAACATGCAAATTAAAAATTGAATAGGCGAAAATGAAGATAGCTGACAAAAAATTGTCTTAAAAATATGTTCGGTAAATTAACAGAACCTTTAGGGACATTGTGATATTGGTTTTTGAATCCTTGAAATTTCAGAGGAGTTAACGCTTTGGTATGCGTGCGTGCTGGTTGATAGAGTTTGAATATATCGATTACTTTATCGACAAAAAAAAATATTTCGTAATAATATCTCACAAAATTACAGGTCGAAATTGGAAATTGGAATAGAAGAGGAAAGGCCTTTGCCCAGCAGTTGGACATAAAGTAGGCTATATAAAAAAAAAATTGTCCCTCCTACATCTTTTACATTGGATTTGTTTATTTCAGATTTATATTTTTTATTTATTTTAGTGAATATGATACACAATATATCATCCTTATTATTCATTACTGATAAAGCTACCTGTAGTCATCCATGCAACTGTATCAAAATATGGGGAGCTCATTATAATTAAAATCTCATTAACATCAAAAAAGAGAAAAAAAAAAACCAATTAAATCATACAATATGAATTTATGAAGTTATCGACATTCTTACTTCCCTATTTTCTCATTTAGCTTGACACCCATACTAATTTCACGCTTGTACGTCGAGCCCCTGAACAATAGTTGGAACCCATACAAACATTAATTGAACAAATTTGTGATTACGTAATTTTAATTAATTCGGCGTAAATTGATATTTGATAAAGCAACTCTGTTTAGTACATATATATTTATAATTACTGCCTGTAGTAGCGTCTGTTATCGTAAGCTGAAATCAATGGTGGATAAAATATTCGTAATAGAAAAACAAAAAAGCTCCCATCGTTTGTTTTTTTTTTGTTTTATTCTAAACAAGCTTTAACTCCCGGCATCTGACGTAGAATGTTTACACTATACACTATAGCAGAAATAACTCAAAAATCACTTTTTTTGGAGTTACCGCCTTTTGCCTTTCGAAGGCAGTATAGAGGTCAACGCGATGACTAAAATTTCTGAAAAATTTACTGTTTCGGCGGGAAATAAATTATAACAAATATTATATTATGACATTCGAAAGTTATGAGACTGGACATGTATGCACCTCTGATTAGATTATCGACGGGCTACCCAACGATATGTACCCACCGTAAGTATATTTCACAGCACTCTTCGTCGTAGTCGGCTAAGCCACAAACGTCCGCCTCGGCGAGTCCGGAACTATCGGATCCAACTAATTACCCGGACATCCGTTGATATCCCCAATTCGAGGACTTACTTTTTCAGTTTCTTTTAAAAACATACGAATTAACTTGTACTAATTTTAAATCAATCATTTTGATGTATTCATTTTAAGTAAGTATTATTTGAATTCTTGTCAGAAATAATTGATCAGTAAGTAGTTGAATAAATTCGTTACTATAAGTAATTAATTATAGAATCATATAGAATCGATTTCATGTCGAAATTTCTTACAGAAGAAAACTGAAGGTCTATATAGGTAGGTTAAGAGAGGGCTATGTATGGGCCCGGCTGATATGATGATGATGATTAATCATGGTTTATCAATTACTTAAAAACCAAAGAGTAAAATTATTATTTACCAACCGTAACGTCTTACCAACAGAACATCATATTGAACAAAGAGCTTTTCTAAAACAATAGCTTCAAATGAAACTCAAACCGAAATCCATAAAATACTCTTAACCAAACAGTTACTCAATTGCAAATCAAACCTCTAGAACTTTGCTGTTAATGATGCTAACTTTTCTTTATTTTGTCCATAGACTTAGCCTAGAACAAAACCAACCTAAGTCTGTTACAAATTTGAAAATACTCTCGGACAAGAAACTTTAAGTTTTTAGGCCCCGACTTAAGGCTGTCGGAGAGTGAGTGTGTGGTTGGTGAATCTGTCTATACAACAGATGTTACAGTCAGTCGTTTTATTCGACTAGAAAAGTTCTGGAACAAGTTTCGTAGTGATGTCCGGGCTTTGGCACAATTTTTGTTTTCAAATCTTATACATCAGTTGATCCTGAAAGGATCTTTGTCTGATAACACGTTATTAGGTACAAAAACAAAGAAAAATGAAACTAAAACTAATCTATTCCTATTTTGTAGACTCATAAATGCATTTATTTTCAAATAACTATAACAATGAATCGTAAAAACCAATAATAATAATAAAAAAAGCATTTTTTTTTATTTATATACTTATTTTATTTTATTCAAAGCTAATCATTCTCGAAGTAAATTAATTTTATTGTTATTATTTCAATAAATAACACCCCTCTTTTTGCGTCGGGTGTTAAAAAAGGATCTGGTTGGTGGACGTCCTACGCTGCGCTTGCCGATTCGCGGTCTCCATTCAAGAGAAAATCTTGATAGTAATATCATTTCGATTCAACTCTCGCGCATCCCTAGACAAGTTCAGCAGCAAGCGTTCGTGAGTTGAAAATTTATTTAGCAAACCTTTTTTGAATACCTATTGAAAGTTCTCTCTATTGTGTACGACCACCGACTTTCGGTGCCGACGTTTATTGATGTGATTTGATAATATTGGGAACTCTTTAGGTCATTTTTAACCCCCGACACAAAAAGAGGGGTGTTATAAATAAATAAACATCACGGGACAATTCGCACCAATTGACCTAGTCTCAAAGTAAGCTTAGCAAAGCTTGTGTTATGGGTACTAAGCAACGAATAAATATAATTACATATATTTTTTTTATTTGAAAATTTTAGTTTTGATTTGTTAGTAAATAATTACATATATAGATAGATACATACTTAAATACATATTAAACGCCCAAGACCCGAGAACAAACATTCGTTCGTATTTATCATACAACTATCTGCCCCGACACGGGAATCGAGCCCGGGACCTCAAGCTTCGTAGTCAGGTTCTTTAACCACTAGGCCATCTGGTCGTCAAAGTTCGTTCAAAGTCGTTATAAGTTTGACACAATGTCTATCTGTCTGTGGCATCGTAGATCTCAAACGGTTCGATGGAAGAAATAAAAGTCTGTTGTAGATAAATTACTTACCGACAGCGTGGAATTGCATATGTACTAGTAAATATTGTATTTATATTTAGGCATTCCACTTTAGTGAGAGAGAGACAACGATATGTAGATCTCTTTCTCTCTCCAATGCCTATGAACACACAATACCACTATATATGTAATTCCAAGCTCTCAGTACCTAATTTATCTAAAATCTGTAAATATATTTCAGACGTATTTTCTACGTTACCTACAATACTCATAGACTGCAATTAACTTTGATATGGTATATTTCGACGTTACTAATTATTAGTAACGTGATCATAGGAAAACTATAACTATTAGGTACGACTGTATGTATGGAGAATGACCAGTTTAATACATCAGTGAGTATGACGCATTAAAATGCTTCAAAATATCGAGAGCTTTCTTTTATTGCGATCTGCATCTAGTAGAAAACATGTCTAATGTACTAAACTAATTTAAAACTAGTACCAAATATATTACTAAATAAAAAACTTAGTCAATCGTTAAAAATTATGTTTAACACGTAAGCTCATAAAAACTGCATTTTTAGACATGGCTAAGAGGTACTTAATTATTTAAAGAAAGAAAGAAAGAATGAAAATAATTTATTTATAACAGCAATGACACATTAAGGTTAGGAAAAATAACAATAAGAAGTGTTGCCGCTATAAAAAGGTCTCGGCTCAGCATATCGCTGGTTGAAAACCAGCACTGGTCTTCCGCCGGGCCACAGAAGAGTGAAATTACGGAAAGTCACACAAAACAAATCAAATACAAAAATAGCTACGAGACTAAAATATAGGTTGGCTGTATAGCCCACATTATCATGGCAACAGTACATGTAATGAAAAAGATAAGAATAATTGACATTGACATATGACAATAACATTATGACATCAGCAGACAACACGCGAAATAAAACCAAAACGATCGTTCATCCACCATTACCTCTCATATTTCGTTTTCTAGAATTTTTTTACCGTACAACGGCAAAAACTACTAGACACTGGCAAAATTGTCCTCCGATGGACAGAGCCATATTTTTTTAAAGAAACAACAACAACAAAACCAAAACAATGTTGATAGAAATTTGAGTTAAAACGATACGAATAAGAGCTACGAACAGCTATTTGTGGTTAAGATACTTTTTTTAATTGTTTGAACTTCAGCGTAATAATCCTCATTACCTTTGCCACTCTTCCATTCTTGTCGACCTTGTACCCAATCACATCCAACTCAATCTAAAAATAATAGCATTCCTGTTAATAGTAATAACAAAACTAAATATTTATGCCAAAAAAATTCCGAGAAACCGACTGCGTTTTCAAAGAACTACCTGTTGCCAGACAATACTGTTGATATAAAAACTGAACACACCCTAAATTCAACTATAGAAACTTTTACCTTAAACACAACAACTTTAAGTTCAAATTGCATTAACGTTATAATTGGGTTGCAAGTCAAAAAATATTAGACAAAAAATCAAGCCATGGGAAGATCCAGGGTTGTACATAAATCAATATTGAATTATTATAATGAAGTTTTTAATTATGTGAGACGATCATCTATTGATTGCATTTGTTCATTGGTGCTTACCTTACTAAATATTATAAATGCCATTCATCACACTAAAACGGCTATACAGATTTGAATGAAATTTAATAGGAAGTAGGATATTATGTATGTGGTTTCGCACCTTTAAGTTTTTCGAAATTTAAGGTTTACAGTGAAGGAAAACATCGTGAGGAAACTTGCACAAACCTGCAAAGCAATTCAACGGTGTGTGTGAAGTTCCCGATCCGCAATGGGCCGGCGTGGAAACTATGACCCAAGCCCTCGCGTTCCGAGTGAATGCCTGTATCTATTATAGCAGTAGAACGTATATAGGCTGGGATGAGGTGATGAGGTGCGGTGAGGATATACGTGATAATTTTCAAATGGAGCTCACAATACCAGCACCAAGTAGCCCACAGTAGTAGTTCACAGAAACCATCAGTAACATAGGGGTATCTTGATCGTCTTTATATTTAATCAGATAGCCGCTTTTATGCTACATCCTACGAAAAAAATATTCACCTAAGTATAGAATTAATAGTATATTTTGATATATTTTTCAAAAAAAATCAAGATTTGGATTGCCATCTTTTAAAAGGCATGCCAATTGCGATAATTTGCGCAAAATGGCGGCGCCAATTGTGAGGATCCTTTTTTAAAGATGGCTGCCGCCCGAAGGGTTATAGGTACTCGAGTCCAGAATTAGGTGAACCAACTTGACAGTTCACTACACACAAATGTTGCCACAGTTACACCAGTGCTGTAATATCGATATAAAAAAAAAAACTTAATATCGGTGTTAGAAAAAATACTCAATCCGAAATAATAATAAAATAATTATTTTATTTGAAAGATTTCGATAAAAATGTTGTCTATTCGGGAAAGACGCCATCCGCCATTTTGTTTTAGTGACATTTTATATACTTATGTCATTTGATTTAACTGCCATCGGCTTGTTTGGAACTATTTCCGTTATTGTGAAATTTTCAGTAAGTTCATTATTTGTTTATTTATTTATTTAAGGAGAACCAACAGCTAAAACACAATATTATGTAGAAGGAATAGCAATACAGAGCCAATTACAGGATCCCACAGATAGCCATAGTATACATGTTTAAGCTTAACTTAAATGAAGTGACGCGCACCATATCAGACGTCACACCATGCCAAACAAAACACCACAGAACTTCAAATGAAATTACTATACTCCTCAACACATAGTACTTATTTCCTTTAAACAAATATTACAACAAAGTTAAATGATACTTCACATTAGGTTAGCACGGCACCACCCAAAGAGAGAGTATACCAAGACTTAAGCTTAAGGATACTAAGATATCTAAGGTGATACCAACGGTGCGTTCAATCAAAGAACCAGGACGCCAATCTTCGCCTCACGGATGGAATGTTGCAGTTAAAAATGTCAATGTCCATTTCTTTCATCAGATTATTTAAATTAACGCTCGCTCGCTTGAGAAAGCTGTTTTGCCTGTACCTAGTTGATGTTGTTAACCTTTTTGTCGTTTTCAGGCCTAAAGCTATGAAAATAAAGTCCAAAAGTAAAAAAACATTTTCATTCTGCGTTTACACAAGGTTATATCGACATTTGTATGATCGACATATTCCCATTTGTTTTTGCTGTCCGTTACATTGTTTTTTCAGTTGTCAATCTAGTTCGCCTTCTTTTGGGCTCGAGTATAGGTATACAATACAAGTATCGCACAAACGTTGCGGAGCAATATACATAGGACGTAGGTAAATGGCTTTAGTAACAACTTTCATTAATTTTAAACAAGCCACAACCACGCTCTATTTAAGTCAATAAAGTAACATTATTGAAACGGCCATGAAAGTCAAAGTTTTCTGGTTGTTTGTTGTAACACGGAGATTCCCGTGGCTAGGCACGTGATGAACACGTGACGTCGCCCGAAGTTGCTTACATAAAGACCGGTAAACGCGTGATAAGGTTAAGGTAGTATGTTAAGGGTTCATCCGTCCCGAGACCTCGGACTGGACGTCCAACGGGCAGCGGAGCGGCGAGCGTGTATTTCCTCTCAAAAAAGATCAGTTTTCTTTTCTTTCTTATTTGGATGTTCAGGAAAATGAAAAAAACTGACGAGTGCTGAGTGACATTAACATTTTAAGACCTTAGGCTGCGGCTCCACTGAGGCGGAGGCGAGCGGAGCGGAAAGTGATGGTAACGAGGCAGAGAGATGACATGTCATATGGATTCAACTAATAGGATGGATTGGTGGATTTCTTCAAGATAATTTAGAAGCGATCCTAATTCTGTCAGACGATACCACAACGCACATCGCCGCAGAAGCTCCTCTCCATGCAAAACACGAGAGCCCCACGCACACAGTAATAAGCGACCAGTCTTTCTGTACCTACTTATCTTTTTTGTGCATCCTCTGCCCTTTCCAAAACTTGTTCGTACCAACAGCTGATGTGGCTTTATAAACAGAACATCACAAGCAAATCTCGACTCAAACTAGGGCAACTTACAACATTATTTTCCGTATCTTTCTTCTCACAATACGTCGTAAATTGTTTTTTTTCCCGGGCCATGTGTGAAGTTGGCTTGTGTTTACCCTTCAAGGGTTTTATAGACCTTGCATTCTTGTAGTAGGGTCATTTTACGAATGATGCTGTAGTGAAGCAGTAGAAGTTTCCTGGGTAACTTTGCATAGAAGTGTAGGTATATTTGAAAAGTCGACGTTAAAAAAGATGCATGTTAGGTATCTCCACGTCTTTACTGCAGGTTACAAAATTTCAAAATCATTTATTCAGTAAATAGGCCACAATGGGCACTTTTACACGTCATACTACCAGCGCTTTCGGACATTGTTACAAACGTTATACACCGATTACAAAGCTATACTTGTGTACCTCCAGTGAAGACTAGTACAACTCGACCTGAAACGATATCACATTTATGACACTTTGAATGATTCAGAAAAAACAGCCTATTTATAAAACATGTTCTACATATACATATAGCTCTTAAAACAATGCAAATAATTTTGTGCTAAATGATACTTACATCTGACTAATTTTAATTTTTTGTTATAGCTTGACGCCAATCACGCCAATGTCTGTCTGTCTGTTGCATTGTAGCTCTCAAACGGATTTACCGATTTCGATACATTTTTTCACATGAAACCGAGTTTTCTTGCGGTTTGTGTTAGCTACATAGCAACATACATATGTTATGCATACTGAACCAGTGAGATACACCTTTGGCCCCATCTGCACTTAACATCAGGTGAGATAGGGTCAATATGGTTAGTTTCATGTAAAAAAATATATGTATGTATATGTATTAGTGAGTACCTATATATGTATGTGTATTTATAGTTAATTTTTGAGTTAATTTAAATTTCGGTTCTATTACCTTTTCATTGTACGTGTAGTGTCTACTCTTATGTCTGATGTCCTGTCAATCGTTCAAAGGTTAACTGGAAGAGATCCCTTTAAGGGATAATTTCGCCTTTGTACATCTTATTATCCCGTGTTCTGTTATTTTCACGTATTTTTATGTACAATAAAGAGTTTTACATTATAATACAATACAATAAATGTTTATCGTAATCTGTTTAGCTGTTATTCAGATATTAAACTTTGAAATAAAAATGTCGGGATTTTGCAACTTTTCTACTTTTGTTGGTTTATTGTGAAATGTCAATAAATCTGACCAAGGCATGGATTTAAAATGCCCTCGTGTAAAGTCAGCATCAAAAGTAGGTGCATACTTTTGTAGTTACTTTGTCGTTTTACACCATACAATATATATATTTTTTTTTATATACGACTGGATGGCAAACGAGCAAGTGGGTCTCCTGATGGTAAGAGATCACCACCGCCCATAAACATCTGCAAACCAGGGGAATTGCAGATGCGTTGCCAACCTAGAGGCCTAAGATGGGATACCTCTAGTGCCAGTAATTTCACCGGCTGTCTTACTCTCCACGCCGAAACACAACAGTGCAAGCACTGCTGCTTCACGGCAGGATTAGCGAGCAAGATGGTGGTAGCAATCCGGGCGGACCTTGCACAAGGTCCTACCACCAAATTTGATAAATGTGTTAAAATGACAATGTAAAAAAGTGATCCGCTACTTTTGATGCTGACTGTACTATAAGAGAGAATCTCTCCAGGCAGTGAAGCATTATTATATATTATTAGCCCTGTTCTAAATACAAAACATATTATTGTTACGTCATACACTCAACGTCATCCAAAATAATTTGTTCCAGAACTTCCCGGGGGTTGTAACTCTCAACAAAATGTTTATGCGGATCAAATAATATAATTGTGCTCATCAAATCTTACCCAAAAGAGGAGTTGGCAAATCAAATTAACGTTGAAATAAGGACGAAACAAACAGATTTCGTAGGAAGTTTAATGCGTTCCGGTACAAAGGCTAGAACTGCTGGAATACGGACGGAATTTGTTTTTTATCTGATTGATTCGCCTTTCTGGTGAGGAGAGACATTACTAAACGGGTATGATTTTATTGATCACCTAATAAATGCGTTTTCGGCGACCTTATAAATAATATTAAATATAAAAATATAAATATAAGTAGGGATAATGCTGTTAACGTTTACGAAACGAAATAAACGTTTTTTCGACATCACTGTGTTTGGTTCTAATTTTGGTAACAACAACAAAACTTGTCGCAACCGAAATACCTTCCCGATCTGCCACATTGCTGGTTTTGCTTTTACTTCTGTTTTCTTCATATGCTTTTAATTATAATGACGTCACGACGACCAGTCAAACTGCTTATTGTTATCGACTTTACAACATGACATAATCTGCTTGCAAAAGCATCCTAAGTTCCAGAGCAACCCGACAAAAAATCTATTGCAGACACCAAACCCCTTATCGTTTTGAGCATCATTAATCTTTCTAAGTTATGTTTTTATTTGAGACCAATACTGGTTGCCTTTAGGGGTAAAAAATACTACCTGTTCATCTACTTATAAAGCTGACAAATATATACATGCCTTTGAAAGAGTGTGTGCGTCTCTACTTCAATAGTGTAATGCCGGTGCCCTCGTTTGAGTCTGGAGAGTAAAATAGCAATTCATCATCATCATCATCATCATCATCATCATTATCCCAGCCTATATACGTCCCACGTGCCAACATCCGCGGTACAGGAAGGCCTCCTAAGAGATGGACGGATGACATCCGGCAGCAAGCCAGTATTAACTGGATGAATGTGGCAGGGGGCAGACAGACGTGGAAACGTGAAGAGGAGGCCTACGTTCGAAGACGGACGCAACGAGGGCTGCTATAGATAGATGGATATATATACGTCCCACTGCTGGGCACAGGCCTCCTCTTACAATGAGAGGGCTTGGGCCGTAGTTCCCATGTGGGCCAAGTGGGGATCGGGAACTTCACACGCACTAATGAATTGCTTCGCAGGTTTGTGTAGGTTTCCTCACGATGTTTTCGTTCACCGTAAAGCTCGTGGTAAATTTCAAATGTAATTTCGCACATGAATATCGAAAAAATCAGAGGTGCGAGCTGGGGTTTGAACCCACGATCCTCTGCTTCAGAGGCGATAGGTCAAACCACTAGGCCACCACGGCTGGGCTATTTATGACAAGGTTAAACGTTACACGAGGCAATGAAGTAAATAATTACTTACCTAGTATTTTTACTTCTTTTCACCCCCGTCGCAAATACAGGGGCGTTAGTAAGTTTGACGCCAATATTTGTCTGTTTATCTGTTTGTGGAATCGTAGCTTTCAAACAGATGATTTTAATGCGTTTTTACACTTGAAACTGACTTTCCTTGTGGAAACTCTTAGCAATGTTTGATGAAAATCGGTTTAGCCGTTTTAGAGACATAAACAGACGTAGACTTTTGGATAGACGTAGGTATTTTAAAGTCGCAGATGAGCAAAGTAATTGTTTTAGTTCATGGAAATATTATTGAACTATGAAATGACAATGTTGGGGATTTTTCAACTATTCTAAATTGGTAAGGTTATACCTATTAATATTACAAATGCGAAAGTTTTTGTGTGTGTGTGTGTGTGTGTGTGAGTGTGTGTGTTTGTTACTTCTTCACGCTAAAACGGCTGGATTTAGATGAAATTTGGTATGTAGATAGCTGGACATCTGGAATAACACATAGGCTACTTTTTATCCCGATATTCCCACGGTAAGGGATAAAATCTCCAAATAACCGCTGGGCTTAGAGTCATGAAATTTGGTATGTAGATAGCTGCACGTCTATAATAACACATAGGCTACTTTTTATTCCGATATTCCCACGAGATAGGGATAAAATCTTGAAATATCAACCGCTGGGCTTAGAGTTGAAATTTTGGACAGTTGTTCTTAACACAACCTACCACACCAATTTTATAAAATCCTGAAATTTCAATTGTATCAGATCGAATTGTTTACGCGTGCGAAGCCGCGGGTAAAGTCAAAGTCAAAGTCAAAATATCTTTATTCAATTTAGGCTATAACAAGCACTTATGAATGTCAAAAAAAAATCTACCACCGGTTCGGAAAAACCTCTGTTGAGAAGAATCCGGCAAGAAACTCAAAAAACTAAACAGTAGGTAGGTAAACTCTAGTAGGTACCTATATCCTAAAACTTTGTACCCAATGATACGCCACAGAAATATAACTAACAATTATTACCTTATTATCATCATTTATAAAGTACAACCCACCGCCAGATTTCGCCTGACAAAACTTTTGTCAAAAAAAAACCGTCAACTCATGGAATTTTGGCAATTTGATTGTTGAAGTCACTTTTGTGCTGATCGATGACTTTAACCAACTGTCTGTACCCTGGGGTGTGATCAATTTTATAAATTTGTCTATTTGTATCTCACGTAGATTAAATCGTGTCAAAAAGTACATCAATTGAAAAGTCAAGGTGGGTCATATTTTGAGCTTTTAACCGCGTCAATTTTCGTATTTTTTTATGAATGAACTGGAATTCGATGACATTTTCGATTATTTTTAGACGTCCTGTACTTCTACTAGTTAACTTGGAAACTGTAACCGATCTTTTACCATAAACGCCCAAATGACCCGGGTGTTAACTTTTAAAATGTGTTTAGACTTAACAAAGCTATTAGTATTAGGATTAGCTTTCTTTGGTATTCTTTTCTAGGGCATCTGCATGCTAAACTACGATATTAAACCCACTGTTAGTCCACTCTCAGTTATTTCATCTTATGTAACTAGATTTATGAAGCCATCCCTGTTTAATACGTTTGATTCAGAAGAGACCGCGACACCAATATTTGTGTCATATAAAATTACAAGAACTTAACAAGGAGTAGCAAAACAGACCCAAAATCTATTTAATAAATCAGATCAACTGCTAGATTCCCATTTAACTAATCAGCTGATAGCCAATTCGAAACCAACCCCAGAAATCTATTCTACCTACACAATTGCTCAAAGCTCTTCCGATAATTCAAATACTACCCATGCGATACCAGGACGTCAGAAAAAAAAAACAAAAACACAAGTCCCATTTACTCACACACAAACACATACGTAAATTCAACACCATTGTGAAAAGAACTTAATGTAAGACTAATAACGTTCATTTACAACCTTCCTTCTAGTATGATAAAATAACGCACACAACTTTAAAACTCTCCAGCAAACCCATATAAGCATGCTTAAAAGTTTAAACTTGTGTACGGCGTGGTACTATACTATAATACCAATGTGTGCGTAAGTTCTATAGCCGTGTATAATAGGGCTGCTTGGATGTACACCATGCTTATGATATAAGTGTGAATGTGAGTGTAAGCCATCATGGGTTGTGCTTGTGTGCAGTGTCAGGTAACATCAGCTGTTGCGTTGCGCCCGCGTCGCCCATATGATCTCAAGGCCGGCTTGTGGGTTTTTTTGGTCCGTCGCTTGATAACGTCTGTGATATGAAGAGTAAAATTGTGGAGAATTCTGGAGCTTTAACTGACAAGAAAACGGCCAGTATTCAAATGTCTTAATAATATGCAACTATGTTGAGATAATGTAACTAGCGTATGTTGCATTTCTAAACTTTTAGATTGGGCACTGTAAAAGAGGGTTTAAGAAACGTAACCTGGTTTAAAGAGTAATAGGTTTAAGGAGTTTAAAGTAAGTGCCTAGTGTAATCCACCCTTTTCTCAATTCTAAATAAACTACTTTCAGGTTTTAAGATAAGATAATACTTTATTTTTCAAAACACACACACACACACACAAACAAAAAACACATCAACAATAAATGAAAGAAAACAAGTAGGTAACACTCAGTTTCACTGAAATTTCAGTTATTTATACAGAAACCTCGAGGAGTTTACCAATCATCATCATCATCCCAGCCTATATACGTCCCAACAGGCCTAGAACAAGAAGTTCCCACGCTCAGTGCGGATTGGGAACTTACCAATACCATTATATTATTATTAGTTTACCAATACTCAAGTAGAAATATAAAATAAAATACTTACCCATTTATATGACTGCTCATTAAGTTTTTTTTTCAAAATGTCTTTGGCAATCATCATTTTATCTCAATTACAGGAAATCATAACGCGGTTTATTCCTTTATAACCTTTTTCATGCTGTCATAGTCATTACACTAATTAGGTCTGCGATATCAATTATCTTAACTTCATTAATAACTGGCTTCCTTAGTTTCAACGTTAAATCCTTTTAGTCCTTTAGTTTATTTCCCAACTCAGGTGTAGCCTCTTGTAACATCCAGCTGCAAATTGTCTATTTTCTAAGTAGCAAAATTGATTCATTCTAAAAGTTTCACTGGTGCACTAGTCTAATTATTTAGGTACTAATTTTAAACTTAACTGAATCAACTTTCGCCTAGCCGTAGACGTGGACGGATATAGTGGGGCATCGTACCTAAAGGGGCAAAGTCAAGGAGCCGGAGAACCAAAAACATTACGAAATCAATTCTCGAAGGAAACAAACGATGGTATCTCCAATTCTTTTATATTTTTTCTCTAATGTTTGTTTGTTAATTTTGTATGCTCATTCCTGCGTGAGTTCTCGTTCCCTGTATTAATTATTTTCCATATTTTGCCCATTCGGCTTGTAATTAACTTTTTTCCAATAGGTACAAACTTCACGTTTAATTGGCGAAATACGCGTTAATTATTATGATTCCGCTCATTTTGAACGTTATTGTGGAAATTTAGGTAGGTAATTATTGAGAAAATGAATCCCTTTGATGTTCAGCTTCGGTAGCTAATTTCATTTAACATCTGGTTAATTTGGAAATCATATACTTACCTTAATATATTTCCATGTATAATTATACGTATGTGTTTTAAGGTACTATTTATATGGCATCTCCCGTTAAGCCTTAGGTTCTTGAGGAAAATGGTGTTGATAGATGGCCAAACGGACAAACAAACGGACAGACAGACAATCATAAAAGTGATCGTATATGGATTTCACTTTTTTATTTGAGATACGAAACGAAACCCTAAAAAATAGTTTCGAGATTAAATCGTGCCACTGATGGAATAAGTTGGTGGCACTAGGTAAAGAATGCGGGGCAATTTTACCTTCTCAGAAAGCTGTATGCCCTCGGAAAATTTTATTCAAAAGTTCAAGCATTAAAACATAGCGTGTCATTTAAAAAGATGTAAATCTCACTACCATTCTTCTCACTATCTCACTAATATAAATGCGAAAGTTTGTAATTCTGTTTGTTTGTATGTTTGTTTATAACTTCATCACGTCTAAACCACTGAACCGATTTAGTTGAAATTCCGTACATGGATAATAGGATAGATTTTAGGATATTGCGGGGAAGTGAACACCTGCGATAGCCGAATTCTACCCGGACGGAGTCACGGGTAGCGTCTAGTAATTCATATAACCTGAGGCCGTATTGCGACACTCGCGCAATAAATGACAGATTTTTACGTCGATTGCGAGCGTCAGATTAGACCTCTGGTTATCATCACTATCGTCTTTGAAAATTTAACTATACTGAATATTCAACAAATCGTGGTAACCTGTGGTTTAACCTATGGCCTCTCAAGCTGGGGGTCGTGGGTTCAAGCCCGGGTTCACACCTCTGAGTTTTTCAGAATTATGTGCGAAATTACATTTGAACTTGATAAAGACTTCGAAGGAAGATATCGTGAAGAAACCTGTATACACCTACGATGAAATTCAATGGTGTGAAGTACGCGATCCGCACTGGGCCCGCGTAGGAACTACATCCCAAGCTTACTCATTATGAGAGGAGGCTTGTGTCCTGTATCCAGTGGGAAGTACATATATGATGAGTTATTCTAAACTCAAATAATCTCCGGCTGCCGTTCTTTACATGTATTTATTTAGAACTCCAAGAGAATTTATTTTCTCTTCTCGTTTTACTTATACCTACTTACCGGAAACCTTCTAAAATCTAACGCTATCACTACTTCCCAAACTAAATCAAACTCTCTAGACAAAATAAATTCACTTACCTCCCGCAGGCTAACGCAATTCGTTAGAAGAAATCACATCAAACTCAGTTCAGTTTTTTTACATTTGCTCCCCAATACCTAAACAAACATGCATGTGTGCGTGGGTTGAATGCTAACGTAATGGGTATGGGAAAAAGAAGAGTCCCTGAACGAGACGGGGGTATACAGAGGCTTCGGGTTAGAGTGGGACGGGAATGGTTTTATTTTTCGGTTTCTAAAGCTCGGCGGGAGGCAAGGTGCACCGTTGCAATTGTGACCTGACTGATGGTTGAAAAGTCCGGCGCTTTAGTTTGACTACGTATATTGAAGCTAGCTTTTTCCTGCGGCTCTGGTAACATCAGATTTACCTACTTTTCATTGCATTCTATCGCTTTTATTAGATCTGGCGGCTGAATTTATTTATCATCATAATATCGGCCTGTATAAGTACTACTATAGGACACAGGCCTCCTTTCAGAATGAGAGAGCTTCAGAAGTTCTCACGTGGGCCCATTGCGGTTTGGGAACTGCATACCATTGAATTTCATCGCAGATATGTGCGTTTCATGGTAAAGTTCAAATGTTATTTCGCACATAATTTCGAAAACTCAGAAGTGTGAACCTGGGTTCGAACCCACTACCTCCTGCTTGATTGGGAACTTAATGATTGATTGACAGTTGATATTAGAGGTTTTATTAAAATTTACATCTTGGTCTTCCTTTTCATGAAACAACGTAGAAAATTTTGTGTCCATAAACTTCGTGTGTCTTCGTGTGGTTGAGTTTTAGAGATTTTGCATTAAGTAATACATCCTGATGCTATGAAAAAAATATGTATGATTTGAATACAGTATGTATGTAGGTATAGTCACCAGCATTAATGTCTGCCACAGCGGAACGTGCAAAAATATCTGACACGTCCTTCCGGCCCTGGAAATAGAGTCGTATCAGATATTTATGCACGCTTGTTGTGTTAGATATTGGTGCTGGTGACTGTACTTACTTGCGACTACATACCGGGAGACGAGGCTTTAGCAGACCTCCCACTAGGTGGGATGACCACAATACGAGAGTTTACTGGCACCCGGTGAGTTGTCGTTTATTGCGGCATGCCAAGGGATCGGCTTTTATTCAAAAGCAGATGTCTTCCGATTGATCATGATGATGATGATGATGATGATGATGACCTACTTACTGCTGCTATACTTAAATTCACACAGGAAAAGAAAGTCAAGAGTTTCTTTAATGACAGAATTAATCCTCCGGATGTCAAAAACAGAATCAATAAAGAAATAAAAATGATTGTTTTTATTACGTACAGATAACAGCCTGTGAATATAAACTTTTGTCTTGGCCCACGTTAAACCTTTCTGGCTTTTTAATGTGAAACATTCTTACACATGTAATTTGTAAGCAATTTTTCGACAACTTTCTGGTATCCATCATCCATCTTCAGTCAGAAGACAACACTCCACTTTGTGCCCGCAACTCTTGCGTTGTTAGTCCACCTAGTGGGATGCCTGCCAACGCTTCGTCTTCCGGTTCGTGGTCGCCACTCGAGGACCTGTCTCCCCTAATGGTTATTTGT
Organism: Choristoneura fumiferana; assembly: GCF_025370935.1. Taxonomy (NCBI): domain Eukaryota; kingdom Metazoa; phylum Arthropoda; class Insecta; order Lepidoptera; family Tortricidae; genus Choristoneura; species Choristoneura fumiferana. Next base: position 847,691 of record NC_133485.1, on the reverse strand, counting down.
TGATTTGCATATTTATCGAGCTATAAGTCACCGGATTGTAGTTCTTCGGTCAAATTCCGTATTTCGGATTCCATCGCATTAAAAACTTCCAGCATTCCTCCATAGCTCGTTGCGAGACTCTGAGCCAGGTATATGTTTAAGAAATGCTGGTAATTCGAAAAGTGCCAGAGTGTAATGGTTGTCAGGAAGAGGTCGCTTTTAAGCGATAAGACCGCCCTTTGTCTACCCTGAATCGAAGAGTTTATATTATAAGTTTTTTGTACTGATTTGTGGTATGCAATAAAGAATTCTTGTATTGTTGTGATTGTTTTTTTGGAGTCTTCTTGTATTTTTTATTTCAACTCCAAATTTGTTACTTTTAGGAGTACCTATCCTGCTTAAGTAGCGTAGTAGAAAAAAGCAACCTGAGATATGTATGCATAGGAAAAAATCGTGTCTAGATTCCTGTCCAGCACTGGTGTAGGGGTTATAGCATGCAGCACGGATTGCTGAGGACCTGGGTTCGATTCCCAGTGCTGGTCTCTTTTTCTGGTTTTTCTGTGCATCCATATGTCTCAGTTTGGATTTTCGATGTTCTTGTATTGTATTTGTATTTGTGCCAGATTCGGTTATATTTTTAAATGTAATACGTAGACCTAGAAGTAGATTTCAAAGCAATCACATACTTCTTAAATACTCCTAAAATACAAACAAAACTTTGCTAACGGCAGTCCTAGCGCCATCTTTTGGGGTTATGCGCAATAATGCTATGCAAGGTAATTTTAAAGTTCATTTTACAAAGCTTTTTATATAGAGTTCAGTTGAATTGACGTCAACTTTTAAAAAAAGTAGTACTTATTAAATAATGCATTTAGCAAAAAAACAATTGAAAGTCAGCACATTACGTTCCCGTCTATTTATACATCTAAAATCAAGTAGATATTGCTTGCTGCTTAGGAACCTATAGAAAGTAGAGAAAATAGGTAAGAATTTCATTGTCATGACAGGAAAACGAAATTATTTTGAATGTTAAGAATGAATCAACATCGGCCATTTATACCTGTACTACTTTTTTTTCGTTAAATTTAATTTATTTTTAGTCTAGTCTATAGGTAAATCTCGAATACAAAAGTATAGTATCACCAACTTTCTAAAACTCTTCCTTACCCAGTCTAAAACTTGCTCTAAAATTACGACATTCCCTTATAACCTATTTGAACTAAACACAGCTGTTCGCTCAGCTGATCACGCACACATATGCGCCTACGCACACACGCACGTATGTACGTGTGTGCGTGCGTCCCGGGTGAAAAAACAGGACCCGTTTGACGAGGCGAGCTTTTGTGCCCCATCCGTCGATGGTTAGCCACAGAATAATAGGTTACAGAGGGCAATTTTAGTTTTTACCTTAGAGCAAATCTAATTGAATCTTCTACGTCCTGTTCTTATTCATTACTAGCCATTGCCCCCAATTCCGTCCGCGCTAATTCGTTTATCGCTATCCCACGGGAACAAACTATCTCTATACCGAATCTCATCTAAATCGGTTCAGTGGTTTGAGCGTAATGAAGTAACAAACAAACAAACAGACTTAGAAACTTTCGCATTTATAATATTAGTGAGATCTTTAACATTATGGCCTTTGCTGTGTAGTGGGAAAGAATAGGCTAAAAATAATAATAATTTAACATAGATTGAGCCTTGCAAAGTGCCACTTTTTAATTCAAAATTAGGGTTAGATGACGAAGCCCCTAAGTCAGCAGGGCTACTTCGAAACTCGAAGTTCGTGTCATGCGGTCCCTCTGACACTTATACTATTTAATACGAGAGCGAGAGGGACGGTACGATACGAACTTCGAGTTTCGAGTTTCGTAGTAGCCCTGTAGGATGTTTATTGAACGTATGACGATGATATCGTGTATTCGTGATGATGATAATTATTTAGGCAATAACGATTTAACATCACATTAAAAACTATGGTTAATTTTTTTCATGAGTTAGGGATATTTTAGCTAATTGGTAGATTTAGACCTTAGTGTGAAGTTTCGTACGAATATAAAATAAAATAAGATGTCATAAAACATAAGGTATATTTGTTTTAACAAAATGTTTTTTAACTCTCAGCCTCAGACTAAACTTGACTAAACAAGAACTGTCCAGTCTACAGAATATTATTGACTTGTTCTCTGCCTCCGGTTCCACATAATATTATTATTACAAGTTAAGCTGTACGTAAGCGTCCATGCTTTTACATTTCACGCGTGTTGTCGTCAATTTGGAACCAAATATGACAAGACGCACCTTTCGTTTTTATCTCGTAGATAACGATCCTTGAATAATAATGCCTTTTTTACAGTTTTATCTTTATTGTTTATTACAAGGAAAGTTGCAATGCGAATTAAAGTACTTGCAAATTTAGGACGCGTTGAGATTAAAATAATCCACAAACCCCTTCATGTCATGTGAGAATGGAGTTAGTGGAATGAAGATTACTTTGAGCTATCCATGAACACCATGCCCAATGCACTATTTGATTATTTTTTATTTATTTTATAAAACAAAGTTTGATAATATGCGTATTGAATAGAAAACAATTTTAAGCTACCTATTACCTTCCAAGAAGAATGCACTGCAAGAAACTTGACAAAAAGTTTAGTGTCAAAACAAAACAAATTGTATGGTTACAAATAAAATAAATATAAATTACACTATAAAACTAAAGAAAAAATTACAGGGACTTGCGGGTTTGTGCAGGTTTCCTCTCGATTTTTCCTTTCACCGTAAAGTTCGTGGTAAATTTTAATTACGTTTATCCTGGTAAGAACAACGGATACACTGGTATTAAAGAACCATTTTGACTAAACTAGGTTTGATATAAAATCTGTTCATTGGTTTAGAAGCGACGATGCCACAAACAGACAGAAAAACAGGCACGCGAAACTCATAACACCCCTCTTACTTCAAGGGTTAAAAATAGTTTTTTAATTTAAAAACTCTTCCACAGAATAATTACATTTCTTAAGTATTATCACCATCAAATTTACTTTTAAAAAAAATGTTCATACAGGAGCTCGAACGCGTTACAAAATATAAAGGTATCTTCACAATGTGGGTTGCGTCGCGGTGCGTCATTATATAAATTAAGAACAATTCTTTTATGCGAGCTGTCAAGTTAATGACTTAATTCCACAGGTAGGTACGGGCGTTATAATGGAAAGTAAGGGGTGCTCCATATGGGACAAACACGTGCGTTTTTGGGTTAAGACAGGGGAACTTACTATAGCTGTTGATATGCAGCATGTTATTCAGTTCTAATACGTGCAATGCGCGGACAGCCTATATTATTATGTATCGTAACATTTCCTTATTAATTGGCACTGACAATTACTAATTTATTTGTTTTTAGGTAGTTAGTACATAATAATATTTTAAGTGTAACCTGATATTTTGTTTTCGGTACACGTTATGTCAGATCATAAAATTGATAGCTTTTTACCAAAATTTCTAACCGTTGTTTTATTTTTAGCACAAAATATCAATAGCAAGACAATCAACGTTTGTAATATGACTTTGTTGATAGCACAGGCGATCAACGTACTTATACATAATTATGATATAGAAATTATAGTTCGTAAACCGCTGCTTTCCTACGAGTTAGTTTGAACGCCCCCTTATCACATTGTCCGGCAATGATAACTTTCGCAGTTTAATTAATAATGGCTTTTAAAAATCACATAACATTACTTTAATGGTGAGCTTAAAGTTAATTACGGAGTAGTTTTGACTTCAATTGGAACGTGATCGGGCTTTGAATTTACGTAATGTTTAGTTAATGTAAGTAGGATTAAGGGGCTACTCGAGGTTTTTATCGATTTTTGTCAAGTTTTGAATCTTATCTCCTACTTTTATTTATTTATTTATTCATAAAATTTTAATCATAAGCTTTTGCACTACAGATATAATTATAAGTCAAACGGCTACCGGTTCTTCAATCTTTTATCTCCATTTTTGTCTACCGGATTTTTGTTTTGTGTAACTTCATTTTATATGATTTTTTAAACATTGTCTAAAAATCACTTATTTCGTATCTCTATTGACGTGAAAGATCTAACATATACGAAATCTACATATTTGGGTTCGTTTTTGACGTCTCTAAAAACGTGTCGAGGGTTTTCATTTAAAACTAATTAACACAAAAGTTATGGCCCGAAAACCAGTTTTTGGCCTAAAGTTCAACTTTGATACCAAATATATCGAAAACAATGAACTTTAAAGTAAATATGGGAAACTATATTGCTAAAAGCCCTTGTTGTCAGTATAATAAGCTACAAAAGCATTAGAAAACTAAGGAATTCAGATCGAGGGTCATTGGGGCATGGGATGCTTATTATCAAAACATAATAATGAGTTTTAGTTGACACGTGCTATTTCTAGTACTTGAATTAAAATTAAATGATATATCCAACACAATAGATATAACGTATTATTTTTGATTTTGAAGGGTACATTTCACAGATTAAATAATGTATTTTTTACAAAAGTAGTGTAGGGTAACTTTCTCTTACAGTATATTTTTCAAGGGTGTAGAATGCTCGGTATAATAACATTTGATATAATTTCAAAGGCTAGGAGCTTCACAGAACTTTTTTATAAAATAAACCTAACCTAACCTAACCCAAAATACAGTCACCAGCACCAATATCTGACACAACAAGCGTGCATAAATATCTGATACGACTCTATTTCTAGAGCCGGAAGGACGTGTCAGATATTTTAGCACGCGCCGCTGTGGCAGATATTAATGCTAGTGACTGTACATTAAATCGAATTAATAACAATGGAAATAAGTTTAGTTATTAAGATAAATTGCATTATATCAAATGAAAATTATATCAATTGCTGCATTAAATTAACTGTTATATCTTTCGTTATGCACCGATTTTGCAGTACTTCCCCAGGTATACGGCTAACCCATGATCATCTTTAGGCCGGTGTCATTCCAAAAGACCGCTATCGACCTCTTTTACCTCTTTTGAAATTGTTGTTCAGTCAACCGCTAATAGCTAAAAGGTCATACAATTTCGGAGGTCATCGACCCGCAAGGTTGACGACGCGTGTCAAATGTACTGCGCGAGCGCACCATTTATTTGCCGCTCCTAAAACAATAGCCATTCGATTTTCAACTTAATGTTCGAACGGTTAAGGGTGTCGGTTCGTTTTCGAAGGTGGCTGTAGGTTGGTGTTTAGTTCAAAAGTGAGATGCTTTGATTTGATTGTTTTTATTCAGCAGTGGAAATGTTTAATTACGCACATATGTTCGAAGTGGGGGCTCGGATTTTGTAATAGTAAACGCTATCGCTATTGCCATGACGTCGCAAGACACAACGTCAAATTTTTTATACGAGAATTCCGAATTTACTGTCAGTAAAGGAAGGTTGTCATTAGCCTGGAGATACTGAATTCAAAAATTTATGGAATTGATCCTCAGAATTATATTTCTGTTTCTTATTTAATTCAAGACGTATATGTTGGTACCTAATCTTTATCGGGCCTGTAAATTAGATAGAATACTGACTGAGATTTTACTAATTTTCCTTAAGAGTCTCCAAAAACTAAACCTAATCGTGATTTTCATTAACGTCGTATGCAGAAAACCTGTTCAAAATTTAATGCATCTAGACATCTATCTATATATCTATTCTTGTATATTCTAGGCGTACCTACCTCCCGATCCCGTTGCATAAATTAGTAGAAAAAATAATCAACATATTAAAATCGTAACTAAAATTGTTACAATATATTTAAAACTTATTTAAATTAGTAAGAAAGTTAAAATTAGCTTAACATAGTAATGCTCAATGTAAAACCAATCGCTAGCTCGCACAATCTAATCTCATTGAAGACTCAATGAAATACCGAAAGCGTTAGCGATAACGATTTAAGTTTCTTATTGAAGGCCTAGTTTGAATTTAATAGTTATTTGTTCGTTGCTATGCCATGTGTTACTTCAACCAGGAGTTGCAGTTTATTACCCACATGTGGATAAAAGGTAAATAAATACGAGTAATATTTGAAATTTAGTTTAGTCATATTTGAGCTCGGGCTATATGTACCTATGAAATGATTCAACCTATAAAATTTTCTGAATTTATTTGTAAACATTTGAAAATCATTAACTTTTTTTGTAAATATAAGAAAACATCATAAAGGTGTCTAAACATTAACTACATCGTATCATACCATGACCGTAATACTCGTAGCAACGAGTCAGACAAATAGTACATTGTACAACAAGAGCATAAAACGAGCCATTTTACCCGAGGCGTTCACATAGCACGTCGAGGGGCAAATGGGTTTAATTCTCGAGTTTTACTCTGCTTTTCACTTCGATTTATAGGTAATTAAAAACAACAGTGGAAACAATTTATTGTTCACTTACTATGTACCTTTACCTACCTTACTAGGTACCTGGAGGTTTAAGGGGGAGGCCTATGTCCAACAGTGGACGTCCTATGGCTGTATGGCTCATATGATGATGATGATGATGACTAAGTACCTTTTATTTTTCATGAATTGCTTTATAATTATAAATTTTAGTTTGATTGATTTATTTTGATTAATTTGATCGATTTTTAATTTTTACATAAAATAAAAATTGTTAAAAAATATATCTTAGAAGCTTTCTTGTAAGTGGCTGTTGACACCTGATTACCTTGGTCTTAGACTAAGATTTTACTTTATGCACTAGAGCATAAAAAGGAATTTTATGTCGCCTAGATCAAGCATAAACACCAAATTTACGAGCATGTGAAGTGAAAAATATATTCTTTGTAGGTATGAAAAAGTATGAGACCACTAGCACCAACCGTCGCCGTCATACGTTTGACAATTCCTCTGACACGTTCCTATTACGATCATGGTATGATACGATGCAATGTGTAGTGACCTTAAGGAAACCTGTACACTACTCCGAAGTAATGGTTCTCCACCGGATCCACGTGGAAGCTACATCCCAAGCTCTCTCATTTTGGGAGTCCTGCTGTACCCAGCCTGATATGTAAAGGCTGGAGTGTTTTTAACCCCCGACGCAAAAAGAGGGGTGTTATAAGTTTGACCGCTGTGTGTCTGCGTGTCTGTCTGTGGCACCGTAGCTCTTAAATGGGTAGACCGGTTTGGATTTGGTTCTTTTATTTGAAAGCAGGGTTTTTAGCGATGGTTCCTAGATATGTTTTATTAAAATCGGTTCAGCCGTTTTTGAGATATTGAACTTTGAAGTGATAAAGTCGGGAGTTTTCCAAATTTTTGTTGGTTAGGTTCTTTTACAAGTGTTTAACTCCGGCTTCAACCACGTAAACCATTGAATCGAAATTCCGGGATTTTATTAAATTCCTATGGAAATTCCCAAAAGATATGTTGTAAATTTCATTAAATTTTTATAGCTATGAAACCTTTTCGTGTGTCTCATGCTTGCGGTTGAAATTTGATGATTTTATCCCCATTCCGTGGGAATATCGGGGTAAAACTGTATTCTATGTGTTATTCCAGACAGCTACTTACATACCAAATTTCATCCTAATTCGTCCACCCATTTTAGTGTGACAAACAACACACACACACATACACACACACACACACACACACACACACATACACACAATATTTCGCATTCATAGTATCAGTAGGTTCTGGTCAATTGATCGAACCAACCAACACGAGGGATATCAATAGATGCGTGCTGGCCCTTTGAGACTGATAGGCTCATTATTATCCCTAAGTTGTATCACTACCACTACCAATACGGAATACTGTACCAGGAAGCTGGTGCCACAGATAAATGTCTTCTTCTTCTTATGGTTCTCCATTACTGGAGGTCTGCCGTCAGCTCTGCGAACTGTTTCCGGTCTCTAGCCAAGCTTATAGCTCTTCAACGCTGGCTATTCCTGTCCATTCGCGTATGTTGCGAAGCCAGGACTTCTTTCTTCTTCCAGCACGCCTCTTTCCCTCCACTTTGCCCATCATTATTAATTGGAGGAGTTGGTATCGGATATTTCTAATTACGTGGCCCAAGTATCCAACTTTACGTAAAATGACTTATTTCCTTTAAATTTTTATGACTGTTGTACATATCTTTAAAGCGCGAAACTAGTCCATGGCGTCATGTCATATACACGTGCTCTATAAAAAGATTATTACCCTTAAAATTTAAATATTCTTTTCATACAAGACTTAGAAAGATTGATGCGTCACATTAAAATATCTACGGCAATAATTTATATTTTACCACATTAACTTTACAATCACAACAATACTTATTACTTACGGATAGAGTTTAAATCTTATTCAATTGCATTTAATGACGAACATCTACATAGCTCGTACAGAGTTACAGCATGCAGTTGGTAAGGACTCTATTGGTGATGGTTAGAGATGATTTTGCGATGTGTTTGGATATGAAGTTTAAGAAAGGTGACGAGGTAGGAAAATATTCGACTTGAAACATAGTTGTGGAGTGATAGTGCGTGACTGAGGCTAGGGTTGACGCAAACGTTTATTGTTATAATGCTCTCATAATAAGTAATGTAAAACCAAGTGCTGTGCATGTACACACACAAACACACAACACTTTATTGTACAAAGTCGAACAAATCCGTTTAAGGGATCTCTACCAGTCAACCTTTAATTGGATGAGAAGAAGGTTAAAAGTCAAAAATAGTGAAAGTTACATTGAAATGCTTTTAATACTTCATAAAAATAAACAACTTTGTCACCTACTTACAAGTAGGTATGATGCATACAATAGCCAAAAACAAAGAAATGTTCTCAAATATTCCTTTTCCAAAACAAAATCTTTATTTTGCATTCTTCTCAAAAGATTGACGTAAATTATGTGTAATTACGAGTAGGTATGTTCAATTCAAATTCAAATTCAAATCATTTATTCAGTAAATAGGCCGCAATGGGCACTTTAACACGTCATTTTTTAAACTACCAGCGCTTTCGGAAAGACCATCATTGCCAAGAAGAATGCGCCGCAAGAAACTTGGCAGAAAGTCATTTTTTCAACATAAAATAATTACAAATAAAATACTTGAAAACTACAGTATACAATTAAATAAAAAAATACAAGAAAAATAATAATAATAATACAGGGATGTATGGGGTCCCTGGAGGGTTCGAAATTCATGCGCGGAATTATATTATATTTGAAATTTACCACGAGCTTTACGGTGAAGGAAAACATCGTGAGGAAAACTGCACAAATCTGCGAAGCAATTCAATGGTGTGTGTGAAGTTCCCAATCCGCACTGGGCCCGCGTGGGAACTACTGCCCAAGCCCTCTCATTCTGAGGGGAGGCCTGTGCCCTGCAGTGGGACGTATATAGGCTGGGATGATGATGGGGTCCCTTGGTTACAAAACTAAACACTAACTATTATCTACAGTGGAAGTGTAGACTGCTTCCACCGTCATAAATAAAAAAAAAAAAATCTGAAATTTACATTTCAGGTCAAGTAACCATTAAGCTTTTGGATTCCGAAGGCAAGCTCACGTCTGCCGCCCCCAAAGTTAGCTCACACGAACTCATGTCATGCTCTGGAAGCAGAGTGGTACCGAGGGTATGGTATTAAAAAATAAAAGATTTTTTTCGTTTAAAGGTACAAGATATGGTTGTGGCAGCCCTGTCGTATCCATGGTGTTTATTCTCCGCGCTGACGCATCCAGTGACTCACGCGCAGATCGCGGCTCAAAACGTGGACACGCTAATTATTTCATAACACCGTAGGGTTGTCACAATTAATAATGAGAACTTCAGATTTATTTATGTAATTTACCTGCACTTGTTATCTTATCTTATTACACATTCGCATGTTCATGTTAGTTTTCTGCATATATAGGTATCCATAGTCTTTTAAAGTAATGTCACATTTTTAAATTATTAAGTACTTTACTTTATTAGTTATTACTTTATTCCTAAGGTTAGTAATATGTAATAATTAACCTGTGGTAACTTTACTGGTTGGTGTATCAGCTAAGTTTTCATTTGTAATCAGCCATATTGTACCGTTTGTACCTAAATAAACATTAAAACATCAAAACATTGTTATTTTTAACACCCGACGCAAAAAGAGGGGTGTTATAAGTTTGACCACTATGTGTGTGTGTGTGTGTGTGTGTGTGTGTGTGTGTGGATGGACCGATTTGAATGCGTTTTTTTTTCGTTTGAAATCAGGCTTTCTAACAATGGTTCTTAGATATGTTTTGTCAAAATCGGTTTAGCCGTTTTTGAGATATTGAACTTTGAAGTGACAAAGTCGAGGGTTTCCCATCTTTATGTTGGTTAGGTTATGTTTCAGTAATAGTCGGCGTTGGAGCTGTTATTTTTGCGGACGTTTATACGCTGCGGAGATGGTTCAATCCATCCCATTCCAGCCTATATACGTCCCACTGCTGGGCACAGGCACAGAATATATAATAAACATACACACATACAGCGGTGGTAGAGAAAAAATAAATAAACATTTTTATATTAAATGATATTATAACGGATAACTCACGTCTTAAACCGAGTTTAGCTCGACATGTTTCGGGCTATTTCGTAGCCCTTCCTCTCAGGAGCACGCGACTCGGCGGCTGCCGCAACACGCACACACATAACACATCATTTAATATGAGTGAGTCTCACGGTAGTTTCATGTTCAAAACATTTTTATTATTATTATTCTTTTTTAATTTAGCTTGTATTGTGTCCCACTGCTGGGCAAAAGCCTCCCCATATCCTTATTCTTATTTCCATTTAATTATCCGTCTGTATCCCTTAACCACTCGGTCTTGACAAACTTTTCAAAACTAACTAAACCTTGTGTCTGAAAGAGTGTCGCCGGCAGGCTATCGCAAAGTTAGTACAGCGAAGTTAGTTTTAGTTTAACCGTCGGTTCGACGATAACTGGTAGTTAAAGTTAGCGTGCGTGTCTGCTGTGTTGGAAAGGATTTCAGGACCATCGCTAGAAAACCTGATTTCAAATAAAAACCGCATTCAAATCGGTCCACCCGTTTAAGAGCTACGGTTCCACAGACAGACACACATAGCGGTCAAACTTATAACACCCCTTTTTTTGCATCGGGGGTTAAAAAACAGTCCATCCGTTTGAGAGCTACGATGCCACAGCCAGACAGACATTTGCGTCAAACTTATACCTAGCGCCCCTCTCTTTGCGTCGGGGGTTAAAACCACTCTGACCATCCAAGAAACCGATGAAATACTCAACCACCGCTTAAGGGTCTAATCGTCAGTCTTATCGTCCAAGCTCCAAACACATTATCTCCCTAATCGCAACCCGGTATATGAGGTCACGAGGGACGTTCGGCGAATTAATATCCTTTGAATGGAATGTTCCACATTATTACTAGGTGGCCCTGCGAAACTCGAAGTTCGTGTCGTGCGATCCCTCCTGACACTTGTACTGTTTAGTACGAGAGCGAGAGGGACGGTACGATACGAACTTCGAGTTTCGAGTTTCGCAGTAGCCCTGCTGTACTATGAAGTGCAAAATTCGAACTGCGTGTCTTGCCGTCCCGCTGACGGTATTATTTAATGCGAGTGAAAGGGACGGTACGATACACGCTTCGATTTTCGTATTTGGTAGTATACCCCCAGGCGAAGGAGTTCCGATTGAGGTATCGAGAGATTGGCGAAAGCGTTACGTTTTACGCTGTGACTTTTACTCGTTACACACAAAAAATCACAGTGAAAAATTATCGTGACTTTGTCACGTGACGCTGTTCATAATACGATATACGTTTTGGTAGACGCTAGACCTCACAAAATCTCATTTTGCGAATCAATTCAATAAGTATGGTCGGTGTAGGTACTACGTACGGATAGTAACATATCAATCGGCCTATGCTTATTCATATTATACATCTTCACTGCTTTGAAAAAGTTCGTAACTAAAAATCAGTAAGTTTACTTCGTATACTTTATCTAATTTGCTCTAGAAATTCTTAATCTATTTTATTATTAGTACCGTAGTTATTAGATCCGAAGTTATCGTTTAGTGACAGAGACACCAAGAACGAAGTATCGACGTTTTGCACTACCAGTCTTTCAGAGAGTCCTCAAACATCGTAATGTTGCCCGCAACGTTCAGTTTATGTAATACCGCCGTCAAGTTAGTGACATGTAAACTTTGATACCTTATTCAAGAGCTGTTACACTACTAGAAAATTAGTAAGGGTACTTTTTCCTAAAAATACATCGCAGAGTTTAAAGTTGGGGTTTCGAAAAATGAATGTACAAACTGAAATATAGATGCACAGGAAAACCAGTTTAGACCAGCACTGGAATCGAAACCCAGATCCTACGGCATCCGGCCGCGTGCTATACCGCTACACCACTGCTGGACAACGACAGACAGAATTTCCCCATGCACCACATATCTCAGCTGTTTGTTTCTTATTTAGCCACTTAGCAGTGCTTTCAACAACATCTACTTATAATCATCATCATCATTATCATCCCAGCCTGTATACGTCCCACTGCTGGCACAGGCCTCCTCTCAGAACAAGAGGGCTTGGGCCGTAGTTCCGACGCGGGCCCAATGCGGATTGGGAACTTTCAACACACCGTTAAATATCTTCGCAGGTTTGTTGTACAGGTTTCCTCACGATGTTTTCCTTCACCGCAAAGCTCGTGGTATATTTCAAATGTAATTCCGCACATGAATTTCGAAAAACTCACTGGTGCGAGCCGGGGTTTGAACCGACGACCCTCTGCTTGAGAGGCGATAGGTCAAACCACTAGGCCACCACGGCTTATATTATATATTTTCATCTAAATGCGTCCGTACTCTATTGCACTTGTACATCGTCTGACAAACGTCACGTAAGTAGTGTGTGACAGCGCTCGATGCCGAAACTAGCTGTCTCTTTCCAAAGACCGATGTGTAATCTTCATCGCCGGGTACTGCAGGTAGGTAGTTTATGAATCCCGCCTTTTAGGGCTTTACAAAATATCTTGCCCACATCAAATTTAAGTCCAGCGTCACTATTCAAACATGATTCCCGTAACCTTATTCGAACACGGTCCCAATTCCCCTCTTAAATCCCACGGCATCCCTCAATTTGTGATGGAGCGATCAGCTTTTTGCGCGTTGTACAGTCGGCGTGAATATGTTACGTGTAGTATGCGAGCGGGGTTTTATACAAGGTCCAACGGTTTTAGGATTACCTATGGATTTCTCAGGATAAGTTATGTTAGGAGTTGAGAGTTTTGGACAAGATTTGAATGGGTTTGTTGTGATTCTGGAATATTTGACGAAAGAATAGCTAAATGCATAGGTACTTAAAATCTTACATGGTAGAAAGTGATTAATTTAATCACATATCTGTTGCATCCGACTGTTGCTCTGATGATGAGCTCTGATTGAGTTCGAAACGTCTGTGCGATGTGTGTTTTCTTACAGTGTGAAAGTGGAGGAGCTGCAACAAATACAGATTTTTTTTTAATACACGTAGCTATCTTAAGGTCGCGGGTGAGCAATATTATTTGTATATACATTTATATACCATTTATGGACCTCTGCCAAGTAACGCCTGAAATGATTCAATAAATTAATAAACTGAAAGGTTCCGTAATTACTATAGTACTTGGGTCGGACTTTTCTAACGCCGGTTTTTAATTTAGCGAGTCTAATCTACACTCTCCGTTACAAAATTCTAACCGAAGCTTTCAAAATTCAAACACAGCCTTCGAACTCCAAAAACCTCAATGTAGTTTATACTTACACTACTAAGGGGCTGTTTCACCATCCAATGATTAGCGTTAACCGATGGTTAAATGTGATGCCATCTCCGTCTATTCGAACAAAACAAATAGAGACGGCATCACACCTAACCGCCAGTTAATATTAATCAGTGGATGGTGAAACAGCCCCTAAAGCTAACAGATCGAACGCAAACATATAGTACGCAGGAATTATTGGCAGTGGATAACCGGAAATCAGTGATTGCCGAGCGGAGTAATATCCGGTTAATACTGGCTTCATCCGGCTCGGGAGGCCCACTGCTGGGCTCCCCACTGTGGGGATTACAGCGAAATAATTAGTAGACATGACGGAATTTCGCTTCAGATTACAATATTTACGCGAATGCCATGACTTTTAGTTCAGATATCTGGTCTACTCGTAAAGACGGCGAGGAAATTGAATATGATACACTCAGAATTACTATAACGACTTAATTACTAGATGTTTTGACTTTTCGAAACTCAAATTTTAATTTTAAATATTTGGCATCCTTCGGGGACTGTATATGTACACTGTATAAGTACCTATTTATAACGTGTTTGTTTTTTCTTTCGTATGTGTCTTTTTTTTATCTGCTGTTATTGTATATGTTCGTTGTATTGGTAGGTATTTTTAGTGTGGCAATAAATGCATAAGTAATATTATGATTATTTTTATATTTTTTGGGATAGTAGTTGCTTCTAATATGCGTGTGTCAACTGTATGTATATCGGCTAAGTAGATGTTAAGCGATATTTTTAAATTATAAAACAAACTTTTGTTTATCCGTAGAGAACATTTCATTTTTTTCGGGATAAAAGGATTTTTTAATTCTTGACTTCCAATGATATACATAAAAGTTTATGGCAATCGGTTTAGTAGTTACACTGCTCAGTAGTTACGCTAAACACACCCCTAACTGCGGTCATACGGAGTTACACACTCGAAAGATTTATTTCAGAATAATAAAATTTATTTTTAGTTGTTCCCTTACAACGTTTAAACATACAGACCCCAAACTTAAAACGATAATAGAAATAAATATTTAGAAAATAATGTAGAAAATAAATAATAATAACTGGATAAGCAAGAGTCTGTTTTAGGAAAACCTATTTATAATTTGTCTTTCGTGTGTGTAGGTATCGAGTCAGCTTGAAATTTAGTGATGTATGAAATCCTCCGGGTTCGAGTCCGACTTACCAAAGGCCAGTTTCTTATTCCTACACTAGCTTATGCCCGCGGCTTCGTCCGCGTGGAATTCGGTTATCGCACGCTGTTCCCGCTACTTATCACGCTATTTTTACACAAAAGCACAGAATATATAATAGTACTGACGTACAGAATGGCCACGCTCCGCCCCGCACCGGTTCAAGTTACCCCACCCCTCAAGCGCAGATTGCAGGAAAACCGCAGGAAAGCAGTCGGGTGCGCAACGCGATGTATGTCGGTCGCACCGTCGCACGGCACTAAGTTCGGGAGCAATGACTTTGCGAAATGGTGATATACTGTGCATTGTATGGGTGTTTGTCAACAGCCAAAGATAAGAAAAGGAGTTTTTTTCGATAAGGTACCTAAGCAACTTTAATTAGCAACATGTACAATGTACTTAGGTATTAGGTAACTGAGGAAAAAACCAATACCTAGGTTCAAAAGTGTGTACCTATAATGTACAAATAGACGTCTTATATTAGTAGGTAGGTATTTGTAAAATTGATTTGTTAATTCTCTCCTATCAATAGACCAATATATATCTTATCTACACACACTATACTAATTATATAACAAATTGTCTAAAAGTATCGCGATTAATACATGAAATAACTAATTAGGTACCGAATAATTCGTTCAAGTTTGTAGTCATATATTTATTGTAATGTAAAATAATAATGCTTAAATACATAGACAGACACATTTTAAGTAGGTTTAAATAAAAATATATGATTAACGATTACATTTATTTACACATCTAAGCCATACCTACATACCCTATAGTACTAGGGTTTTGCGATAGTCAGCCCTGTGTGTCTTACGCACACATTGACGCGTGTACAGACGTCGTCGTGCCTATGTAGATTCAAGAACGCGTATTTTGTATGGCGTGGCCGCCCTGTGACAAAAGTGACCAAGTGCGGGTAGTTCGTGATACGAGTGCCGGTATTATTAGTGATCAAGTGCGGGTAGTTCAAAGAACTCGCGCTGCTAGGCAGACTTGACACCCCACACTTCAGTCTACTCGTGACCACGGCAACTGTAACGTTGCCGAAACGTCGAGGTAAATATTACTTGTGTAAAAATAGCGTGATAAGTCCCGTATATGGTATTTTGACTATGTACATTTTCCGTCATAAAAAGTAGCCTATGTCACCCTCCGGCCCATAAACAAACTCTATGCCAAAAATCACCTCAATCTGTCATTCTTTTTCAACGTGAAAGACGGACAAATATACAAACACACACATTTTCACATTTATAATATTAGTATGGATTGTTTTTCTACTTACTAGCCTGTTACCTGCGACTCCGTCCGCGTAGAATTCGGTTTTCACTATCCCGCTGGAACTATAAAATTTTCCGGGATAAAAACTATCCTTTGTCCTTCCCCGGGACTCAAACTATCTGTATACCGAATTTTATCTAAATCGGTTCAGCAGTTTAGACGTGATGAAACTAAGTAACAAACAAACAAATAAACACAGTTACAAACTTTCGCATGTATTATATTAGTGCGATAGCTCAATAAAGTCATCGTATCACTTTTTATACTCACAACTCCAAGTTTACGCCAACATGCGCCCAATTTCCAAAACCTAATATGAACCGTGCCACGCGCCGCTGTTTATTTCTACGCTAAACATTTTTGGTCCCTGAATTCCATAACTCAACTATAATTGAACCATATTTCAGGGCTCACAATACGGAGCGACGGGCTACGACTGTAGGCCTCCAAACAGCACTATAGGCCTCCGTTGGCCCAGACAATGGCGTCTCAGAAACAATTAGAAGATTTAGCTCGAATATTGGATAATTTATGACTATTTACGTTATGTTTGGTTGGGGTTGTATGATAAATTAGTATAGGTGTATCTGCGGGTTTTAGTGGTGATTTAAAGGGGGATTTTCTGTCCCATGAAAGGTCTGGTTTACCGCGAATGTAATTTTATAGTTATTGATATGAGAAGTGGAATTTTGATAGTTTAAAGGGCTTGGCGATTTAATGGAAGTTCTGTAGTAAAATTAAAATAAACTAACAATGAAAATGCCAAGTTGAAAATTAAGTCTTTATTAGAATAAAATGAAGGAAAATATCGTGAGACCTGCACACACACACACACACACAGGCAAAGAAATTAAATGGTGTGTGTTTGAAGTTCCTAATCTACACTTGGCCCGCGTGGGAATAGCGGCCCAAGCTCTCCCATTCTGAGAGGAGACCTGTGCCCTGCAGTGGGGCGTATACAAGCCGAGATGATGACGATGATGAATAGGTAGGTACTTTTATGAAAAAGATGATTTTAAGAAAAATTATATAGATTGTACATAATTAATAATTTAACTACTATGTGCCTATGGATTCTTAAAAAATATTGAATACGCTCAGCGAGCTATGCTCGAAGTTCCTCTGAAAGATAGAATCCGCAATGAGGCTATCCGACACAGAACTAAGGTCATCGACATAGCTCAGAGAATTAGCAAGTTGAAGTGGTAGTGGGTTGATCATATCTGTCGCAGAACCGACAACGGCTGGAGTAAACGAGTTCTTGAGTGGAGACCGCGTCTTGGCATACATAGTGTAGGGCGCCCTCCGGCCAGGTGGAGTGACGACCTGTGAAAGGCTGCTGGTAGAAGCTGGATGCGTCTAGACGAGGACGGCGCAATGGCGCTCTTTGGGGGAGGCCCTTGTCCAGCAGTGGAGCATGGCTGATGATGATTGAATACGCATTTCTTCTTTTGCTAATTAAACAAAAAATGATGAATCATATAGCCCGCCAAAGTTCCGTGCCATACCATGTCTATGTAATCTTTTTACTTGGAAGTCAAAGCGCGTTAAAGTTCGAAAGTAAGAGGGGGCGTACGCTTTTAACCGACTTTGCGTTCGTATAGGAATGTTTTCAATTAGATCCCATAAGCACTAAATCAGGATCTGATTATTGGATCTTAAGGAAACCAATGGAAGTCTATAAATAGTGTAGATAAACTCATGGAAAATGTAATATATAGTAGTAACTCGTGCATTTGCTCTTGAAAATCATAATTTGGTGAAGCGGAACTGATGATAAAGACCACAGTTGACTATCGGAGTTAGTACTCAATAACAAGTATTTCACGGGTTGAATTTCGATTACTTTAACACAGTTGCTAAGCAAGTTATGCTCCTCGTAATGCATATGGTGAAATGGAACGGGTGGTGAAGCACTAGGACTCCTCAATAATGAACGGCTCTGCATCGGAAAAAGCAATCTTTCATAAAAGGTGACGAGCAGTTGATATTAAACTATTGTAGCTTTGATTATTTACACTAAAAAGTGTAAAAAACAATTGAAACAAAAAAATTAACCGACTACAAAAACTTATGAATATATTTTTCTAATAGTCTGAAGTCGGTGCCTCAGCACGAGCCAGCAGGAGTGATTGAAGTCCAATATATAGTATGTAGGTGAGGTAGACGAATATAGGTCCACACTCCTGCTGGCTCGTGCTGAGTCACCGACTTCAGACAGGTAGAAAATTATTTTCATGGTTTTATTGTAGTCGGTTAAATTTTTTGTTATATTTTTTTTGTTTACTTTACTTGAAAAATACATTATTTACTTTTTATAAATATCATTAATTATTATTTGTCACCGAAGAAGATTGACGTAAGTCAACTTTTAGATTAGAAACGAATAAGCGTGGCCTGGTTGATGGCGAATCGCATGTTGTTTTGTTTGTTTTTTTTTGTCTATTCTTTTTTCTTTTTGTTCGGAACCGGAAGGGTAAAGGCATCGACATCTATGCCGTAAGGCACATAGATGTCAATGGGTAAAGTAGACTGGCCTGTGCCATGTCTTCTTTTTGGTAGGTAACATTAATATGTAATTTTTTTTAACTAAAAATTTTATCGGTCTCACTGTATTTTATTGTGTATTTTTATTAATGTATGATGACCAGATGGTCCCAAAGGAAGACCAGCGCCGTTCGCAAGACCGGCAGATTGCTGATTCGGGACCATGTCGTGACATGCATAACTATATTTTATCTTTCTTTATTTTTTTATCCATTGTTCTCATGTTTGTCACGAATAAATAAATATTTTTTAATTAAAATTAAAATAATATTTTTCTTATTCACTCATATTCCATTTCACTGTCCTTCCTGCTAACATAGCCTTGCGAATCTGGCACAAATCTACGAATAAATATTATCTACAAATATTATTATTATCTATAAATATTATTATATAGGTTTTACGGGATGACCGTAAAAGTAACAAAAAAATTTGGAATTGAAATAAAAAATACAAAAAGATTCAAAAAAAAAAACAATCTTAATTAGCTAAGTCTTTATTCGTAGGCACAATTAGCTAATAAAATTCCCTTGATTTTACTTTCGTAGCAACATTTCCGTCAAAACAGTTTTTTTGTAAAACAATGTGGTATTGTTTAAATAAACGTGTTTAGTGAGTCATGTTGGTGTTGTTAAAGTTAACCAAATCTTTTTCTTGTTGTCGTGATCGATCCGACACTTGTTAGTAAACTAATACCCAAGTTAACCGCATTACGGACAGTAAAAAATAACCTAATCTGGTTAACTCTGACAAAACGCAGGGCTTTGACCTTTTACACAATGTGAAGACGGTTCAGGGTAAATGCTCGTATGCAAGACACCTTAAATAAATAAAATGAATATCAAAGGACATTTTTGACACCAATTGACCTAGTACTAAACTAAGCAAAGCTTGTACTGGATACTAGGCAACAGGTAAACATACTTATATAGATAAATATCAAACATCCAAGACCTAAGCACAAATACTTGTATTATTAATACAAATACAACTATCTGTCCCGGCCGGGGATCGAACCCGCACCTCAAGCTTTGTAATCTAGTCAGGTTCTATATCCACTTGGCTATCCGGTCGTCAAATAAATAAACATTAAGAGACATTATTTTACGATTAATGGTTCTACGATGGACTATTGGACGAAAATCTAATATTCAAGGTTCTAGGACAAACATTCGAATGTTTCACAGGTACATCTGCCTGAGACTGCAAACCTCGTCCTGTATAAAATTTGAGATAGAGAAATTTGGAATAGAGATAGTTTGAGACCTTGAGAAGGCGAAAGGATAACTTTTATCCCGGAAAGGTATAAAAATAATAATAATAATAAAAATAAATAAATATTTTTTACTATATCATTTGATACCTCGTCCTTACCTGGAAAGCTGAAAACTTAAATAAAAGTTACCTTTATTTTTAAGACCAGAAATTAAAACAAATTTCCCCTCGTGATAGGAAGGTTTACAATGAAAATAAAGCTATACAAAATCATCTTCATCATTAGCCGGAAAATGTGCACCGTTAAACAAATAAGTAGCTTAGAACGCCGGAATAAACGAGAACTCAGCACTTGCATCGTTTGACGGAAAATTTTACGAGGTCGTCAGAAAAATTTAATATTAATAAAATTTTAAGGTTCCAATTTTCACATTACACGTTGTTTTACCCTACAACCATATTCGACCTATTTTTGTGTCGGTAAGCCACATGTGTCAGATTACTGTGTCTGTGAATATAAAAGAAAAAAAGATAATAATGGCGCGTCGTAGTAACATATTGTTGTACGTTAATTTGCTTGTTCGTGTATCGTAAACACTGCGCTCCGGTTACTTGC
Source organism: Choristoneura fumiferana (assembly GCF_025370935.1). Lineage (NCBI taxonomy): Eukaryota > Metazoa > Arthropoda > Insecta > Lepidoptera > Tortricidae > Choristoneura > Choristoneura fumiferana. Next base: position 827,055 of record NC_133485.1, on the reverse strand, counting down.
TTAGGGCTGAACAAAGACAAAAGTTACTAGCTTATACCCGCGACTTCGTTTGAATAAATTTTCAAGTATAGAAGTTGAATTTAAAGTTGTACAAGTTTCAAAAATTCTGCAAAAATTTGCAGAAATTGGTGTTTGGAGGAACCCAGAGGGGGTGGTAATCCAGTTCGTTTATTTTGTTAATAACTTAAAACTATGTGTAAAACCACAACATTTTAAGATTTTTGCAACTATGTATTTCATTTCATATATCGCACAATATACTCTTAGTTTGTTTTTTTTTTTTTAATTAACCCCTCAAAAGTGGCCCCTAAAATTCATTTATTTATCTTACACGTCCGTCTTCGAGTCACTGACTAACCATTTTCAACACAATCAGTTCTGTACTTCCGAAGTATATTGGTTGTGACAGACAGACAGACACACGAGTGATCCTTTTTTTTTTTTTTTAATTACCGACTGGATGGCAAACGGGCAAGTGGGTCTCCTGATGGTGAGAGATCACCACCGCCCATAAACATCTGCAACACCAGGGGTATTGCAGACGCGTTGCCAACCTAGAGGCCTAAGATGGATACCTCAATGCCAGTAATTTTTACCGGCTGTCTTACTCTCCACGCCGAACAACACAATGCAAGCACTGCTGCTTCACGGCAGGATTAGCGAGCAGAGATGTGTAGCAATCCGGGCGGACCTTGCACAAGGTCCTACCACCAAAAAAAACCTGTAATAAGCGTTTTCCGTTTTTCTTTTTGAGCTAACGTTATGCAAAAACACAATTATTAAAATATTTTGTCGTGCAGAACCATATATACGAAAGTCCGACTTGCACTTATCTTGGTTCTCTCTCACAGGTATAAATGCGAAAATTTAAGTTTGTTTGTTACATCTTCACGTCTGTCCGCTGAACCGATTTAGATGAAATGCTGTTAGTATACAGATAGTTTGAACCCCAAATTGCATAGTTCCCACGTGATAGTAATACAAGAATTCTACGCGGACGCGGACGGAGCCGCGAGCAATAGCTAGTTGACAATACTCGTAATATTAAATATAATGACCCGGATAACTCACGTCTTAAATCGAGTTTAGCTCGACATGTTTCGGGCTAATCCGAAGACGAAGGGCTACGGATTAGCCCGAAACATGTCGAACTAAACTCGATTTAAGACGTGAGTTATCCGGGTCATTATATTTAATATGAGTGAGTCTCACGGTAGTTTCATCTCACTCTCACTCTTCCGTCTCTCTCACTCTCGTATTAAATTATTAGCACTTCGTAGTAAAGGACCAGCAGCAGCAGGTGGTAGTACCTTGTGCAAGGTCCGCCCGGATTGCTACCACCATCTTGCTCGCTAGTCCTGCCGTGAAGCAGCAGTGCTTGCACTGTTGTGTTTCGGCGTGGAGAGTAAGACAGCCGGTGAAATTACTGGCACTTGAGGTATCCCATCTTAGGCCTCTAGGTATGCAACGCACCTGTAATACCCTGGTGTTCTCTTACCATCAGGAGACCCACTTGCTCGTTTGCCATCCAGTCGAATAAACAAACAAAACAGAATAAAAAGGACCTGGCTATTTAACTAGTCACCGTCTTTGGGGTAAAAAATAATTGTCATCCATAAAATTAACATTACAAATATACTCGTAAACAGTTGTAACGATTATTCAGTACAATCTAGATGCAGAGCGAGTCGGTACGATATGCAGCTACTGACCGCCTCGTTCGTAGTTGTACGGATAGCAAATTAAGCTGGTTCTTACAATGAATCAAAACAATTATTTTGCTCACCCGCGATCTTGTGATATCTACGTCTATGCAAGTAATGTGTGTTCGTGCAGTTCCCACACTGTAAACACTCACAGATCACACAAAACCAACTGTCACCAGAGAAATTATAATATGACTTTTTTATTTATAAAACATGTAATTTTTACTGTAACTCTTTAATTTGCATATTTTGCTAACAGAAAGAGTAACGTTTTTATTTCAAATGACATAATTATTTTTTTTGGAAAATTATTCAAATTTCATCTTATTCTCATTAAAAATAAAAATGTGTTTTTTTTTGTTCCACCTTGTCAAATTTCATTATATCATACCAACGGAAAGTACCCGCAGATTTTGATAGGCACTAATCATAGTTATTTTTTTCAAAAGGTTCCATTGAACATGTGTATTGATTTCTGAATTTCTATTTTCTGTTAAAAAAAACTGCATCGTTCTACAAAAACCTTCAAAAATAATTTATTGAATCAGGCGTTACTTTGCGGAGGTCCATATCAATGAACTAAAATAATTTCCTTGCTCACCCGCGACCTTACGATAGCTAAGCTTATGCAAAATATGCGAAATGCGTCAGTGTAGTGTGGTGGTGGGTTTGTGTGATTTGTGTGTGTCCTTACAGTGTGGAGGTGGAGGAACTGCATGAACACGCATATTTTGCATAAGCTTAGCTATCGTAAGGTCGCGGGTGAGCAAGGAAATTCTTTTAGTTCATTTTTACCTTCAAAAATGCCAAAAAAATGTCATTCTATAAGAGTTACATGTTCAATCCTGTGCTTTTCTTTGCTGACGCTACCAAAGCATGTTCTTATTATTGAGTTAACAAATGTTTTGTAATTTGTCTCGGTCCCCGTCATCGCGCGCTTATCGCCCCCATCGCTTCGCTCGCGGTGGAGTGCGGCCCTTACTAAAGCGATATCATTTATTTTAATGCCATGCAATTATTAGTACTAAGATTTGCTCGTGGCTTTGTCTAGATGCAGTTTATGTCTGGTTTTTTAATTTATTTTGTACTACTGTAACTAACAAACACTTTTGAAAAATAAGTCACAGCAAATATTAACAATTAGCAAACACTCTACTTTTGGTATCATAAGTTACTGTTTTTTTTTCTTTTTTCAATAAAAAGACTCGAGATTGTTTACCGTTTATCTAATGCAAATAAAACGAAGTATATTAGCGGCGAATTTTAAACTAAAACCCTTAATGAACCTCCCTTAACCTCCCATAAAATTAATCAGCTTAAAGGCGTTCTCCTAGCCCCACCCAAAACACGATTAACGACATCACATTCGATTTTACATTTTCATAAAAGTCGCGTGACATCCGAGCTGGTATTTTAAAAAAAGGACAAGAGCGAGTCGAGCCGTCGCTGATTTGAGATCCGTACGTAAGACTTAAGTTGAAGATTTTTATTGTTTTATAAGCTGTGATTCAACCAGATATGTGCATCTTAGAGCAACGCGGGCTTCCTACCGGAAGGGAGTAGCCTTAGCGGTAATTACCTTTAAAACAGTTCTGGCTTTTGTTGCGGGGGGAAATGTGCACACAAGTGCAGTTCCGCACACTTACATGCAAAAACAAAACTGCCAACTGACTGTAATGACGACGTTAACACATAAATAATCCAACAATACACTAATAATTCGTGTACAGATGACTCCAAACTCACACATTGACAGTAACATCACTAAGTTGTTCATCGGCGAAAAGTCGGATTTATCGCTTGACCGCTCGGGTCTTGGGTGTTTAATATGTATTTAAGTATGTATCTATCTATATATCATATTTATCCGTTGCTTAGTATCCATAACACAAGATTTTCTAAGCTTACTTTGGGACTAAGTCAATTGGTGTGAATTGTCCCGTGATATATATATACATATATATATATATAATATTGTGTATGTCATGAATCAAATAGAAATGCTTCATTTAGCAATCCATCCTCAATTAGTGGAGCTCTAGTGGAAACAGCCCAGCGGAGCGAGGATAGGTAAATGAAGCGTTGATATTGGCTTATAATAAACACATTCCTCGTCTAATGGAAACAAAGCCTTAATCAAGCTGATTATTTTGATAATTTATAAAAAAATGTTATTACTCGCTTAAAGAATATTATAACGAATAATTATTACAAACCTACCTACATGAAACTACCGTGAGACTCACTTATATTAAATGATATCGTCACGGATAACTCACGTCTTAAACCGAGTTTAGCTCGACATGTAGTCGCGCGAGCAGAGCGGTGGCGCGTAGTGTGCTTGTTGTGGCAGCCGCCGAGTCGCGTGCTCCTGAGAAGAAGGGCTTCGAAATAGCCCGAAATATGTCGAGCTAAACTCGGTTTAAGATGTGAGTTATCCGTGACAATATCATTTAATATTAACTACTTAATCTCAAATAAAATAAAATAATATTTTTACCAATGCCATTTGTTCACACACTCGTTGACAAATCGTTTACGTTAAGACTATATGACATTACGAGTATGATACTAATATTAAATCATCCTGACATACCTACTTACAGCATAACAATCACTTGTAAAATTGTATTGACTTATTCCAATAACATTCTGACATACGAGTATAGAGATTGGTTTTTGGAATCTTTTTGTATTTTTTATTTCACTTTTACGGTCATCCCGTAAAACCCATATCGAAAATACAAACTGAAATATAGATGCACAGAAAATTCAGGAAAATAAGACCAGCGCTGGGAATCGAAACCAGGTCCTCGGCATTCCGTGCCGCGTGCTATACCGCTACACCACCGCTGGACAACGGTACAGACACGAATTTCTCCTATGCACTACATTCTCAGCCTGTTTGCTTCTTATTTAGTCACTTAAGCAGCGACACTAGCGACATCTATGCTGTAGCCCTCATCGAGAAATTCTCTGATATTACTGTGCACCTACATATTTCAGTTTGTATTTTCGATATACGAGTATTGCACGACTAAATTATTATTATTACTTTTTTTTATTGTGATTTTCTATTTTGATTTTGTATAATTGCCACAATTTTCATTCAATTCTAAAATATCAATTTATTATTTTGGAAACTCTCTCTCTCTTAGAAATGCTGCGCCCTTTTGGGTTTCATAATGTTAGTGCTATATTGTACTTTTTGACGTGAATTGCATTTAATTAATAAATGAATATTCATTACAGTAATGTAAAAAACGTAGTGGTTTAACCCATGCTCTCTCAGGCAGAGGATCCTGGTCTCAAATCCATGCTCATACCTCATAGGTTTTTGAAATTCGTGTGGAAAATTAATTACATTAAAAATTTACCACGATATTACATAGGGTAAAGGAAAAGATAGCGAGAAAACCTGCACAATCCGGCGGAGAAATTCAATGTAACTCTAATTGTATTTCTCAATCCGCACTGAGTCCGCGTTGGAACTAGGGCCCCAGCCTTTTATTCAGAGGAGGCCTATGCCGATTAAAATAATAATGTGTTGTAGGTTATTTATTAACTTTAATAAAGCTTCTTATTTATTTTATTATTGCTTATTATTAAGGCTTATTGCGAGTCATTGTTTTTGGTAGTGATGGTATTTCTAAAAGTTCTGGTCTGTGCGGATTTTGTTTTCAAAATCAATTCTTGAATTTTTTGTATTCATTATGGTTTGAGATACGTGTACGGATCCCTAACTTACAACCGTTCATATTTCATACGTATCTCAGTAATCTAGTGCTCGAACAAGGTGGGATCGTAAATGTCATAGACTGTGTTTAGAAAACTAATTGCACGTGCTTTAGTATATATTTTTATCACGCAAAAGTTTACAGGGCTGGTTGAACAGTCAACAAAGTTGACTCATGGGCAGGGATCGTGAAATACGTGCAAGCACTGTTGTGTTTTGGCGTGGAGAGTAAGACAACCGGTGAAATTACTGGCACTTGAGGTATCCCATATTAGGTTTCTAGATTGGCAACGCAGATGTTTATGGGCGGTGGTGATCTCTTACCATCAGGAGACCCACTTGCTCGTTTGCCATCCAGTCGAAAAAAAAAATCGATTGGAATGATGTAAGTATGAAAGTTATGAGAAGTCGCAGCACTGCAATGAATTTTGCTCGCATGTTTCGTACCCGGCCACCATATAATGTGGAATCTTTTCATCCTTATTAGTATTATAAATGCGAAAGTATATCTGTCTGTTACCTTTTCACGCTTCAACCACTTTAGTGATTTAAATGAAATTTGATATGAAGATAATTTGAAACCCTGAAAAATACATTATAGTTTTCATTCTGGAAAATTAGCAAAGTTTCCACGAGATGTCGATAATCGAATTTATCACAGCCGGAGTCGCAGGCAAAAGCTATCCTCAATTCCTTCCTTACTTAATAAATTCTACATATGGAAGGTATGTAACTATGTCTGTCTAACTGATGTCTGTGCATATGCCTGTTACCCCTTCATCCTTAAAGCTAAAAACCGATTTAGATTATATTTGTTAAAATAATTGTTTAAGGCACTTGTCTCACCGCCGGCGAGGAAACGATAGGCTATCGACTGTTTTCTCGCTCAAGAAACGAACAAAGATATATAGATCCTGTGTGAGTAAAGAGACACATATATTAATAGTTGATCGCTGGCTGTTCACACTGTCGGCGAGAACTCGCTCTTACATCTTTTGTCGCAGCGACAAGAGCTATAAAACTCGCTGAGCTATAGATACTCGCTCAGCGATGTCAGCTTGGCGGCCGCCCCGCACGAGCGAGTCGAGTGGAGCGAGTAATCGCCCGTCGCACGCGAACACTCGCTTAGAGCCGAGCGACAAAACTACACTCGCTTCTCGCTGCTCGCCCACTCGTTTCTAGTTACTCGCTCTACTCGCTTCTCGCTCATCGTCGGCGGTGGGACAAGTGCCTAAAGGTGCATAATTAGATAGATCTTAAATAGGAAGGTTTGTGTAAATGTACAGCTAATGTCAAATAAACTCGTATCTTTTTACTTTAGTATCTTGTTACTGTATGCCTAATTGTAAACAAAAGCTCAAACAAGAAGTGAAAACAACAAGGTAGTAAACTGTAAACATGTCGATGACTTCGACTGTAGATATTATGGTATATTACTTATTCGTTATGCCTATTCAATTTCTTCAAAGTGTAAACAAACCGATTTCATCAAAATTCTTGTATAAACACCCACTGGATCGAATCAAAAACACATTTATCTATAATTCGTGTCTTTTAACTGGATGTCTTATCACTTTTTTCACCAAATTTCACTTGATTTCAATATTTATTTTTCATTTGAAAAATCTTCGTCAAAATCTGACGTTATTTCTTGATTGAAGCATCTGTATAATCTGTAGTAGCATAGACTAGCGTAGAGATGGTGGAAAATTTGACATTTTAAAAATAGATTAATGCGCGGATGAATAAGCGATTTTTATTTACTTTCCATAAAATTAGTAGTGACTGCTTTTATAATTGAATAAACAGTCTTTGGAATTAAATCAAGTATTGTAAATAATAAAACATACAAAAATCCGTTGATCAATTCAATTAATAAAAAATCGATTTACTTTACCCTTAGTGTAAGTTTTCGGTTACAAAATACGTCTCGATCGCGTTCGCGTTAAAATCTCAATTTGTATGGAAACACGAACAACGCCTCTAGCGGAACGTTTGCGATGTTCGTGTATCCATACAGATTGAGATTTTAACGCGAACGCGATCGAGACGTATTTTGTAACCGAAAACTTACACTAAGGGCACTGAACAGATTAATTATTTTGCAATAGGTTCTAGGTTTTCACATCACTAAATGTCTATGGTCGGGTTAATGGCGTCTTTGTTTACGCTTGTCATAAATTGGATCGGAATACAATATAGTATGATGTTTTAAACAAACCGTTTAAAATTAATAGCGTAGCATAGTAAAATGTCTCGTGAGGCAGCTATTTTATCATTTAATTAACAGTTATCTCTAACTAAACCTTATACTACTGAGCCCCCGGGCATTAGCATAGTTAATGATTCATTAAAAACAGAAATTAGGGCAACCGTGCACGAACGATGAGACGTGTTAACAGTTATTTATAAACGATATAAATAAGACACCTAGTTTTTATTGCGTTGAACACAGGAATAATTAGTGTTTTCTGACTAAAAGGTGTCCTGGAAGATAACTCTCTGTTGCAAGATACTTAACCAGACTAATTGATCAAGCGAGTGCGAAGCGTCTCCATTTTAACCTGGGCAAAAATGTATGACTGTTTTTTTATATAAGAGGGGGCAAGCGTTTTGGGGGAAGCAACCACCGCCGCCCATGAACACCCGCAACACGAGGGGTATCACAGGTGCATTACCGATTCTTTGAGTGACTGATAGGCTAGTTTTTAAATGATTCTGTCCCAGGAAGCTGGTTCTATATTTTTGTCGTCCGTGGGAAAAAGTTGTATGTCCAACGTATTTGCGGCTGTAAACTAAGTCGTATTTCTCAACTGAATATCTTGAAAGTTTGTGAGCAGGTTCGATATTTTTTTTATTGTAGATTCAGTTGAAGGATTTTTTTCAAAATGGCGGAGCCTTTGGGGTTAAAGATATAAAAGACAGACTGACACAGCCTAGAATTGCCTGTAAATGATAAAAGTATTCCATTACTTAGCTTTACCCTGCGTTTTCGTATATGGAAATGTTACTCATAGTTGATGCTGTTTTGCAATACTGAGTCAACCACTGTCATTTTGCAATACAATGTCAACTGTAAAATTATTTTGTAAGGGTTGACATTATATTGCAGAATTGATCAGGGTTGACACACTATTTACATTACAGCGTCCAGTTATGCTTGGAGTCTGTCTACGGGATCGACGCATAAATGAGGAGATACGTAGAAGAACGGGGTCACCGACATTGCCAAGCGAATTAGCTCTTTAAAGTGGCAATGGGCAGGCCATATAGCACGGAGAGCAGATGGCCGTTGAGGCCGAAAGGTTCTCGAGTGGAGACCGTGGATCGCAAGCGCAGCGTAGGACGTCCACTAACAAGATGGACGGATGACCTGGTTAAAGTCGCGGATTCATGGTGGATGCGAGCCGCTTCCAACCGAGGCAACTGGAGGTCTATGGGGGAGGCCTATGTCCATGATGATGCTGATTACACATAGGTCCATGTCAATTAAAATACATTTGCTGCATGAACACACATTTCTTTTCCTACTCCTTGTAATTCAACAATGTCTGCATTTCAATTTATTTGATGAATCGACTCTGTATACCGACCGGTGCTCCTCAATGAAAGTGCTCCCTCAGTGGCCTATCGAACACTGTCTATTGCAATTCGCGTGCATATAACATGATCACTTAATAATGTATAAGAGCGTTTACTCGTATACCTGCCGAGCTGGCAACGTTGCATTTTTGTTAGATTTAGGGGCTGTTTCACCATCCATTGATTAGTGTTAAGTGACGGTTAAATGTGATGCCGTCTCTGTCTATTCGAACAAAACAAATAGAGACGGCATCACATTTAACCGTCACTTAACACTAATCAATGGATGGTGAAACAGCCCCTTATAGTATTAAAAATGTTGTGTAATAGAACACTTCTTAATATATAAGTTAATGTGTGTACTCCAATAATTATTCGTTATAGACTTTAATTTTCTTTAAAAACCGTTAATAAACATTAATTCGTTTTTAAAGAATATAAAAGTCTATTGCGAATAATTGTAGTAGACACATCCATCCATACTTAGGTATATTATAAATGAGAAAGTGTGTTTGTGTGTTTGTCCGTCTTTCACGCCGTAATGGAGCGACGGATCGACGTGATTTCTGGCATAGAGATAGTTTATGGGCCCGAGAGTGACATAGGCTACTTTTTATCCCGGAAAAATCCACAGTTCCCGAGTGAACAGCGCGTGGAATTCGTTGGTGGTAGCCTGGAAGACAATCCAAGTAAAGTCAACAAAAAGTCGAGTCAGCATAATTTATTTATTTTTTAGCTATAGATTATTATTTGATAACCCTGTGAATACATTAGCGTCTATCAAGCAACTGAGGCTCAATCACATTTAAATCGCCCTGAGGGAAAAGTTTAGTCTAGACCGCGAATCGCATTATTTTTAAATTAAAAGCTCACTTAAGTGTCCCCCTTTAGGGTGTGATTTCATTAATGTGCAGTATTAACCATTGGGGAATATAAATAAAAGTAAAATTTTCTGAGTAACTACTCGTGAATCAAGTAATTTTTTTTTATAAGTTGAAACTGTTGGCTTATGTATCTGCTAAGTTACATTTATATTCAACTGTGCATGTATGCTCTTTGTTTCCCAAATAAATTTATAAACTTTTCTTAACTTGGGACTCAGTGGTCACAACGCGCTAGTATTTCTTTCTCTATCATCATCATCATCTCAGCCGTAGGACGTCCACTGTAGGACAAGGCCTCCTTCATAGACCTCCAGTCGCTTCGATTGGCAGTGGCCTGTATAATCTATTACTCTGTATATTCCTAAATTTCAATCCTTTATAACTTTGATAAGTGTAGGTACCTAATGATTGTCATTCCGAAAACGCTGGTAGTTTAAAAAAGTGACACGTAAAAAAGCTTTTTGCGGCCTACTTGCAGGTAGGTACACGTTTTGATTTTGATTTTGAAGTTGCCAATCCGTTGCGTGGGAACTACGGCCCTGCAGTGTCACTATATAGGCCGAGATTGTGATGTAACTAAAATCATACATTTTTATTTAGGCAAAGTCATGCGTCCTGTTTTAAGGTGCGAACAAATCGCTGCTTAAAAAACGGTGACGGTATGGAATCGCAGTGACGCACCGTATGCGCACCGAGTGACGGGCAAGACTTTTGTTCGGTAAAGTCCTGACGTTTACGGTACGTCACTGCGATTTCGTATTTTAAGCAGCGGTGTGTAGAGCATGCAATAAATACGGTGCGTCACTGCGATTCCGTGCCGTCACCGTTTTTTAAGTAGCGGTTTGGTCGCACCCTTAGGACGTAATATTCTAGTAATGAAATACGGGTTTTGCCTTTTCGCAGAATTATTTTTTGCCCAATATTTCATTTGCCAATTCTCAATTTTCTCCGAAACCGAAGATTTTTCTCAGTTCTCATACTTTAATAGAACACAGTTAGTTTAGGTTTGCTTTATGAATGATTCGAAAAAAATATGTAGTTTCACAGAAAATCCCGAGTTGGGAAATGAAACATTTGGGAATCGTGAGTTGGCAAAAGACAGTGAACCAATGAAATTAATGTTCGTCCAAAAATCGATTTTGAAACAAAACATAATTAACTTAAGCTGAATAAATTGTCATTATTTGAATGACATACTCATAAATTAGTAGCCGTGTTGGCCTACAAGTAGAGTTCGAACCAGCTCGCACCTCTGAGTTTTTTTTTTTTCAGTAAAATTACATTTGAAATGTACCACGAGCCCTTGTCGCATTCATTAAAACAGTCGGAGGAAACCTTATAAAAATTCTGTTTAGCGTTCAATGGTGCTTTTAAGTTCCCAATCCGCACTGGAGATCGTTAAATTTGCAATAGCCCAAGCGGTTTCGCAACATGTATGTATATAAGCGATGATGGGATGATGACCATAGTATTTACTTAGACAGCTCGAATATTTATGATGTAAGTAAACTACATATTTTAAACATGTGCAATCATTTGAAATTGCTATGCGTGAAAAAACATCGGAGTAAAAAATGCGAAAATTCTGTTTGTAAGTTAAAAATCCGTAAACTATGTCTTGTTTGAATAACATAAATAGTTTAACATGTGTGTATAAGTGAATATTATATTTAATAACCATAATTACACGACTTTATAAAGTAACATTTATAATACAGTTTTATAGTTATTACAATTACAAGCATATTACTGCTATTCTTGATATTATTAGGTTTATTTTTAACTGTAGCTATCCAGTAATCCCAACTAATATTATAAATGCTAAAGTCAGTTCATTTGTTCCGCTTTCACGCTCTATTACTAAACCGATTGCCATGAATTTTTGCATAGGTACATCATATTACAAGGCTAACATAAATAATAGGATAACTGACATCCCGAAAAAATGCATGGTTCCGGAGGACGCTCGGTATAAATGATTTTTGCAGACGCGAAGAGCCAGTCAATTATAAAGATACAACTAAAAATCTTTCTTATATTATATTGTAGGTTACTAGATTTTAACGTTTTAAACTTTCGTGATTCTCACTCATAGTCAAAATACCATATACGGGACTTATCACGCTATTATTACACAAGTAATATTTACCTCGACGTTTCGGCAACGTTACAGCTGCCGTGGTCATGAGTAGACCTCGCGCTGCTAGGCAGACTTGACACCCCACACTTCAGTCTACTCGTGACCACGGCAGGTGTAACGTTGCCGAAACGTCGAGGTAAATATTACTTGTGTAAAAATAGCGTGATAAGTCCCGTATAATATATTATTTTGACTATTACTAGATTTTACCCGCGGCTTTACACGCGTAAAACGTTAGATCCGGCAATAGAATTAATATTCCAGGATGTTGCTAAATTCCCTTGTTAATTCTCAAAAGTAACGTTGTCGATTCCATTAACGTTGCGCGTAAGCTTGCGTCTAATATCATATCTGTTATCCTTATGGCTGAGATTCTGGGATTTTATCCCAGCCGAGTGGGAACAAGAAGTCTTCGTGTTATTCTAGACGTCTAGTTATATTCATACTAAATTTCATCGAAATCTGTCTAGCCGTTTTAGCGTGAAAGAATAACAAGCATAACACGCACATACACAAACTTTTGCATCTCACTGGTATAATAAAAGCGAAAGTTTGTAAGTCTGTTTGTTCGTTTGTTTGTTACTTCATCACGTCTAAGCCGCTGAACCGTTTTAGATGAAATTCAGTATACAGATAGTTTGAGTCCTGGGGAAGGACATAGGATAGTTTTTATCCCGAAAAAAATTGAGTAGTTCCCGCGGGATAGTGAAAACCGAATTCTACTCGGACGGAGTCGCGGGTTACGGCTAGTTTAAAATATTAGTACTTAACTTAGGATTGATGTGAATAAATTGTATTAATAGCGATAAAAAAAATGGAATCTATATTATTTTTCAATCGGTAAACGACACATTTCGTTAGGACAAAGTGTACAGCTTGAACAACACAAGATGTACACATTTTACCACTCTTCTAGTCTCCCTAAATATGGCATGGTCAAACAAATGTCAAAATCAGCTGTTCGCCCAGATGGCATTCCGTTATGCCATACAATCGAACAGTTATATTATTAACGAATTCATTCATGAAATAACTTTTTTTTAATTGGCCAAAATGCAACCGGTTTGCAGTGCGCTTACGCATGGCGTAAAGAGGGAAGAGGGGGCGAATGGAACGCAGAATAATATTTAAAAAATATATAGTTTTTGTATTGTGGTAATTATATAGCCGCTTTAAATGTTTAGCAGTAACACAATGAGTCAATGTAAAATAAACTCATATTGCTGATGTCAGCATCAACCCAAATCTCGAAATAGCTTAGATAATGAAATAAATCCATACTTAATTAAAGAAGTCTTTATTGATCCACACTTGCTTCCTCTCGACGAACCACTAAAACTCTCCTCAATTGAACATATAAAAGTTCATACTTGTACTAACACATTTGTAATATTTATGTCATTAATGTTTATCATCATCATCATCCCAGCCTATAAACGTCCCGCTGCTGGGCACAGGCCTTCTCTCAGAACAAGAGCGCTTGGGCCATAGTTCCCACGCGGGCCCAGTGCGGATTGGTAGCTTCACACGCCCCATTGAATAGCTTCGCAGGTTTGTGCAGGTTTCCTCACGATTTTTCCTTCACCGCAAAACTCGTGGTAAATTTCAAATGTAATTTCGCACATGAATTTCGAAAAATCAGAGGTGCTAGCCGGGGTTTGAACCCACGATCCTGATTAATGTTTATAAGATGCTTATATTTTATAGTGTGGTGTTATTACTCGCATTGTAAAACTCCTTATCTCATAGAAATTTTGTAAAGTGTCCTAATTTTTTGTTCATGTCATAAGCAGACACACTTTGCAATATTTTTCTATTTTTAGGTCCAAGAGGGTATGTAAATTTTCGTTTCTCATTTTTATAGCAAAGGTCACATGAGCGAAATCGCTGTAACTTTTTATGCATCTAGTTTTCTTAGTAGTTTTGTTTTGTTAATTTTGTGGTACCCTTTGATTTTTAACAACGACTTCATTTGATATTTTGGCAATATAAATACACGCAATTTTTTTCCTCCATTCTTCAATTACATATACAAACAAGCTAGCAAATAAAGTTAAATAAAGAAAGAAAGTTCCGTCATTCTCTCCCCAGTCTCCCCTCACGCGCACACTCACACCTAGCACTTGTCACACGCACCTGGTCCAGATGATCCACTCATACGCATCAGCTGTGGTAGTCAGCTGCGACTGCGTCCACACGTAACCCAACCGTATTGCTAACTCTGTAAAGCGCAAATTGCCATGAGCCAGGAAGGCTGTCGCCTCCAGGCAACCTTCGTAATGTTCTAATTATTTAACATCGGGTTCGGTTAACGTACGTAATGGTATTTTGTACTGAGAGTTACAATACTTTTTGTTTTATTAACTAGGTTGCACACGACTTTGTCAGCGAAGATTTCGCTTCTCAATATCTCGCGGATAAAGGCTATCTCTAGAATAGTTTGGGGTCTGACAGATATCCTCTTTTTACCCGTATATGTGTATGTTTATGCCAGAGGGGGCACACTTAAAACGTCACTTTTTACGGGCACTTCAGCGCCTCTGTTATGAGATGCTAAAACGAAATTGACATAAATATGTCAAACGTCGACTTGGCAAAGAGAAATTAAGCTCAGCTTAGATCTGGAAGAAAAATTGTGCAAGTTGTATTACGTTGCTCGTCTCGACTGTCCAAGTGACCACCTCAAACTCGTTTGTCGTTTGCTTTACTTACGGCCTCGAGATGTAATGCAACTTGCACAATTTTTCTTCAGGTCTAAACTGGGCTTTATGGACGTTAAGTTTGTTGTGTGCGTGCATGTGCATGTGTGAGTTATGTCGAATTTCGTTTTAGGTACACCCGCGAGATAGCGCTTACGCGCTACCATACATGCAAAACTGGCCATAGAGTTGCCACTCTTTTTCTACATAGGTACTTATACTCTTTGGTTTATGCTCTTGTGCGTGTGGCTACGGCTGCAAAGAGGACCTCATCCTGAGGTTTTCATGAACCAAAAGAAACGCTTCATTTACCAATCCTCGCACAACACCGCTTCGGTGGAAACAGCTGAACGGAGCGAGGCTAGATGAAGCATTTCTATCTAGGGTTTCTAATGATTCATGAAAAACACAATCCTCGCAACACATCCTCGCACATCACTGCAGGGCTACTACGAAACTCGAAACTCGAAGTTCGTGTCGTACCGTCCCTCTCGCGCTTGTATTAAATAGTATAAGTGTCAGAGGGACCGCACGACACGAACTTCACGTTTCGTAGTAGCCCTGCTGGTCGAAATGCAGCCTAAACAACTGGACTGTTTTCAACTTATGAAGTATCATAAGATTTGTCGAAACTGTTCGAGTGATATAATATTTCAAAATGGCGCCCGCGAGAAAAAATACGAAGACGGTGTTTTTTATTTGTAGCCAAATGGGTATCAAATGAAAGATAATAATTCGCCCGTTCCAAATTTGTACTTATTTATTATTACATTTTTAAGCTACCATTTTCACGGGAGCATCAAAACACTGTGAAATTAAAAAAAATATCAAATTAAAAACCCGACTGCTTTAATTTTTTTAATCAATCTATAAATGGAAAAACAAGTTTAGTAAGAAGACTCGTGCTCTGTTAAGTAACTTCAACAGTTAGGACCCTGGGAATGAGAATTTTAGTGACTTCTTTGACACTTTATGCACTTTGAACATTGATACATTTATTCTAATTGTCAATCACAAAAACAAAAAAATCAAGAGTACTTAGTAAAATTTACTTAACTACTTGCAGAAATACTTCGGTCAATTTTAAAACACCTTCTATTTTTACATACAAGTTTTAAAGTGAAGATAAACTTATTTTATAAGTTAACATGTATGTCCTTCACGGTAGTTCATTTATTTTAAAAATAAATAAAATGTACTGCATGTTTTAACTAAGTGACATACTTCCATCAACTGCCTAACAAGCTATAAAACTAAAAATATAAATGTTTTCGCTATCAGGTTTAGATCAGGAACACTAAGTGTCTAGTCTAATTTATCCATTTAAAGTTCTTAGTCTTGCAGCTGCTTTATGTTGGGAATGTTGATATTAAGATATTGCAGATATCGATAATATTATAGTCTAGAAATACTAGCTCAAACTGTATATCATAAACCCTCTAGACTCGTGATACATTTAAAAACCGGAAATTATGATCAGCATCTATGATGATTAATTGATTGACAGTGATATTAAAATACATAAGAGTTTGAGTCACATACATATAGTTTGTAGCTGAACAAAAATAAAAAAAACAATAAATTTAAAAAATCAAAAAACCTGCCTTAAAAACTAAAAGGAAGAAAATAAGTCTAGTGGTCTAGAACTCTGTCAAGAAGCTCATTTAAGGTTCAACAGTCGGGACCCATTACCAAGATTTTTTGAGCTGGTTACGATTTGAATGGGTCCCGACTGTTGAACCTTAAATGAGCTTCTTGACAGAGTTCTACACCACTAGACTTATTTTCTACCTTTTAGTTTTTAAAGGAGTCGGGTTTTTGATTTTTTAAATTTAATGTTTTTTTATTTTATACTTTTTTCATATTTCTGTGAAAATAGTAGATTAAAAGTATTATAACCCATATATATTTAGAATGGGCTAATTATTAGCTTTCATTTGATTCCCATATTGTTACAATACAAAATATATTTTTTTATTCCTTCGCCATATTTTTTTGCAGACGCCATATTGAAATATTATATACCCTTTGTCACTCCGACAGTTATTACAAATCCACAAGTGTATTTAAATGTACAAAATGCTTTGAAACCTACAAATACCTTGTATGTCACAGGCTTTGGGTATCGTTAACGGGGACATAAAGCAGACGTGAAGGAGCGTTTCTTTTGCCGCCTTACAAAGGTACTTAACAGTCTTTTGTCGGGTGGTAATAAGGTACGCGCCTTTAACGCCTGGTGATGCCCCTGCTCACATATCCTTGGCATTTACTAGGTGGACTCAGACTGAACTGGACGCCCTGGACCGGAGGGTCCGCCTACTGCTTACTACCCATCGCAATGCTACACCCACGTTCGTCGGTTTGAGGCTGTACATCCCACGGAAATGTGGAGGTCGCGGCTTTCTTAATGCCAAAATCTCCACAAACGCGAGGTATGCAGCCTTAGGAATTATTTCCTTAGCAACGAGTGTGGATGCATCGCGATGTTGTGGCAGTAGACAGACACCTCACCCCGCTATCCTTGGCAAACGAAAATTGCGCAGTCCTATGGTTTGAGCACGAAGATCGCAAGAACGTATGGAAGAGCAAGGAGCTACACGGGCGGCTTCTTACAAGACCCTAACAGGGCCTGATGTAGACCTTCTCGCGTCGGTGACCTGGCTACGTTTCGGGGACCTCTTTGGGGAACCCGAGGGTTTTGTTGTGCAATTGCTGACGAAGTTATCATGACGAACAACTACCGGAGGTATATCTGAAGGACGGTACGGTCGACATTTTTCGGCATGCCGCCGTCCTGGGGAATCACTCAGGCTATTATCTCCGGTTGTTCTTTCTCTAACGGTGAGTATTTGCACAGACATAACTTATACACAATATCCACCGCACTTGCTCTCGATACGGCCTTGTAGACTCTGAGGTGCCGTATTATAGGTATGTCCCTGCGCCATTCTTGAAAATGGTCGTGCCACGCTCTATTGGGATCGATCTGTCATCACGGACAGGACTATTGTAGCCAATAACTGATATCGTGCTGACAGATCGATCAAACCGCCAGGCAGTGCTCGTTGATATCACCATCCCACATGACGAGACCTCGTGAAGGCCGGGTAGGACAAACTCAGCAAGTACCTTGACGGACGAGCTGACTTGCTAAGTTGATGCTTGCTAAGTTGATTTTTAGGGTTCCGTGTCCAAATGGAACCAACACGAAGAGAAAGCTTCCACTGGCTGCAAGTCTGTCACTTGGCTGTATCTTTTGAACCGTAGAAGTTAAACAACTGAAGTGATGAAATCACGAAGTGTCACTATGGCCGTTAAAATAATAAATAATACAAATGAAATAATATGATTTGTCTTGAGGTGGGACCCCTCATGTACGATCTTTTTTTACTACGACATAATCGTCGTGGTTCTCGGTTGAGGATTAGCAGTGAACCTTCATGACGACTCCTCGCCTTCCACACCGCAGAGCTGGAGTCCGTAGTTGGCAACAGAGAATGCTGCTGCCCACTCCCATCCCCTCCCTTAGTCACTTTTTAGAACACCTACGGCAAGACAAAAGAAAGAAGACATTTATTCACATTCACAAAGACACACAAATACAACAAAATCAAAACAAAAAAAAAACAAGCAGCAAACACAAATAACAAAAAAGAAATACAAAAAAGAAAATACACGATGTTTTGTGTCTCCGCAAAAGTGAAACGGCTCCGTCAAGTAAATAGTATACTTACATAAACTCGGTACAAAAATATAATAGGTTGCGGAAACGTTCTTTCCAGAACATTTCGTATTACGAGTCCAGCTCACACTTGACCGATTTAATCAATACTTTCACGTCCTTTCATTTCAATGCTCCGCCTGTGTACAATAGTATAATAATATCAATTATTTCGCCGACGATAAAATTTATTATTGTAAAATGTCAATTGTAAACTTTGAAATTATTTGCGGTCGTTCTCTTCAGGAAGTAGATATAAAGTACTAATAATTCGTGAGGCAAATGCAATAAACTGATAATAATGGATTTCGTATAAATGAGGATGGTATAGCCGAGTGGTTAAAGAATTTGATTACGAAACTTGAGGATGCAAGTTCGATCCGCGGTCGGGGATAGATAACATATAATTTTCACTTCTAACTGATTCAGAAACAACTGTTACATAATGTCAATTAAATTTTTTATTCATTTACCAATTATATTAAAGAAATCTGAGACATTAAAAAATTTAGGCGGACATTGTATTCATGGCTTATAGATAATAGTTTTTATAACATTAAAGAGTATTTTGACTATGGCAGTTGTAATTAGGATCTGCAATTTCTAATTAATACAATTTTTATTTAATTAATAACTTATTTAATCTTAAAATTATTATTGATTCTTTTCTTAGACTTTTTATGACCTGTATGATATGCTTGATTAGAGCCGAAAATTAGGCAACAATTTTAATAGCTGTGTTACTCAAGATAGATTAAGGAATATTTTTGCATGCTATGCGACAGCTAAATGTGTGATTGATATAATTTTGTGTTAAGATCCATTGTTAGCCACATTCAATGCAAATAAAACAAACTTACTTACTTACTTACTTTACTTTTTTCAGGCAACTTGAATTTTTTTTTACGCTCTAGTGCATAAAGCAAAATCTTCGTCTAAGATCAATTCCACACAACCTGCCAACCATATCACGATTTATTTTTATTTTTTGTGTTTTACATTATTATAAAACTAGACAATTCTAATAATTAATTATTATAGAAATAGCAATCCATGAAAAATTAAAGGTACTAAATGAACATTTCTTTGCACTATTGCAGTTTAATTTCCTTGCAGTCGAAGTTAATAAATAAAAAATAGTCGAAGTGAAAAACAGTGTAGAAGTTGTTCATAAAACTCATCTTGACTTAACTACCGACTCTTGCCTACGGCTTGGTTGGATATAAACGTCTCGGGTTAAGCGACGCATTTTAAGCACTTGTTTCTATCTACAAAATAATATTCATAATAGGAAAAGTCTTAATGTTACATTGTTCTAGAGACTTTGCAGGCTCATAATAAACTATTTTAGTTTGGGGCATCATCCCTTATTATTAGGGTTCCGTACCCGAAGCATGACAAATGGAACCCTATTACTGTCGCTACCGCTGTCCATCTATCGACCTGCCTATCTGTCACAGGGCTGTATCTCGAGAACCTTAATAGATAGACAGCTGACATTTATATAATAATGTGTATTTTTATTCCCGCTACAACAAACAATTTAATAAAATGTAAAAGTAAAGAGGACCCACACAAGAAACGTATTATTTTTGTATTCATTCTTTACCTATAACTTATAAAACATACAAATCTTAAACTCTAAATGATACCTACTAAAGAGAAACCAGTCAAGTCTTGAATAAAAAAATTAAACAATTAGACCGGACAGTCGAATTAAATATACGAGATATTACCTAATTCCCGAAAATTATGAAAAATTATTTCTTTAGACATAATACATTACTTCTCAATATTCATTAAATGAAGGAAACAAGAAGTTGTTTTCGGTGAAGGAAAACATCGTGAGACAACCTGCACAACAAACCTGCGAAGCAATCCAACGGTGTGTGTGAAGTTACCAATCCGCACTGGGCCCGCGTGGGAACTACTGCCCAAGCCCTCTCAATCCTTGAGGAGGCCTGTGCCATGCAGTGGGACGTATATAGGCTGGGATGATGATGATGATGATTCAATAAATGAAATGTTTAAAAATATATTTTTGGTGACTACCAGTTATAAATATTAAACAACTAACTGTTCAGCAAATAATTCATTTATCGCGAGCCCCCGGGCAGTATAGCATACCTACTATATAATATCTTCCGAGATAAAAAATATACATATAATATATCCTTCTTCAGAGTCCCGAAACTATATCCCAAATTCCATCACAGTCGATTAAGAACTTAAAGCATGAAAGTGTAACAAACAAACACACTCACTTTCACAGTTATTATAACATTAGTAAATCTTTCAAATAACCTTTTTACAAGCTTTTATTTAGTTTCACCTGTCCCGTTGTTGGTCTGTCCGTCTATCTATCTGTAATCAAATCTTGCAAGTTAAATTTGGAATACTTATGTAAATCGCGTGACAATACAATAATCTAGTAGTGACATCCTGGTAGTCCAGCCAGGATCGTCTCCGCAGGACGGAACTCTTCAACGGTTAATAGCATCGACTTGAAATTTGGTATGCAAATGTAGTTTGGGTGACAATGCAAGTACAGTCAACTAAAAGTACAGTCAGCAAAAATCTCGTATTAAAAATGAATTTTTTTTGGTTAGGATATTTTACACTTCAACCTTTCACATTTTTGCTGCAGTAATTTCCAAAGGCTTTCCTCTACTTACAAATACAAAAACTCATTTCAAGTAAAATCTTGATTTATATTTAAATTATTTACCAAACGATTTGTTTATACTCGTAATGTATTTTCTAATAATGATTTGATTTTTCAATAAATATAAGCCCACACTCGTCTGGCAATTATCTGAAAATTTAACGAGTGCTTTTTACTAATATAAAAATCTTTCCTCTTGGAGGCCACGAAATAAGCGTACCTGGAATAAATATAAGAATAAGAATAATTTTATTTAGCAGTAAAGTTACATAAAGCACAAAAATTACAAAAAACACATTTGAACAAAATACAAAAACATCATCTGACTTTTCGACGGCCTTCGCACTAGACTGGGTCTGTATCACAGTAGAGAAAAGGACAGTAATCCGTCTCGACAGCGTCCTTGATATAATTACCTACGCCGGCTCGGTACACAAACGCGCGATAGGGCTGCCTACTCTACTAACTGTCTCTCTTCAGTTATGTATTTGATTTGATAATGTTACATTAAATTTTAAGTAGGGAAAGTATTAGTAGAGGTATAAAGATGGACTAAGTAGTGTTTAACAAAAATGCATTTTACGTTACTTTAATTAACCACAAAACGTATTATGTTTCGCTTCATCACTACGTATATATTTTGTTACCTATAAATTAGCTACGGAGAAGTATTTGCGCCTGTTTTGGGATGTGCGAAAGCTTTATTGTTGAATTTAAGAGTATAAAAAATTCGCATTTTGATAAATAACTTCAATAAATACGTTTTTATTATATTAGATCCGTACACTGAACAGTACTGTTTATATCGTTGTGACATGTTAAGGTACGTAAAAAATGCGCGTGAGTCCGTACGTACGTAACCGCGGAGCACTCGCGACTGATGGTTGCCGAGGTATGCTCAGAATTCGTGGCGCGTACCGTAAACTGCTTCAACTTTGCCCTCTGGCCCCAACATTGCCTGATTCGATTTAGAGTCGATAACTTAGCACCCTTTAGGTTTTAAAACTTTTATCCCCCTTAATAATAATTCCCGTGTAGATAAAAGTTTAAAACCTATAAGAGTGCTAAGTTATCGACTCTAAAACAACTTGGGCAATGTTGGGGCCAGAGGGCAAAGTTGAAGCAGTTTACGGTAGGTATAACTCGCGTTCCAGCCGTTTGTATGAAGACGGTGTACTGCTCCTTTTCTCTACTGTGTCTGTATCGTTTATTATGCTTATATGCTTACTAAATTCACATAAGCAGACTATTACAAACCAGAATTAACTATAAGAACTCCAACTTAAGTGCTAACCCAGCGTTAACTAGTGTCAAAATGTATAGAGTTGTCACTCATAACCCAGGGATTAACAATTTAATTTTTAAACCCTAAGGGCTGTTTCACCACCCATTGATTAATTTTATTTGACGGATGAATGTGATGCCGTCTCCATCTATTCGAACAAAACAAACAGAGACGGATCACATTTTTCCGTCAAATAAATTTAATCAATGGATTGTGGAACAGGGAGTGAGTGTGTACTTGTGTAGGTCTAAAATGGCCTTTAGACCTATAAAATTTTACGCTATTAATTAGAGGCACGTTGTTTGAAGAACAGATTTTTTACCATTGGAGGAAAAAGATCCTCGATTAGTAACCACAAATCGGAAAACGAAGGGTTGGCAGGCCTCCCACTAGGCATACAGACATCGTGAGAGTTGCGGGCAACTGGTAGATGCAAGTGGCAAGTTGTCCTTCCTTTTGGCGTTCTAAGAGGGTGGCCTTTGTTCAATTGTGGTCGTCTTCCGGCTGGTGATGATGATGATGATAACATTTTTTATAGTTGCGTAAAAAGTGGCGTTACCATTTAATTTACAACCTTTTATTATATAAAACACTTACAGCCTTATTCATTAAAAAATCCTTAATTGAGCTTTGATCGGTCTGTTACTTAGCAGACTGATTAAGCTTGTTAGACGGTTGTCAAGAAGTATGATTCATAAACGCTTGCTAGCAGTCTGCTAGTTGTTGAGCCGCTGATAGACTGATTAGACGCGTTATGTTGGCCACCTTGACAAATCAAAGACAAAAAATGGCCTAATCGATAATTTAAAAAAAAATTGACAGCAGTGACAGTAAATTAGCAGGAAAAAAAATAAAAAGCGAGAAGTTTGTTTTCCCGCCATTTCCGACCCGCATGTTTATGTTGTGCAAAAAGCCATAATTATGTTAATCATCCTAATTTTTTTTCATATTTATTGTTAATTTATTGTTGCTAATTTAGAGGATTTTAAATACAAATTCCTGAAAATATTTTTTCCTGTTTTTTTTTTAATCTTTGCGTAACTTCACCCTTCACTAAAATATCTTCGGTATGGTTTTTTGCTCTTGTCAGTCAGCTGTTCAAACTTGTGGCGGCCATTTTGTGACTTAGCAGGAGATAAAGGAGGGTCTACGGTCCGCTAACTTTAACAGAGCCTTGATCGACTGATTAGCGCTAACAGACGTTTATGAATCATGTTTTTAGCATCGGTCTTCAAGGAGCCTTCAAGGAGGCTCTAACTTTTTATGAATAAGGCTGTTAGTATATGTCACGGGCGGCATTATGCTGATCTGGGACCATTTCGTGACCGTGATTCGTAATTTTTTTAGTTTTCTTCGAAGTACCTATTTTGTGAAATAATGTCACGAGTAAATGTTTTTTCTTTCTTTGTTTATTTTCTTTTTTCTTATATATGTATGTATTTATTTTATAATGTCCTAGCAGACAAACGAGCAGAAGCAACGTCACACACGAAACTAAAATAACTAGTAAGAAAACTATTATTCCTTCACTTTAACAAAATTCAACCATAACCTAAGTGTAATAATTTACATAGGGAATTAAGTCGCTTTCACTTATCGCTACCGCTTATGTGTTAGCTTACCGCTGATGTAATAGCCACGCACCTAATATTCGTTGGGAAACGATTTCAGCAGAATTGCCACTTGTGTCGGAGTAGGCGCTTTTTTCTGATGTCAGCCTCCCTTCGCCGTTTTTAGAGATCCGTAATTCAGAAGGCAAAAGGGACTCTCCGGAGGTCACTTATAGGGAGACTATTTTGAGTAAATTATTCCTTGTTAGTTCTTGTTTCATCAACTTTTTCACCTTTCTAGTCTAGAATTTTGTAGCCCACTCTGTACTTCTCTATTTCTATTGTTTATTCTGTAAGTAACCCGTAAAGGGCTCTTTCATGTGTCACTATTTTATACTACTAGCGCTTTCGGAAAGACCATCATCGCCAAAAAACTGCACCGCACTTGCGCGCGCGCACACACACACACACAAACATCACGCCTGTATTCCCAAATGGGGTAGGCAGAGCACACGAGACGTTACCGCTTCGGAGCCACTTTTAGCAATATAAGGTCGCCTACGGTATACCTTAACCTATATATTATCCTTTATCACCTCTAACGACACCCACGGAAGAAATGGAGAGGTGTAATTCTAATCCGGCAACACACGGGGAATAAAACTAATAATTACATATAACCATAACTGTCTTAAATTATGTTTGTTGTCAATATTGTAAAGTCGGTAAAGTGCGTAAATAAAGCTGTGATGTTATGTTTTATCTATACTATCTATACTTTACTTAGGTACTATTATAAATAGGTAGTATGTGAGTTTGTGAGGTTTTAGGGAGTAATCTCTGGATCTACTAAACCGATTTTTATGAAATTCGTTACACAGATAGTATGAGTCTCGGAGAAGGACATAGAGTTTCTATCATAGAAAATTGCATAGTTCCCAAGTCGCGGGCAACATCTAGTCATAAATATTATTCAAACAAATTGGGATTCCGGAAACGTGTTCAGGATAAATATTTACAATTGGTTTGAGTTTCAAAGAAGTGTCCAAAAACATTTTAATTGGTCCATCCGCTTGAGAGCTACGGATGTCACAGCCAGCAGACATCAAACTTATAACACCCCTATTTTGCGTCGGAGGTTAAAAACAACAAGCAAGAACCCTTCATATAAATCCATTCTCGCACCTTACCGTTTTTTTTTCACTCAATTTTGCTTTACTGTTGAACGATATTATTTCTACACAATCGTACTTGTACTTACAGCGTATTAATTGAGAGCTCGCTTTTTAGGGCCAGGTCAAATGCTATTTGGCCGTTAATAAGTTTTCATATTTTTATGCCTTTGAAAAATAATTTGAAAGCAAATTGGTTAAGTGAGGCTAAAGAAACTGGATGAATGGGCTCTAAGCCTTTGGATTAGTATTTTTTTAAGTACAACTCCAGTTGAATGAATGCTTGACCCCTTACATGCTATTGCTAATAGCTAGAGAAATTTAATATTAAGTATTTTAATATTAAAAAAAATACGAATAAAAGTTTTCTTTTAAATGTTTTGTGTGCGTCAGATTCTAGGCCTTAGTTTCATCTGAATATAATCTAATAAAAAATGACTTTACTGCTTTATAACCATACTTGCAGCTTAAAATAATGTTTACTGCGAGTCTGATTTGAGACAGCTAGCGCCATCTATGAGCCATGCTTTGAACTACCGTCATAAACAATAGTGAAATCGATAGCAAAATAAACAAACGCTAATGTGCAAACAGTGCGACATATTACGATAAAAAACAAAAAGCTTAGTAAAGTTATGAGATAGAATTTAATGAAATTTAGAGCTTTAAAATGAACTTTGACTCTTTGGCGATAATGATGCATGGAGCGCCATCTATGACTTTAGAATTACAATATAGAATCACAATCTATCTATTTAAGTGTTAAGTATGTTTATCCATTGCCTAATTAGTACTAATAACACAAGCTTTACTTTCTTCGGGACTATACATACATAGGTTAATACGTTTCAGGTGATTTTTATTGAATTATGAGCTAATGTTATTGGTAAGTCTTAAGTACCAATATTAAATACATAAGCACTGGTATATTTTTTTTCACTAAGCTATGCATTTTTGAGAGGGTTTAAGGACAAAAACAGTCACTTTTTTTCAATAAAAACGGGCTAAGTGCGAGTCAGAGATAAGAGAGAGTCAGTCTCCGACCATTTAGCCGTAAAATTTCTGTCGCAGACGAAGGAAGACAGACAGACTGACACGTGAGTGACAACGATAGGGCTCCGTTTGGAATCTTAGGGTGCGTAACCCTAAGAACCATTAATTTGACTATGAAAAATAATAACAATGATAGCTTCAAACCTGATTTATTATCCCCAAATTGGCAGCAAAACATAATCATTATACAAAATCCATCACGCTTTGACCCTAAAACTGTAACAATGGAGCCACCACTACACAATAATTTCAATCAACGTCTATTAGCCACGCCTGTCTGTATGTATGTCTGTCGGTTCGGCCCTTTGTGTGGGATTATGAACGGCTCTCAAACAAATTGGGGTTGGTACAGTCGGTAACAAGAAATTTGGTACTGTCGGAGACAGAGGGCTTCCGTGATTGTTACTGGTTATCGGATCCCTTTGTTTTTAAACAAAAATAGAAGAGGTTTTAATTTGGAATACCTGTGCCTGTTGCCTGTGTTTATAAATTATTGTGATACCCATGATTATGATCTTTAAATCTATTGAGTGTACAGGTTTCGTACCACTCTAGTTGCCAGTTATATAAAAAAAACGGCCAAGAGCGTGTCGGACACGCCCAAGATAGGGTTCCGTTGCCATTACGAAAAAAAACAAATAATTCTATATGCATTATAACACAATTAAAACACTTACTACAGTCTTAAAATCTATTACCAGAAAAAGAGCGTATCTTCACGGCACTTACGTCCTTGTGTTGAGAAGCGCAGTTTTTCGGCAATAACTCAAAAAAGGTATATCTGATCATGTTGAAACCAATTTTCGTTGAAAGTATTTATTAAGCGTTACCTTTCCATATTTTTTGCATATTTTTTGGACAAACGGTTTACAAGATAGAGACACAATTTTTGCTACTTTGGGAGCGATTATTTCCGGAAATCTTCAGTTAATCAAAAAGTTTTTGAGAAACCTTACTATCTTTTCAAAAGAGCTGTCAAACTATGTGCCACACGTTGATGCAAGTAAAAAAAAATACTGTTACGTGTATGGAGGGGGGACATACGGACGGACAGACATACAGACAGACGGACTTGACGAAATTATACTATTTTACTATTATTATATTATACTATTTTTATATTATATATTATATTATTATATTATATATTATATTATTTTTTTTTTTTTACATAAAACTGAACGTGATCCCCTATGTCACCTGATTATAGTAAGTGCAGATGAGGTCACTACTATTGTTCCGTTTTCGCCAGGGTAATTTGCTTTATTGACATAGCAACATTTAGAAAT
Source organism: Choristoneura fumiferana (assembly GCF_025370935.1). Taxonomy (NCBI): domain Eukaryota; kingdom Metazoa; phylum Arthropoda; class Insecta; order Lepidoptera; family Tortricidae; genus Choristoneura; species Choristoneura fumiferana. Next base: position 799,573 of record NC_133485.1, on the reverse strand, counting down.
GTCAGTTAACTGTCAAATCTTAGTACCGTAGACTCTCGCCTCTTTCTCGTACGAATCGTGTCGTTGAACTGTCGTGTCGCTGTCGAAGTTCCTTCAGTTTAAAAAGTTATCTAGTGCCTTGTGGAATCAAGGGATGCAGCAGCTGCTTCACGTCGGGTAGCAGGTAACCCAGGACTGGAAGTTAAGACTGGCCAGCTCGAAGAAGTGCAGTGGCCTTGTACCTGACCGCTGCGAAGTTTCTACACAGCTCTAAGCAGGTTGAGTGTCCTTCAGAATCACACAAGGCTACCTTTCGCTCGTAGAGATACAGTCCGCGTTTAAAACCTCTCACAAAGACTTGAGCTAGGAGATCGAATTTATTAACAAAACTACTAAAGTCATAAACTTCTAGTTTCTGCTTTACAATAGTAGGTACGGTAAAAACCATATCTAAATACGAGTACCTACTTTGAATATACTCATGCTGTTGGAAAATTAATGTATGTATGTTTACCTATAACATGCTTCATCGTAATAAGTCAAGATATGCAAGAAAAACATTGTTACCAGAATTTAATTATAAACCAAAGAGGGTCCGAATATCTACTCCACAAATAACAGTCTAACATAGCTATTTTGTCCCTCACAAGAACCCTTACCTTCGCAACCCCTCTACATATAATTAGACGTAAAAATTATATAAAACCTTATACAAAACAGGCTGAAGTGGCACTTACAAAAAATGACCACTCACTGCAAAACACTTGTCTCTCCTATTATCAAACCATGTTTCCTACAAACCTTAGGTACGCATTGCTGCTTTTAAACCAATCACAACATTACATTTAAAACAAAAGACGCAATGAATATACCACTTTATTTTCACCTTACGCACTTCAAATGAAATACGTATTCATTGCTGTGATTTAACCATGCGTTCTAATAGTCTTCCAACTAAAGGGGCGATGGGTGTGGAGAAGGAGTAGCTGTCTTAGGCCATTGTCGGGATGCCCCAGGGGATGCACTAACGACTGCCTCTTCTGTGCACTTGCGAGCGTGCATGTTAAATATACGGCCGGTATTCTGTGCATTTCGTGTTTTTTCTTTAAACCTGTACTTTTACCATGAATATTCAGAAAACATCAAGAATATTAATACGAGTATAGACGGAATAATTCAATATTAAATACGTGTTGTGTTTGGATCATGAAGTTGCGAGTATAATAATACTATTATTTACCTAGTATACATTTTTTATGAGATTCTTTTGTAAATAAATAAATCAAGTTATTTACAAGACGATGAAAGGCACAAGTGTAAAGATAAACCTAGTTTTAGTGCCTGCAGGGTTGTATTTTGGAGTGGACAGAGGAGAAAATTAGTGGAACAGGAGGCGTTTTTAATCCATTCTAGCCCTCTAATTTGACAGAAAATTTGCATAGCTTACGGGCTGCAGAAATTCGAACAAGTGTTTTGCAGAAGTTAGTGCCCCTTTCCTTCACATGCCTACTTGCTCTAATGAGCAGTCTTCCCTTTTATTTTCAGCTCACTTTTAGCCCTCAACTGTTGAACAAAGGTCCTCTTTAGACGCCACAATGAACGACCTTCCACCACCTTTGTTCCGCTTAGTGGGAAACCTGACAATATTGCGTCTTTCAATCCATGGTCGCCACCCAAAAACTTTCTTCATCAACGGTTATTTTACTCTTCGAGCGGTGTGGTCTGCTTTACTATTTCAACTTACACATTCTTGTAGTTATGTCGGTGACTCTTGTTCTTAGAGGGGTCATATTTCTACGGCTTATAAGTTATCGCTTACAATTAAAATTTGTTTTGTACAAATAAAAGTCATTGTATTGTATTATGGTATTGCACTCTGAGTTTCCCACTCACTTTTAAAAAGTCTCTGTCTAGTGGCAAAACTTAAAAATAATTTCGCGCGTTGTACAGAATACATGCTCGCGTCTATGTCAACTAATGGTTGGTGCAAGCGCTCCATATACATACAGGCATTAATAATCGAGCGCAAAAATAATAGGAGTGCACTTTGCTAGTTATTGTTCGTTCTCGAATTCGTTTACTTTATCTCTCTTGTTTCTTGCATGAGCTATTGAGACAATCATTGTTACAAATAATAGTTTGAAAGAATCGAGGTGTAAAATTGGAGGTTCTGTCATGATTTTGTTTATCAATTTTAGTTTTGTTTGATTGAATTTCAAAATGTATTTACTGATTTATAAACTTTGTTAAGCCCCTGTTTATTTTTATTTGTCACTTATTTATTGATTTTGTCTTCACTAGGCATGACAATTTTATTATTTCTCTTTAAGTTTATTGAAATTATGGAAGACAAACAAACAAAAGTTTGAATGCCCGATTACTAATTCTAGACCGCAAGACGGGATTTAAAAAAAAACTACTCTACTTAAATAGAACCCTAGTTGGCTTGACCAAGATTATTGCAAAGCTCTAGTATATCTCCTTCGACGAATAGGTCAAATTACCAGTCATACTGTACATAAATAAGGTCTATATAGCTTATACCGTTAGAATAGCTTGTACTGACATAAGCTAGACAGCCGTCATTTTACCAATGAAATTGTATATCCGAGCATGAGCCAGCAAATTGAGAATATCAAGTGACGGCTTTTATCATTTGCATGCATTATACGCCAATTTGACGATAAATTTCACCCATTCATGAACACAGCGCAGTGTAAGCCTTTACAAATATAAATTTTAGCTAAAAAGTAATTCTGATGCATGTATTTTTTTAATTAATTTATGCATTACACATATATTTTTTCATAGTCAAAATACCATATACGAAAGTTTAAAACGTTATATATTTTTTCGCCAAACCGCTACGTTTGATGGCTAGACGCGCTCAGTGTTTATACAACTTTAACTTTAACTTATCTTATAAAATAAACTACTTAACAGCTTCCTGAACCACTATAGAAAATAAGTATGTAAGTATATATTCATGGTTAACCGGGAAGATATTCTTTTAGCCTGGTCTTTAACACGGACTTACTTAATTTAGAACTTTGTCTTTATAAGCTAATTTTATTAAACATAATCATCATTTTATCATCAATAACCGACAGCTTTTTGGGTGGACGTCTTACGCTGCGCATGCCGATCCGCGGTCTCCATTCGGGAACATTTCGGCCTCAATGGCTTGTACGCCTTGTATGCTATTAACAAAAATAAATACCTTTTTGTATGTATGCAAGTTGTTTTTACATCACGTCTTAAATAAATCTTGTAAAAGTTGCTTTAATTTATTAAAAATAGAGCATCCAAAAGCATGCTTGCAAGAGACGTCAAACAAAATCCGACAAACGACAAAGATTTGTATGAATACAAGCTAGAAATTTCCAGAAGATTCTCAGTAGTAACAAAAGTTTCATAATAAACTAACTTACAAGTTCACTAGACGTAGCGTCTCATCGAAACATCCTCGTCCGCTCCCTACACAGTAGAAACAATAGTATACTAATGTACTACCTACTCAGTCCTGAACTGAGGCCTCGGATCAGCCGAAACTTGACGCATTATCCACGTAGCAGCAGTTAAAGTAATTACAATACAGGTGGGATGCTGCAGCGGTAAAGAGCATACGCGCACAAACTTGCGCTGCTACTTCGGATCGCTTTGAGTTTTAGGGAGTTGTGAGGCATAGGATATAGCGGGGGACACGAAGTGGACGAAGACTCGATGAGAAGTAAGAAAGGAAATGGGATGATGGCAAGAGACCGGATGGAATGTCCCTAATAATATGGAAAATGGGTCGGGTGCTAGCGTGGGACGCAACCTGCGTGGACACTTTAGCCCCGTCTCATCTCCACGGTACAATACACAGGGCCGGCGCAGCGGCCGAGGCGGCCGAAGTTGTCAAGAAGCGCAAATATAGTGGTCTTGATGCCGGATACAACTTCATTGCCTTCGGCGTCGAGACGCTCGGTCCGTGGGGCCCTGGCGCAAGGGAACTCTTCAGCCAACTGGCAAAGAGACTGGTCGACGCCACCGGAGACAAGAGGGCTGGCAGCTTCCTCGCTCAGCGTCTTGGCATCGTCATACAGCGAGGAAATGCTGCCAGCATTCTTGGAACCATGCCACAGGGGCCTTTTATAGATTTATATTAGTTTCTAATTATTATTATTAAGTTTTTATTGTTTAAATCATTTAATATGTAAAAATAAATAAATATAGAAAGGAAATTAAAGATTCCTTGTATCAAAGCCTGTGTCACACACTCGCTGCTTATGGTACGACAATGAACCACTTACATCCGCTTGCCGTAACTCTCGCGATGTCGTCAGTCCACCTAGTCGGGGGATGCCAACGCTTCGTCTTCTTTTGTGGTTGTCACTGGAGGACCTTTCTCTTATAATAGTTATCTACAGTCCAGTATCGTCGAGCCATGTGGCTGGCCCATTGTCATTTCAACTTTCATATTCTTCGAGCTATGTCGGTGACTTTAGTTCTTCGACGAATTTCCGTATTCCAAATTCTATTGCGCAAAGAAATATCGAGCATAGCTCTCTCCATACCTTGTTGTGTAACTCTGAGCCTCCCCACGAAGCCAACAGTGATTAACACTAAAGCAAACACGTTTTATACGTTTAATATGGCTAACCATATAACCAAAAGCTTTGTAAGTAAACAACTGACGGAAATACAACAAAGTGCCGAGAGTTACAAACTGACTGAATGACTTACTGACTGGCTGACACATTACACATCCCAAACTACTGGGTATTAGAGCTTAAAATTATGAACAGATTTCTTTTCACCATATAAGCGAGCATTAAGAACAAATTCTTAAACATTCAATCCCTGAAGGTCTGAAACTGATTGAGGTGTTGTGTGCTGCAAGAAAAAGCAATGATCGATGAGATCTTTGGAATACAGCAGACACGGCTTCCAGGCGATGATGGTAACCCGACAACTAAGGGTTTATACTACTGGAATGCGACACGCGTCAGGTCGGAGTGTCATTTGTGCGACTGCGATGCACGACTGTGCGACAGTGAGGATCTCAGTTATAACCTAAGCTACTTTTTTAGTAGCAGTTCCTTTTGTGCAAGGGTCGCAGCTCTAAGCTAACCTAACCCACTTTTTTGGTAGCAGTTCCTTTTGTGTAAGGGTGTTAGTTCTAACCTAACCCACTTTTCTGGTAGCAGTTCCTTTTGCGCACAATTTAACTTTGCACATAGATAGTGTCCTATATTTATGTTATCGAACAGTATTAAGTCGCACAATTGAACTTCGCACATCGATAATGTCGTACATTTGTATTGTCAAACTGTAATACATTTCACACTATCACTTCGCATAAATGAACTCTCGTTCAATAAAAATCTCGCTCACTCAGGGTCGTGCTTGTGTAATAATCCCACAACTAATATACCATAACGTCCATTAACGAAATGGACGGACCTGGTTAAAGCCGCGGGTTCACGGTGGATCCAGACTGCTTCCAACCGAAGCAACAGGAGGTCTATGAGGAAGGCCTATATCAAACATTGGACATCCTATAGCTGATAGATGATGATGAATCTTCCAAAACCGCTGATTGCTCAGCACTAGAGCCCACGACCGTCTAAGCCAACATTATTAATGAGGCTAATATGAAAATTGTTGAACTAATAACGCAGGCGGGGCACGTACCGGGTTCCGCACCCGCTCCGGCGTAATTTAAGTAATGGATGACATGTCGAATGTATTCTGTATTAATATTGCTGAGGTTTGTGATTTTGCGTCGGCTGTAAATTATGTTGACTTTGAAACCGGAAATGAAAGGCTACGTGTTTATTGAGAGTATATACAGGATCAAAAAGAAATTAAAAAAAATTAAAGGACGATCACAAGGACTACTAAAAAAATTTTTTTTTTATTACCATTTTTGTGCAAGCTTATTGTTGACTGCTATTTTCTTGGCTAAACAACTAGAGGAGCAATAAAATTCAATGGTTTGTGTGAAGTTTCCACAACTACAGCCCAAGCCCACTCATTCTGAAGGAGACCGGTGCCCAGTAATTTGGATGATGATGATGATGATGAAATATTTTGAATTTTTTCTATAACACTGGTAGAACAAAATATAGTTTCACACTCTCGTAGGGCGTCCAAATAACGTACCCAAAATCCTTTAAATACATCACGTTTGGCGATTTTTAAGTAAATTGTACTGGCCATGCAGTTAGCGATACATAAAACAGTTACACAGAGAAAAAATACACGGCGCAATATGCGGTAGCAATATCCTCTTTTGCCTATTTTGATTTCACCCAGCTACCAACCCGACAGTATTTAAAAAAAGATGGCGCCAACTGAAGTGTTATTTTCCAGTTCACTCTAATACCTAAATTCGAACGTAAAAGGGAAATAACCCAACAAAAATCATTTTCCCGCCCGTGCGTGCTACAATTTGCTGACAACCGGTAACGGATGAAAAAATTGCGTGCCAAAGCCTTCGATATGATAACCTGAAAAAGTTGCCATAAAAAAAACTTAAATTGTCAACTGGAGCGATATCAGTGGCGATGAGTTGAGGCATATTCCGGTATCGATTTATTAGGTTTATTTTTATGGAAGATAAATTTAATCATAAATATTGATAGAGTACCTATAAACCGGCGACGGCCGACGACCGGATGGACAAGTGGTTAGAGAACCTGACTATGAAGCTTGAGGTCCCGGGTTCGATTCCCGGCCGTGGCAGATATTTGTGTGAATAACACGAATGTTTGTTCTCGAGTCTTGGATGTTTAATATGTATTTAAGTGATTCTCTATCGTTTGCCCGAATTTCATATGCCCGAATGTATCGTTTTCTAGAATTTTCATTTGCCATAAAGTAATTTATTTCTGAAATAGTAATTTCTTCAGAGTTGATATTAAACTAACCTAACCTACTGCATTCTATATGATGACATTTTAAAAAAATCCTGAAAACAGCACGGTTCTATATAATATTTTATGGTAAACGTTGGTATGGCAAGTGAAATTCGGGCAAGTAAAGGTAAACGGTATTTAAGTAGGTATGTATTTATCTATATAAGTATGTTTATCCGTTGCCTAGTATCCATAGTACAAGCTTTGCTTAGTTTGGGACTAGGTCAATTGGTGTCAAGTGTCCCATGATATTCATTTTTATTTTATTTTATTTTAAAGTATGAATTACTAGCGGCTACCTATAACTACAAATATTAAAGGGAATTTTGCAGTTTCTTGGGATTTGTAAGAAAAAACATTTCTTATGTCTATTTTTACTCTTTAATAAACATAAAATTAAAGTACCCATCTGTTCTCCGTGCTATATGGCCTGCCCATTGCCACTTAAACGAGCTAATTTGTTTGGCTATGTAGGTGAAAAAATGGCCATTGGGGCCGAAAAGTTCACGAGTGGAGACCGCAGATCGGCAAGCGCTACGTAGGACGTCCTCCAACGATGGACGGACGACCTGGTTAAAGCCGCGGATTCATGGTGGATGCAGGCCGCTGCCAACAGAAGCAACTGGAGGTCTATGGGAGCCTATAACAATATAGTCCAACAGTGGACGTCCTACGGCTGAGATGATGATGATAAATTATCCATGGAATAAATCAAATTAAAACGAAAGGGAAGTTTTTCGGAAAGGGAGTCAGGTCATTGGCTGCATGCCTTACCGTCTACAAACTTGGGCACTATGCTAGATCCAGCGCATTTGCGCATAGCTGTCTGCTTGCGCTTGGGGGCCAGAGTTTGTGAGCCCCACCGATGCCAGTGTGGTAAGGAAGTGGATCATCTAGGCCGCCACGGTTTGTCATGGCAACTCATAGCCTAGCAACTAAAATCTTTAAAAATAAGATTAGCTAGGAATATCACTTAACTAATTGTAAAATTGTTATGAAATAAACAGTTATATTTTTTTTTTATGTGTAAGAAGTGCTGGCCGCTTATATCGACATGGTGCGCTAAATGACCTCATCCGTCGGGCCCTCACTACCGCATCAATTCCAGCAACTCTAGAGCCGTGCGGTTTGTTGAGGGACGACGGAAAAAGGCCAGATGGTGCCACCTTAGTGCCTTGGACTTTGGGACGAACTTTGGTGTGGGACGCGACGTGTGTCGACACTCTTGCCGCGTCTCACATCCAGAGCACCGCGCTCAGAGCTGGGGCGGCTGCTGAACAGGCTCAGATAAACAAGCGCCGCAAATACTCAGCTTTAACAAACTATCATGAGTTTGCGGCGCTTGCTTTCGAGACAATGGGACCATGGTCGGAAGATACAAAAAAAATTATCAAGGACTTATCTACTCGTCTGGTTTTGGCCTCAGGTGACCCCGGGGCTGGCACTTACCTCTCGCAAAGATTAAGAATAACAGTTCAGAGAGGTAATGCTGCCAGTGTCTTGGGGTCAATGCCTGGGGCAGAAAATTTGGATGACGTTTTTATTTTGTAACATAGTTTAGTTTATAAATAGTTTTAGTCTTGGATGTTAGATAGTATTTATTGCTTTTCCTAATTAAAAAAATAAACTAAATTAAAAAAAGTTTAAAACTCAAACATCAAAATGATTAAAATCGAAATTTAATTTAAGTTAAATTAAAATCATTAATCAGTATTATGATTAAATAGTAATACTATACTCGTTCCGTGCAACTTTGCCATAGTATGATTTTTTCCACCACTTAGCTATCTCACAGGCCAATTCACATGAAGCATAGCCTGCAGTCCTTTGTATAAAACATCTAAATAAAAAAAAATGTTTTCTCGTTACGCCGGATAGCCGTGCATCCACGTCAATTCGCGTCAACTCGAATGAAAATTGTAGAAACTTTTAATGGCGTAACTCACCGTTGACGGAAATTAAGCCGGCAGGTCAAGTCAATTATCTCGTTCAGGCAAGGGAACTAACTGACAATAGCCTTTCTGCAACGCGAAGCGTTTATACCAGGGAATAGAGGAGTATCTAAGTTAGGAAGGTTACCGCCATCTTAGATTAGAAGTAGTATACGAGAAGGTCGAGAAGTATATAACACAACGAAAGGCAAAGAATGACAATCAACTAGTTTATTCTTGTGAATTTCTACTTAAAAAAAACGCATTTTTCTTGACCAAGATCCTATTGACATGTGTTAGTAACATAACATCTTAAAAAACCAAAAACATTCACAATTTTCTAAACCAATAGTTTAGGTTTTAGACGCTCAATTTTAATGAAAATTTGCACTTTAAAGTTGAATATTTCGTAAACAAATCACTTCACAACCTCACAAAAGCCCCAAATCAAAGGGTTGGATGAAAAAAAAACCACTCCCACTAACTTACACTACACGTGCACTACATCCAGGGGAGTAACCCAAAAAAAAATTTAATTTTTCAAAAAATTTTTGTTCCATTTTGTCGGCATGGTTGCTACATATCCGTGCAAAATTACACTTTCTTGCACTGATAGTCTCTGGGCAAAGCCTCGGATGTACGGACAGACCGGCGAAACTGTAATGGTGATTTTCCACCGGCGAGGCGAGACGAGACGAGGCGAGACGAGAATTGTTTCCTATGCGTTCTCGCGCGCCCGCCGCGCGCCGCAGCGGGCGCTGCCGTACAAATTTCAATTCTCGTCTCGCCTGCATTTTTGCCTGTCTATGAATATCCATTGTTAACAGAGTCCCTCTTACAAGCAAAATGTACGTACATAGTGTGCGGTCATTTTTAATTGTAACTGACATAAAAAACAAAGATTTTCAGACTTTTCTTATTGTTTATTGTTATAAGAGCTACCTTCATAGCAAGTTTCAAATTTCAAGGATAAGAAGAAGTACCCCATAGGTTTTTCGGTTACGTCAATTTGTACGGCAACACCTTTTTCAATGCCTGTATCTTTTTATTGCGTTAACTTTGAATTAATATTTTTTAACTGCTCCAAAGAGGCTGAAAAAAGTATTTGATAATATTAAAATTAAAACAGCCTATTCTGTTTTGCCAACCAAGGCACTTACGAGTACGACATCCACTCTAAAAACAGTGTATTTTCTTGAATAGACGTAATCGTGAAAAGCATTTTGCTAAACCGATCTAGAATTACCTATCCAACCTCAAAAGTCTGGAAAGTTATAATTTTATACGTATATTTTCAGACTTTTCAACTTAGGAGCATAATATAATTAGTGGAGTTTCTGATTAGGATTTATACAGTTATTTAGGGAGGAATATTTGAGGGTGCTAGTTCGGGCTCAAACTCACTGCCTGAAATTTCATAGATCAATTCACTATGCCACCATGACCCAAGCTAAGCTAACTAGGCTTTTAAGTATGGTTTACAGTTCTGAATTGGCTGGTTTTAATCATCATCATCAACATCAACATCATATTGCCTGGCCCTAGACATTCCGTACAACCCGCCTGCGCGAAATAGCCTATGCTACTACATAACAATATAACCTTTGTACACGCGCCAAATGTGTGCGTAAACTATGTAGGGCCGTTGCTAGCCCCCGCGCCCCCCCTTTGCACTCCTTAGTTATAAAATCTTAAATAATAAGATTATTAGCTAAGTAATTATAAAAATTTTGTAATGATATTCTGATTTATAATAAACAGTTTAATTTTTTTTTTTTTTTTTTTTTTAGCCGCCGCCGCGCCGCTCGCCGTCACTCAATTTATTATTGCGTCCACATTTATTACTTTAAACATCTTAATAATTTAACCTTATTTTCACTCCTTACTAATCCATATCCATATTCATATTATTGTAGTGTGCACTCACACTCCTCCACTCCATCCCTTTATATATCATGTACTCTTAGGCTTAAGTTCTCATTAATAAACTACTCTTTAACCGAGCTACACGTTTCCTTAACGCCCAACACCACGTGGCGACCCTGCCAGTGCGGCCATCGCGCCGCGCGACCAGTAGAACAATCGTAGTGGAAAAAAAGTGGACTATTAAATAAATTAGACTTAATACTTAGTGACGAAAAGAAAGTGTGTGAAGAAAAATGTACCAGTTGAGAGACAAAAAACATACCTATCTAAAATAAATATTATTATACATTATACTTTAAAAATAAAATAAATAAAGACTGACTATAACATGGAAGAAGAAAGTACCTTTACTATAAGTGAAATAATAACTACATTGAGTGAATGTTGTGAAATTATAATACAATTTTTTTTGAAGACTAAAATAATAATAATAGAAGATTAAGAAGAATGCGAGAAAAAAAAACGTACTGAAGGAAGATTTCAAGAAGATAATACAAAAAAAAAAATTGCTGCCGAGAGATCATCCATGGTGAAAAGGTTGCAGCCAGGAGGTTGTTGGCGTCATGGAGTGATTGCTGCTAGACGATTGTTGGTGTCATAGGAGTGGAAGTTTCACCGGTATCGCTTGAGACTCAGTGAGCTGTGTTACGACGACGATGAGGAGTAGTTTACGCAGAAATTCAAAAAAACATTTAAAATGTGCGGTAAAGTAATACATTTCAAATATAAAATTGTCCGTAGGTTTTTTTTCTATTAATTTCCAATCATAAAATGTACGTATATTTACCTACCTTATATATGTACGTATATATATACACCTACTTAATAAAGTCAGCCAATTAAATTATCAATGTATATGATGGTCCTTGAAAATGTTATATCTTTAATTTTATTTTACATCATATCTAACGGTTTTTTTTAAAGCCATAGAATTATTAACATCAAGACTTGGGTTCCCGTTTCCTAAATATATTTTTTTAAGACAATACTACAAGACAGTTTGTTAAAATGACCATTGTCAGGTTTCATCGGTCAGTTTATTTCATTCCCATAATATGTATGTATGTTGTATTCAATAATTAATTGGTTATGTTTAAATAGCAGTAATAGCATAGTGATCTAATGCAGTTAATTCAATAAGGAATGCATTCCAGAGTCTGTTATTACAGCTCGGGTTACATTGCGCACCTAATACTTGCAAGTAGGTAACTAAATAAGGTGATCGCAGTGATCAGTTTTATGCAGTGTAAGGTTTTTGAGAATACGAAATTGTATGGTTTATTTATATAAGTACAGTTAGCCACATTTTTTTTTAGGTATGATGTAAAGGTACATGAACTCGGATTTGACATACAATTTATAGGATGTGACGAAAGATTTTGAATGACGATAAAATGAAGCTAAGAAGTTTTACGAATTTAAGAATGTTTATAAATATGAAAGGAAGTATCGAAATGAATATAAAAATAATGATGGTAAAACATATGGAAGTTTTTTTCTTGCTACTAGATATTTACTCAAATTACGTTTTACATTTTTCTTACAAGATTACATTATAGTTAAATATAATTTTATTATAAAATTCTACGTTTTGTTCCACTGTAGTACAGTCGGGTAATAAGTAAGGAAGATAATAAAAAATAATTTAATTTAGGTAACTGGACTGATCACCCGGCACTTATTTTAAATTATTACTTTCAATTGTATTTTTTCAAAAACCATGCAAGCTTAGATACCGATGTCATTTAATAGGTAAAGTCAGATGCAATTAATTGAGAATACAGTTTTTATGTTTGGATTTTTTTAATGAAAATTATACAGAATATATTTTATGCTTAGGATTGATTGTTTTTAGATGTGATTACGAGAAGAGATGTGATGTAATATAGAGAAGGCAATTGAATAAGTTTTTTTTTAACAGTAGGAGATGTTTAGCTTTGATAGTGTTATTTTATTATAGTGTTTGGAAATCGGAAGTGATTAAGTTTTCTAACGAGCGATTAGTTTGGCCAACTAAGTGTTATTGAAATTCTTATGAGCTGACGTTTCAACAGGAATGCGTATACAGATAGGTTTTGAATGGTATTTTAGAGAAGGATAGAATAATACAGAGGATTATTTAAATGTCATGAAATGGCATGTCAGCAAGGTCTGCCAGGGTACAAGGACAGGCACGGAATCCTTGCAATCTGACCATAAGGCGGTCGAGTTATCACTTGTGGAGACGCTTGGACACATGGAGTGTAATTAAGTATGGAATGTGTTAAAAGAACTGCCTGTATAAAGTAATGAATAAAAAGTATAAGTATAAAAATATTAGTGCGCACTATAAATAAAGCCTTGTACCCTGAACAAATGAAATAAATGTGAGTAATGCCGGCCGGCGAAATAAAAATGTGCTGCAGACCTTGCAGGTAAGTTATGCATTAGTTGCAAACTGCCAATATAATTATTAATTAGATATATAAATAAGAATATGTGAAAAGAAATGACGTCTTAATTAAATAAAGTAAATAAATGAAGTAAATGAATATAAATATAAAATATATAAATGCGCTAAGACTAATAAAATGTTTAATACGAGACAAGACACACGTGAAAAAAAAAGGTACCTAGGACTAGACAAATTTAGTACGTACAAGTGCACAGTAATGATAAGAGAGTACTTTCGTTTATATGATATACATTAAGATTTCGTAGTTTTATTAGCGTTCTTTTATCTACATAGTTCTCTTGTTTTTTATTTTACTTGATGATATGATAATGTTTACTTTAGTATATTTTTAAAATGTTTAATTCACCCTCATTTCCTCTTTTTAATTAATTTCTCAGTAAGCCCAATATGTGTTGTTAGGTGTTTTTTTTTTACAGCCAGTTTTTGGTTAGCTATTTGTTTTGTGTAACGTAACTTGATGGTGTCAAATTTGATTGCAATATTCAAAATTGTTTTTTTTCCTTGAATAAGTACCTATTTGAACTCTGATTTTTCTTGAATACTTTGGCATTGTAGTAAAAAAAAACAATTACATTTGAAGTATATAAAAAAAAAATACATATCATATTTAAAGTTCAGTATGTATTTTTTTTTATCTAAGGGGGAAGGTGTAGTGTGCACTCACACACCTCCACTCCATCCCTTTATATATCATGTACTCTTAGGCTTAAGTTCTCATTAATAAACTACTCTTTAACCGAGCTACACGTTTCCTTAACGCCCAACACCACATTATAAATGCGAAAGTGTGTTTGTATGTTTGTGTGTTTGTCCGACTTTCACACCGTAACGGAGCGACGGGTCGACGTGATTTTTGGAATAGAGATAGTTTATGGGCCCGAGAGTGACATAGGCTACTTTTATCCCGGAAAAATGCACAGTTCCCGAGGGAACAGCGCGCGATAACCGAATACTACGCGGGCGGAGCCGCGGGCAAAAGCTAGTATTATTATTAATATGAAAGTGACTATCTATCCACGCTTTTACGGCTAAACCGCTGTACTAATATGATAGTTTTTCGAAAATACAAACTGAGATACGGATCCACAGAAAAACCAGAAAAAGAGACCACCACTGGGAATCGAACCCAGGTCCTCAGCAATCCGTGCTGCGTGCTATAACCCCTACACGACTGCTGGACAGGAATCTAGACACGAATTTCTCCTATGCATACATATCTCAGGTTGCTTATTTCTACTACGCTACAGCAGCACTAGCGGCATCTTTATCTATGATAGTTTTATCCCAAAAATTTTAGCTTTTTATTCTATTTGCAATTACTTTCACAAATTTCGCATCTAAGAAGTATAAAATATTAGGATAAAAAAATACAAAACGCGCACGCGCGTACTGACTACTGCCTCGTTGGCTGCCTCTTCGCAGGCGACGATATTTGGCGGGGGGAGGTGAGTGTCACTTCTTTACGCAGTAATAGTTAGTATTCTTTGATATCACCATAGAATGTCCACTGTTGGACATTGGCCTCCCCCATTGCTTCCTCCTCCACCTCCAGTTGCTTTGGTTGGAAGAGGCCTGCATCCACCGTGAACCCGCGGCTTTAACCAGGTCATCCGTCCATATTGTTGGTGGATATACGACTCTGCGTTTGCTGATCCACGGCCTCCATTCAAGAACTTTTCAGCCCCGACGGCCATCTGTTCTCCGTGTACAAATGTGCAAGTTGCAGAAAGTTTCCAGAAAGTTGGGAAAGTTGTCGGAAATTTCTGGAAATTTTCATAAGAAATATAGGAAATTTAAATTTAAGAAACGGAAAGTTTCAATTCCCATACAAAATTGTGAGAAGTTTCCGAAATTTTCCCATATGAAAAATTCCGCAATTTTGGAAAGTTTCCTTCGGCACATCAGTCCGTGCTATATGGCCTGCCCATTGTCAATTCAACTAAAGCAAAGCCAACTAGACGAGGTAAAATACACTTCATCTTTGTCTGAAACGTTTTTTTCTATTCGACTGGATGGCAAACGATAGCAAGTGGGTCTCCTGATGGTAAGAGATCACCACCGCGCATAGACACCTACAACACCAGGGGGATAGCAGATACGTAGCCAACCTAGAGGCCTAAGATGGGATACCTCAAGTGCCAGTAATTTCACCGGCTGTCTTACTCTCCACGCCGAAACACAACAGTTCAAGCACTGCTGCTTCATGGCAGGATTAGTGAGCAAGATGGTGGTAGCAATCCGGGTGGACCTTGCACAAGGTTTTACCACCTGCGATTATTATTAGTATCTCGCTCTTTTTCTGTCTCATGACATAATAAATCTCTTCTCGATCGTATTAGCTAATTCGCTTGGTATGCCGCCGACCCTCGCTCTTCTACGTATCTCATTTCTGATTCGATTCCGTAGAGGAACCCCGAGCATGGCCCTCTCTATAAGATTGGTTTTTTGGAATCTTTTTGTATTTTTTATTTCAATTCCAAATTTTTACTTTACGGTCATCCCGTAAAACCGAAATTGAAAAACCGAGGACCTGGGTTCGATTCCCAGTGATGGTCTTATTTTTCTGTTTTTTCTGTGCATCTATATTTCAGTTTGTATTTTCAATTTTGCCCTCTCTATAGCTCGCTAAGCAACTCTGAGCCTACTTAAGACGCGTTTTTACCTTGTTTGGTTTTATCCTTGTTTTTTATTATTGCCGGTAATGTACTCGTGCCCATACGAGTCACTTAGCATCCTTCATCAAATTAAAGCTTCCGAATTTCGGCCAATCAGGGACGATGAAGAAAAGCCCACAGTGGCTTGGGTGTTTTTACACTGACGGACAGAAAAAGTTGTATTTTTAAATGAAGTATTATTAAGTATTGGTGAATAAGCCTAGTGATTTGACCTATCGCCTCTCAATCAGAGGGTCGTGGGTTTAAACCCCGGCTCGCACCTCTGTGTTTTTCGAAATTCATGTGCGGAGTTACATTTGCAATTTACCACGAGCTTTGCGGTGAAGGAAAACATCGTGAGGAAACCTGCACAAACCTGCGAAGCAATTCGATGGTGTGTGTGAAGTTCCCAATCCGCACTGGGCCCGCGTGGGAACTATGGCTCAAGCCCTCTTGTTCTGAGAGGAGGCCTGTGCCCAGCAGTGGGACGTATATAGGCTGGGATGATGATGATGATGATTATTAAGTATTTAGTAAGCCACAGTAACCTAATTTTTTGATCTATGGCTTCTCAAATAGAGGGTCGCGGGTTCCAGCCCAGGCTCGCACTTCTAAGTTTCCCAGAATTTATGTCCGTAATTACATCTGAAATTTATATTTAGCACATCATGAGGAAATCTGCGAAACTTTGTGTACATACTTGTGAAGAAATTCAATGGACTCGCTTGGGAACTCCATCTGAAGCCCACATATTCTGATTCTGGAGGTTTCTTATAATTCTGGAGGCTTATGCCCTGCAGCGATACGTATACAGGCCGAGATAAGATGTCAGATGACGGGTCCAGTGCGGATGGAAACTTCATAAACACCACTAAATTTCTTCTGGATACTGGTTTTCTCACGATATTTTTCTTTGCCGTAAAGTTCGTGGTAAATTTGAAATGTAGGTACTTAAAAACATGCACAACTATTTATTGTTAAATATGAAAAATGATAAATTTGTCAAATAAAGTCCTAATTATAAAATATAAACGTTTCCTTATCTTTGTCCGGAAGTGTAGCATTTAATATAAATCTAATAACGATTGTATCGTACTACGGCTTTTCCTGTTTTGATGAAACACGGAAATAAAAAAGGAATATAATATTATCGAGCATGTCTAATTACGACATAGCAATTCGCTATGTCCGTCCGTCCATCCGCAGTTTAACGTAGAGACTGTTTGTGTTAGAAAGCTTTAATTTTTCATGGATAAAATATAATTAACTAGACCGACAGTGATAAAAAAAAAATTGCGAAAATACAAACTGAAATATTGATGCATAGAATCAAATTAAAAATATTTTACGCTTATAAAGAATATTTTTCCGAAAACGAAAATCCGGAATCACAAAAGGAGAATCCAACTCGCACTTTGCTAGTTTAAAACTGGTTTCACAAAGTCAATTGCAAAACTTAATGAGAATCTGTCAACTCGTCGGAAACCTTAATTATAGTCATACCATTCAAAAGTTTTTATTTGACATCTCTTGATACGCATAAATAATTTTTGCCGTACCTAACAGACGATCGAACGGTCCCGCGGACCGAGAAGGACACAACTGTATGTTATAGTAAGATGGTGGTATGGATATCTCATTCTAACAGTTGGGTGCGTCCCTCTCGGTCCGCCGGACCGTTCGACCGTCTGTTACGGCTTAAAGAAAACGCGCCAAGTGCGAGTCGAACACGCGCACCGAGAGTCCCTCACAAATTTGTAAGTATCTATGAATATCTATTGTTAGCAAAACTGTCGCTTAAGAAAAATTGGCGCAGTGTGAGATCATTTTAAAAATTTTGCTACGATTATTAATTAATTTATTACAATTTTTTTAAGATGTGTTTATTCTAAAAGGGCATAGCTCCAAAAATACCACACAATAGATCCATTGCTTTTGTCTAGTCTCTATCTAAAAAATAAAATCACGTCAATCTCGCGTAAATCTGACATAGAAGCTGTCAAAAATATGACAGCTCCTTTTTCTGGTGAAAAAGGCAAAGGAAACATATCTATTCTGTGCTAGTATTGGCCAATTCAGATATATTTGTTATTTTATTGTATTTTTTAAATATGGAGAAATCAATGATAAATATTTTCCCATGTTCAGGAGGCAAAACTCTTTCGATTCCTGTAGTAATTTACAGGGGTTAAAAAATTAAACAAGATAAATACGAACTCTTCCGACAAAATACACAAAAAAAAGATTTGCTAACAGTAACAAATAAAAATTTTGCTTGAAACATAACTTGAGTGACTACAAAACTAAGGCCTACTAGTAGCTAAAAGTTAGGTGATGTCCTACAAAATCAGTTCCTTTTGAAATATTAGCATTATTTTGGTTCCTAATTAGTAAATTTTGGCAAAAGTCAAGTAGCCTTACTAGTTCAGCTATCCTTTTTTTCAGTGTACGCAGGCAAAACATTATTCATTACATCTGTACCACACCTTTACATACGGACAGACATATTATAATGTATGTCGCTTGGTAAAAAAATACGAGTATCTTTGTCTCCCCGCTCCCCTTAAGTAGCTGTTCAGAATCACTTTGACGTTAACACTCCGGCGTTGTTCTATACAAGCTATGCCATGGAGATGAGAAGGCATAGAGATCCATTTTTTCATCAGACATCTAGCTTGGACAAAAAAAATATAATAAGTGAATATTTACCTTGTTTTAACCACCACTGTAAGGGGCTACACATGTTTTCTGCTTCAATAGACTTCGGTAATATAATTGTTCACTTTTACTGTTAATTCAGTTCCAGAAAATTAGGTACGACAAAGAGCGAAGCAAGGAGTTTAAGGTCTATTGCAGCCACTACTTGGAAAACACTTAATTAGGAAATAGCTTGGACCATACCAGTGCTGGTTATGTAAGACTAGCTTTTGCCAGCGGCTTCAGTTATCGCGTGCTGTTCCTTCGGGAACTGTGCAACTGTTTCACCATCCATTGATTAGTGTTAACTGGCGGTTAGGTGTGATGCCGTCTCTATTTGTTTTGTTCGAATAGGAGACGGCAACACATTTAACCGTCGTTTAACACTAATCAATGGATGGTGAAACAGCTCCTAAATCAGGTATTCAATAATAAACAAGGATTGACATTTATTGTTAACAATTTATTAAAATAAACAATTAATAAAGTATCCTCAGTATCCTCATTTTATTTTATAAATAAAATCATCACAATATTTAGTGGCAAAAACATCAACCCAAACAGCTTACAAAAAAATAGCTGAAAAGGAGTATTTTGGCGGGAATAGAAAAAAAAACAAATACTGAAACGGTTTATACCTAAAACGAGAGGTTTTTTATTCAAATAAGTGTTATTGTTTCCGATATGAGTTCATCATCATGACATGGTATTATTTCCTTGTATTTATTTGAAAAAAGCACTATACAAGCCTCGTCCGCGAACAGGGATTGCCGACCACGTATCTCTAGATGGCCTCGATAACACTCGGCCATCTATTACTACTCAGCCGGCAATCCCATATTTCGCGGACTCTGCAGTAATGCACTATTAAGGTATGTGTAATCGTAATGATAAAGAAAGAAAGAAAGGAAATAGTTTATTTATAGCAGTAGTAACACAATACATATGTTAGAAAAAATACATAAATAGTGTTGCAGTTATAATATATTTCACCGGCTGTCTTACTCTCCACGCCGAAACACAACAGTGCAAGCACTTCACGGCAGGATTAGCGAGCAAGATGGTGGTAGCAATCCGGGCGGACCTTGCACAAGGTCCTACCACCTGCTACTACCACCTACTACCAGCTTTACGGTGAAAGAAAACCTAATGAGGAAACCTGCACAAACCTACAAAGTAATTGAATGGTGCGTGTGACGTTCCCAATCCGCATTGGGCCCACAAGGAAACTTTTGTCCAAGCCCTCTAATTCTAAGAGGAGGCCTGCTGTGGCATGTATTTAGACCGAGATGTGATGTGTTTGTGACATTCCAACGTCTAATGTCACTTTAGAGATAACTGATGGAACATTTCTACTCTCACATCTCCATCAACTTCCCTCCCCATGCCCTTCATTATTAGGTTTAACTAAGCGATCAGCGTTGTCAAAAAGTTGATTCTTCTTGCTCTCAATATAATTTGGTTTTCATCAGGCTCCCGGGTTCCGTGATTAAAATTTGATAAGGGGATGTATGCGGGTATTAAGATCGCATCAGGATGGGATCCAATCAAGTTTAGGGATGCTTTTATGGATCCTTGAAAGGTTTTGTTTACGTTCTGCTAAAAAAAACTGTACTTAGTACATAAAATTTGTGATCAATGTCTTATTAGCTTGCAGCAGTCTGGGGCTAAGCAAAGCTCAGTCTCTCAGGTACTACTTATAATACCAACTGATAACTAAATATGTAATAGGCAACGATAATCCGAATTCTTGTTGTTGTATGGCATTTTTTTTCCATAATACCTAATCGTATGACATCGTCTGTACGAGAATGAACTTAATTAAAAATACGCAAGTCCTACAAGTTTGAAACTATAATCAAATCAAACAGTGATACGATTCGACCGTGTTACTGAAGTCGCTTTTTATACGATAAAAATGGTTATAGTTTTCAAAGCGACATTCCGTTTCCCTGAAGCAAAAGGCGTACACTGCCATCTTTCGGCGGGTAGCGAAATTATTTTTCACTTAACTTATGCACTTCCATTCTACGTTTGGGTTGATTCAGAGGAATCAGAGAAACTGGAACCAAAATAGCGTCCAAGCCACTCGTCGGAGCTCGTGTATTTTCGCGGTGTTATTCCAAGGTCCTCGCTAAAAGCCTCCGAGGGGTAAACGATCTGCTTATTTATCGTTTCGAGCCATTTTCTATTACAGACCTGCCAAATAAATAATGAGTGCTTATTCAATAGGATATTAGGCGAAAATGTCATGGTTATTATCCTCGATAGTTTTTTTTTGTATAATATTTTAGAATGAATCACTATTACTCGTAACCTTGGTCACTTGAGAACGTCTTTGCGGTTTTCGTTCATCTTTTTGTTAAAGTTTTCTTATTCTCTATAGAATTTTTTACGGAAATAAAAAGATGCCGCGGAAAATTTGAAAGAAAGAGAACTTAACGACCATACAAGCTTTTTTAATGTAACCTTAAGAGTGTTGAATAAAGACCGCTAGGATTAGACCTGAAATTTGTCGCAGGTTTTTTTATTTATGCAAGGTTAACGAAATTCTCGCTTAATTTTTTAGGAATACCCACGGATTTTTTGCAAAATCTTTGAATTCTAATTTTTTGAATTTTGAATTTTGATTTTTTTGAATTTGCTGGACTGCCCAATAGGCGACACCCTGCTGTCACCTCTATTGCTACCAACTGCTTCAACTTTGCCCTCTGGCCCCAACATTGCCTGATTCGATTAAGAGTCGATAACTAGCACCTTTCTAGGTTTTTAAACTTTTATCCCCCCGTAATAATGATTCCCGTGTAGATAAAAGCTTAAAACCTATAAGAGTGCTAAGTTATATTTAAATCGAATCAGGCAATGATGGGGCCAGAGGGCAAAGTTGAAGCAGCTAATTACATAAGATTGAGGATGCCAACTATTGGGACAGTGACGAGCACTCGTACGTTTACATTACTTAACAAATAAATTAGTGGCTGTATGTTACCTCACGATCAATCATCATCAGCTGGACAACGTCTATACTGTTGAATGAAATTTTCTCTAAATACAATAATTGTTTATAAATTGTTATAAAACAAACCTAGCCTAACCTATAGTTTTCTATAGGATGACCATTTAAAAAATTTGGAAAAATGTAAGGTTTCAGCGGGAAAAAAGTATGACAAACGATGAATTGGACTAAAATTACGGTACGAGTATGACTAGGAAGAGTATGTGAACTTTGGCGCTCCCCCTCCACAATGAACGACAACTCGCCACTTGCGTCCACCGGTTGCCCGCAAGTTTCGTGATATCATTACTCCGCCTATTGGAAGGCCTGCCAACTTTGTTGTTGGAATGTGCTCGGAAGTCAGACTTGAGATAAAGAGTTCTTGGAGGTTTGTGTCCCATGCACAATGGCCAGGTCAATTGTTATCCTGAGAGCCAACATCTGACAAAGCCGTTTGCATATACCACTTCTTTAATATGTGAGCGAGCACCCATGAGGCTGACATGATCACCTGGAGAGTTCCAAACCTCCAAAAAAATAAAAAAAGGCCTCCCAACGCCTCGCTTTCGGTTCGCGGCGGTCACTCGAGAACCTTCTTCCCCCAACGGTTACCCGTTCATTCAAAAATGAGCCCATCCATTGCCACATCAACTTGCATATTCTTGGAGTTATGTCGATGACTTCAGTTCGTCAGCAAATTTCCGTATTCCGAATTCTATCACGCAAGGAAACTCTGGATATAGCTCTCTTCATAGCTCATTACGAGACGCCTGAGAAGCCAACAGCGAAAACAATATCTAGATAAAGAATTCCAAAATGGCGCTCGTTTAGGCGAAACCGTTCGGACGTTGCCGTTTATTTTTCGGTCATTATTTGGGCCCGGTGGTGTGATACCCGTAAACGAGTTTTAACTGCTAGTTTCAAATACACATTCGAATGCATACGTAGTCCGGATACTGAGGAATAACGCGGTGCAAGACAAAGGCGAGAGCGACTTCAATAATAACAAAGTACTGTGACAAAGCAATGGAAATAATTATAGGCCTTTAGAACGGTTGCCAAACGCACAGTTGCAGAGTTTCGTGTCAATACTACAAAGCCGTGGTGGCCTAGTGGCTTGGTCTATGGCCTTTCAAGCAGAGGATCGTGGGTTTCAAACCCCGGCTCGCACCTCTGAGTTTTCCGAAACTCATGGGTGAAATTACATTTCAAATTTGCCACGTGCTTTATGGTGAGCGAAAATATCGTGAGGAAACCTGCACGAACCTGCAAAGCTATTTAATGTTGCGCGTGAAGTTCCCGCGGGGGAACTACGGCCCAAGCTCTCTTATTCTGAGAGCAGGCTTATGCCCAGCAGTGGGACGTATAAGGGATCCCAGCCCATGATGATGATGATGATGATGATGGTGACCACAATAAGAACTGAATGAAAATCAAGTTCAAAGATTCCGTTACATATAATGAGTTTGTTCCTGATGAAACGCGTACCGCGTACAAATAACAATAGCAAGTACAGATTATCCTGTCTGCTATCAGACTGATACCCAAAGAGTTTCACCAGTCTTTAAAGACCTCGAAACTGCCACCAAACACATACAGCCTCCTCCAGAAAGCTGTCATCCTCAACACTTGCCGAATAGTTAGGAAATTATGTTTTAAAAATTGGTCAAAAATAACGCTACAATAAAAAACCGCTCAGCCAACCACTACTGTGGTCAAATACAAAATAATAATAATAAAAACATTTATTTCAGACTATAAGAATAGATTCCTGCGCTCGACTTCTGCCAAGGTGTTAATTCAAAAATAATATTATAAAATGTTTTTTTTATAAGAATTTTATAACTTAAACTGTAATTTTTTTTATTGAATAAATAATACTTAAATAAATAAAACTAATTAAATTGAAATTGAATAATTAAAACCTATTAAAAATCTAAATATATATACCTCGTTGAGTTTCTTGCCGGATTCTTCTCGATAGAGGTTTTTCCGAACCGGTGGTAAAATATTTTTTTACATTCATAAGTGCTTGTTATAGCCTAAACTGAATAAAGATATTTTGACTTTGACTTTGAATAAAACCTAATATAATGAATAATGAAGCAAACTCCCGCGTATCCTTATGACTTGTGCCCACGCAGAGGTCCAGCATAAACGGGCTCCGCGCAGTTTTCAGCGCGCGTTTGAATGGAAATGACTTTATTTAGATAACCGCCGTTCCACGATATTTCATTCGCAGATTACCGCCATTGATTGGCCTTTTTTATGTCTGTTTATCTTTCTATCTGCCCGATTTATGCTTATTTCGTTTTATGATGTTTACATGTGTTTTGGGGTTTCCAGTTATTTGCTAGCTGACATATTTTGTTTCTAGCCGTTACTCGTACTACGCAGAATTTGTTTATCGCTATCCCGCGGGAGCTATGCCACTTTCCGGGATAAAAACTATCCTATGTCCCTCTTTGGGGCTCAAACTATCTGTTCTTTTCATGTAATTTTTTTTTTTTTTTTTTTTTTTTTTTTTTATATTTGTAATAATAATTTATTTTAAATTATTTATTTATTAAAAGTATTTAAGTACCTATTTTATTTGTAAAAATATTTAAGTACCTATTTTATTTGTAATTATTTTATTTTGAAAAAATGACTTTCTGCCAATTTACTTGCGGCGCATTCTTCTTGGCATGATGGTTTCTGAAAGCGCTTTTAGTTTAAAAAAATGGCGTGTAAAAGTACCCGAAGCCATAGCCCGAAGAATTGCGAAACTGAAGTGGCAGTGGGCGGGGCACATTGCTCGCAGGACTGATGGCCGATGGGGTCAGAAGGTTCTCGAATGGCGTCTGCAGACCGGGAGACGAGCTCTCGGTAGGCCTCCAACAAGATGGAGCGACGACCTGGTTAAGATCGCGGGATCGCGTTGGATACGGAAAGCACAAGACCGGTCTGAGTGGAGAGCCTTGGGGGGGGGCTGTGTCCAGCAGTGGACGTCTTTCGGCTGATATGATGATGATGATGGCCTTTGATGATGATGGCAGTAGAGTAGTGTGTGCTTTTGAGCACAAACGTAATAAATGGACACTTATGTTTACAGAGTTTTTCTTACTATGGCCATTGTAACTAATAACCTAACCTAACCATTAAAAAGTTGGAAAATCCCCGACTTTGTCACTTCAAAGTTCAATATCTCAAAAACGGCAGACACACATATTGAAAATACAAACTGAGACATGGATGCATAGAAAAACCAGAAAAGAGAGTATCGCTGGGAATCGAACCCAGGTCCTCAGGATTTCGTGCTGCGTGCCATACCCCTACACTACCACTGGACAGGAGTACAGACATGAATTTCTCCTATGCACACATATCTCAGGTTGCTTCTTTTCTACTACGCTACTTTTTTTTTACGGGATTACCGTAAAAGTAACAAATTTGGAGTTGAAATAAAAATACAAAAAGACTCCAAATAACCAATCATAGGCAGACACACAGACACACATAGCGGTCAAACTTATAAAACCACTCTTTTTGCGTCGGGGGTTAAAATGTTTTTTATTGATAGAATAAAATAAAAGGTAGATTACAATAAATAAACGAAAACTGCATTAAAATCGAATAAACTAAAACTATAATAAATCTAAAAATGGACCCTGCGGCATGCTACCAAAGATACTGGCAGCATTTCGTTAACGACTTTTTTATTCAATTTTAAACCAATTTTTAAACAGATGCGTCGTAAAATTAACTCTATTCGTCACACTAAAACCATTTGATATAAAACAAACAAAACCTTGCGTAAAGGGACTATATTACCAACAGATTTATTATACCTACGTTTGTCACTGTTCGCCGAAATTAATTAAGGAAAGGTCATGGGTTCGAATCCGGAAGGGTGCCGGTAAAATATTGGCCGAGCTGACAATATGTGATATGCCCACGAATGTATTTGTGTATGGGGCGGCTTGGGGTTTGCTGACTGCAAATTAAGAGGTGTAGAGTAGCTGAGGTAAACTGAAAGTCAAGAGCTGATATACTTTTCTCATATTCATATTCTATTCATTTATTTGGCCAAGTAACATCAGTCAAATTTAGCAAGTCATTATAACTAATGACATGCATTGCAAACTCTTAGGGGCTGTTTCACCATCCATTGATTAGTGTTAACTGACGGTTAATTGTGATGCCGTCTCCATTTGTTTTGTTTGAATAGACGGAGACGGCATCACATTTAACCGTCAGTTAACACTAATCAATGGATGGTGAAACAGCCCCTAAATCTAAGTACATACTAAATCCGTGCTCCAACCTCTGAGTTTTCCGAAATTCATATGCGAAATTATATTTGAGATTTACCACTAGCGTTACGATGAAGGAAAATATCGTGAGGAAACCTGCAAAACCTGCGAAGAAATTAGATTCGCGTGGGAACAACCGTCCAAGCCCTCTCATTCTGCGAGGAGGCCTGTGCCCAGCAGTGAGACGCATTTAAGCTGGGTTGATGATGATAACGTACATACTCGTACATTATGTACGTATCACCTAACAAGCCGGTATAATGTTGACCAAGCAAACAATAAGTTTATACTAGCTGCTGCGCGTGACTTCATCTGCGAACATTCTATAAGAATGTCTTCTTGTCATCCAAACCATCCGCCAACTTTTTGAAATCCACTTACCCCTTCGTTTCTTGTCGGAAAAAAATCCACAAAAACAAAAAACCTCATTAACAAAAGCCAAAAACTAGGTCGCAATTATCTAAAAGCCGTCAAAATACCCCACCTCCCCCTAATTCCAGACGGCACCTTTGACCCCAATAATTGAAAACCCCGAACTCGCCAACTTTTTAACTCAATCTATTACCAAGTTATCAAACAAAAAGGTTCAGTGCATATAATTTGATCAATCCGGAATCGAACGCGCCCCTTGGGGCCGGCACATTTGACCCAGACTGTAATGTTTACATTACATTACATTTGGTCGCGACCGCGCGGAAGTTCGTTTTTATCCCGCGGGAAACTATTGAGCAAGTTTATGATGGGCTAAGATGACTTTGATTAAATTGTTTGTTTTTAGGTGTCTATTCGACTGCTAAAAATATAGTGAAGATATCAAACAATATGTCATCAAGATTTTTTTTTTAATGAAAACTTGTTGCTGTTTTACACGGCATACACGGTTTTGCATTGCCGGTAATACACGCCAACTATCCTAGCACCTGGACACCTGATCCCGGGCTCGACCCCGGAGGCTCTCGATTGATTCACCTGAAAATTTTGATTGCTTGCACACAGAGGCGCGTGTCACACCTAGGTTCCAAACCAAATTGGAAAGGATCAAGAAAGTAAATTGCTTTGGAAGGCGGTGACCACTTACCATCAGGTAAACCACTTGCTCATTTGCCTTCCGCGTGCGTACTACGTAATTACTATTAACCCTACAAGCCAAATCTGCAATTAGTCAAATAAATAAATACAAATTGTTACTTTTTAAGCAAACAAAAAACGACATTTAACTTTACGTTCATAGCGACAGGTGTTTCGTTTTTAACTGAACAAGTTAACTTGATCCACGAAATGAGATGTTTTGCCAATATTTTGGTACCTTATGATGTCGCACTCAAGATCTTAAGTACATCATAAAAGAAGATAATAAACAGAAAAATAAGTCCATCCTTTGTCTCATTTTACACAGACAAACAAACACAGCTGCGTGCAGCTTTACGAAATTGCATGAAATACCTGCTTTTTTCTGCTTTGCCGAGCATTGAAAAATAAAAAACTTGTTACAATAGGAGCGTACCTCCGGAGCAAGACCGCCGCGGGCCGAGCTAGTTCGAGTTGGGAAGTGCCAAGTGGAAAGTAACTTCTGGCCGGCTCTTCGGAAATCTTTTTGTCAGAAAATCAGAAGGCTTTTGCGCCCGAAAGGATAAAAGCACCACTTTAGTTATATAATTTTCACGTTGAAGTAGCAGGTGATGTTTGAGCATAAATCATTTGTTACCGTAAACTGCTTCAACTTTGCCCTCTGGCCCTAACATTGCCTGATTCGATTTAGAGTCTATAACTCAGCACCCTTTAGGTTTTTAAACTTTTATCCCCCCGTAATAATAATTCCCGTGTAGATAAGTTTAAAACCTATAAGAGTGCTAAGTTATCGACTCTAAATCAAATCAGGCAATGTTGGGGCCAGAGGGCAAAGTTGAAGTAGTTTACGGTATCTATTTATTAAATATGGGTATTTTTTGGGTAAGATCGGTAGGAAAATGAGTTTAGACGACCGGGTGACCCAGTGGTTAGAGCAGGCATTTTCAACCTTTTGGTTTTAACGGCACATTTTTCGTTCATCAAAGTTTCACGGCACACCAGTAAAAAATGGCCAAGCGCGAGTCAGACTATCGCGTAGAGTACCTAAACGGTTCCGTACAGTACACCCATGATATGTATAGCATAACGGACAGCGGAGGCTTATTAATTAATAAAGTCTCGTTGACACCTTTTGTACGAATCGCATACACTTCGCGGCGATCGCGGCACACCTGAAAATATACGCGGCACACCGGTTGAAAACCGCTTTGTAAAAAAGTGATCAATGCCAATTATCAATTAAAACAATAACTATTATTCTTCGTAGTCAGGTTCTCTAACGTTACAGAACCAGACTACGACGAATAAAAATTATTGTTTTAATGGTTAAACTAGGTATTAAATGATAATTGGCATTGATCACTTTTTGCCAATGTGGTCTAATTCCAAAACCATTTCGAGGAATTCAAATTCAAAATTTAAAATTCAAATCATTTATTCAGTAACAAGGCCGCAATGGGCACTTTTACCCGTCATTTTTAAACTAGCAGCGCTTTTGGAAAGACCATCACTGCCAAGAAGAATGCGCCGCAAGAAACTTGGCATAGTTTTATTAAATCATTTTATAACATTTTAGTTAAAAAAAAACTTAATCATTCTGTGTTTTTGCAATATAGAGTTTGACCTTTGTTTGACTTTCATCGTAAATAAACGTTATGTAACTAAACCGCCTAATCCTAACACTGCCAGGTGACAGAAGACACTATATAATCCCAGCCTATAAACGTCCCACTGCTGGGCACAGGCCTCCTCTCAGAACAAGAGGGCTTGGGCCATAGTTCCCACGCGGGCCCAGTGCGGATTGGGAACTTCACACACACCATTGAATTACTTCGCAGGTTTGTGCAGGTTTCCTCACGATGTTTTCCTTCACCGCAAAGCTCGTGGTAAATTTCAAATGTAATTTCGCACATGAAATCCGAAAAACTCAGAGGTGCGAGCCGGGGTTTGAACCCACGATCCTCTGCTTGAGAGGCCATAGGTCAAACCACTCGGCCACCACGGCTTGGGCGACAGAAGACACTACTTTTTTTAAAGTAATTGTGACGAGCAAAGATAATATACGCAGTTTTTAACGCCATGGTAACTATGGTTAGCTATAATTCCAGTAACTTAAAAATAGGCTAAAAAATTTAAAACCCAACTAAAACCAAAATCCTTCTATTAGGTGTCATAAATTAGCCTATTTAAAAAAAAATTCTTTTAAGATCAATGCCAATTATATTAAATATATCAATTATATTATATTGTGTCACTCTGAAGATGAGCTCTGGTTGAGTTAGAAACGCGTCAATGTAGTGTGGTGGTGGTGACAGATGGGTTTGTTGATTTGTGTATGTTCTTACAGTGTGGAGGTGGAGGAACTGCATGAACACGCATATTTTGCATAAGCTTAGCTATCGTAAGGCGCGGTGAGCAAGGAATTCTTTTAGTTCATCCAATTTATCAATAAGCATTGGCGTGGTCATTGCAAATTAAATTTGTAATTTGTATCAGCGTTGTAATTTATAAACTCAAACAGGTACGAGTATATCTAGACCTAATCAATTTATAGAATTGTACGGAACCCTCGGTGCGCGTATTTGACTCGCGCGTGGCCGGTTTTTTATTTTCCACAAGGACAAAGCTTTGAGCACAAGTTAGTTATAAAATAAACATGAGTTCAATGTTATATTATTAAAGGACTTTAGGACTACTCCCACGGATCTCCATTTCCACCTGCTCTCATTTAATTTCCCCGTCAATCGACCGCGCTGTCTTTCTGACAGACAGACGGACGGACGGGCGGAAACTCAATACGTGAATATTTTTGGGAAAATAGGTAATATATTTACTCTTTTATTTATTCGTCGCGCGAGCAGAGCGGCGGCGCGCAGTGCGCGTGTTGCAGCAGCCGCTGAGTCGCGTTGCTCCGAAGACGAAGGGCTACGGATTAGCCCGAAACATGTCGAGCTAAACTCGATTTAAGACGTGAGTTTTCCGGGTCATTATATTTAATATAATATATATACTCTCTTATTTGCTAACGTAGCACTTTGAACCTTCGTTTGTGTAACAATCGCTTATCAGTTATTATCTCGTGCTGGGATTTTACGAAATGTCTATGGGAATCTAAACATTATATCATCATCTTCATCAACGTTTCACAAATAACACCTGTGGCAAATTTCACGTCTTTGAAAGAAAAAGAATAAGAATTTGTAAATTTTCAAATAGTAATTAAATTAAATACCTAATATAATAATAATCTAGTGAATAATTAAATGTCTTATGAATTAATAAAATGTACTTAGATAGATAATAAAATTAATAAAATGTTAATAAAATGTAGATAGATAAAATAATATTGTCGAAAATTACAACCAAGATTTTTAGTGACCTAAATAAAACGAAATATTTGTACGCTTGCTTGCATGCTGAATACATGTGCTATACTTATTTTAAGATCATTTTACTGTATTCTTACCTACAAATTAATGTTTTTTTTTAATTTGATTTTTCGAATTTGAATTTGAAAAAAGGAAAAAAACATTTTATTCGTGACGGCATGGGATAAAATAAATAAAAATGAAATAAAAATGTGCATGTCACGAAATGCAATAGCGGGAAATATTTAAATGTAGACTTTTTATTTCCTCCAGGGATCCAACTACATATGCATAAGTACCAAGTTTTATCCAAATTCGTCCAGCCGTTTTAGAGTAAATGAGTAACAAACAAACGCACGTACACACATTATAATAAGTACCTGGGCGAACGAGCTTTGCTCGGGCTAAAACTCGATGATAAGCTTTTCCCCAGAGATAAGACCAAGCTAGATCAATTTGTCAGCCCCGAAAACACCCACATGCCAAAATTCATAGAAATCGTAGGAGCATTTTCCGAGATCACAGAAATATATTAAATACAAGAATTGCTAGTTTAAAGGTAATACATACATGTATAAATATATTACTTCTACTCGTATATATGAAATCAAGAATTATACATGCGTTACTTCCACAACCCACATCATTATATTTCAAACGCTACCATTAGAGAAATTTAATGTAGGTAATTTAACTTTAGTGTATATTTTGCAAACGTTTGCAGGTGATAGGACCTTATGCAAGGTCCGCCCGGATTGCTACCACCATCTCGCTCGCTATTCCTGCCGTGAAGCAGCAGTGCTTGCACTGTTGTGTTTCGGCGTGGAGAGTAATACAGCCGGTGAAATTACTGGCACTTGAGGTATCCCATTTTAGGCCTCTAGGTTGGCAACGCATCTGCAATACCTGCAATATGGTGTTGCAGATGTTTATGGGCGGTGGTGATCTCTTACCATCAGGAGACCCACTTGCTCGTTTGCCATCCATTCGAATGAAAAAAAGCTCCCACGGATTCTCCTACGAATTCGCAGACTTAAAATTCAATGCTGGACCAAAGGCACAGTAGCAAATAAAATAAAACTGTATCAAACATTTTCCTACAAAAAGCCAATGCCTGGTCGCCAGAGCTGAACGGTCTCCACAAATAAATCATGTCATTGGCTCCGCTCGTTCGTCAAGTGGGGGGAGGTACATTTAGGGGTCCCGCGGCGCCGATATATCATAGATGGTCTAGACTCTATGGTTTGCGTTTGATAGTGCCAACTGGGCGGATTTGAGGGTAAGTATCATTTTCATTTGATTAATGTAACTAATCCATCTCTTCCTGTAATAAAGCAATAAGTTTTTGTTACATACCGACGTAGCCAAGCGAATTAGCTCGTTGGAATGGCAATGGGCACGCCATATAGCACGGAGAACAGATGGCCGTTGGGGCCGAAAAGTTCTCGAGTGTAGGCCGCGGATCGGCAAGCGCAGCGCGGACGTCCACCGACGAGATGGACGGATGACCTGGTAAAAACAACCGGAGCAACTGGAGGTCTAATGGGAGAGGTCTATGTCCAACAGTGGACGTCCTACGGCTGAAATGATGATGATTATGAAGTTTCTGCTAAAAATGACATTTTAATACAAGCTTTTTTTGCTGACTGTACTTTTGTTGACTGTACTTGCATTGTCATCTGAACTGCATATCCGTACCAAATTTCAAGTCAGTACTATTAACCGTTGAGGAGTTGTCTCCTGCGGAGAAGATCCTGGCAGTACCACCCAGATGTCACTACCAGATTATGTACTGTCACCAAATTTACATAAGTATGCCAAATTTAAAGTCAATCGGACCGCTGGAAGTGGGTCAAATTTAGCTTCCAAGATTTGACCCAAACAAAGAAATAGGTAGGTAAAACTAAATAAAAGCTTGTAATAAGAGTTTATGTTTAAATACAAGCTTTTTTGCTGACTGTACTTTTTGTTGACTGTACTTGTATTTGTCACCCAAACAACATTTGAATACCAAATTTCAAGTCGATGCCATTAACCATTGAAGAGTTCCGTCCTGTGGAGACGATCCTGGCCGGACTACCAGGATGTCACTATCAGATTATTGTATTGTCACTAGATTTACATAAGTATACCAAATTTCAAGTCGCTCGGACTACTGGAAGTGGGTCAAATTTAACTTGCAAGATTTGACCCAAATAAATAAATAAACGAACAGGGCAAGTTAAATAAATGCTTGTAAAAATGTGAAGAATTTGCAAGTTGACGTGGTAATTTGCGGGCCACATTGCTCAAGAATAGATCCGTTGGAGAAAAGTCTTAGAATGGCGACCGAACTGAAAGACGAAACGTTAACTGACGACATCGTGAGAGTTGTGGACAATGCTAGTGGCGATTGTCGGGGTAAGTATCATTTCGTCTAAAATGCAGCTGGTCCACGTAGCAAATTAGCAATTGGTCTAAGTAGCAAGTGGTCTAAGAAGCAACTGGTCTAAGTAGCAACTTGTCTAAGTATCAAGCGGTCTAAAATTCTTTGACTCAAATTCGATATAGCTCCGCTTTGCGGAGCTCCTATTCCGCGTGGCTGAGGCGCTTCGCGCCTTGACGCAACTCTCACCTAACCTAACCTACATAAGTTTTTTCAAGTTTTCGACAAAAACAGGTTAGGAGTTAGGACCACTTGCTTCTTAGACCACTTGCTACTTAGACCAGTTGCTTCTTAGACCACGTGCTACTTAGACCAGCTGCTTTTTAGACCAGTTACTATTTAGACCAACTGTTTTTTAGACAAAATGATACTAACCCCAAGAGAGTGTAACGACTTAAAAGAAAGATTATTAATAAGGTGAGTATACCAAAGTTTTGGGAAAACGAGCATGCGGGTAACATGATGGGAAGCAATCACCGCCGCCCATAGGAACCTGCCCTGTCGTGCCGGCCCTTTGAGTGACTGAACTGTTACTATAACGTCAAACCAGCTGTCAAATCTTCGGTTAAGTAAACATCTGAAAGCTGAAATTTGCAACGTATATTTTTCTAAGTTTTTAAGTACAGCTTACAGAATTCGAAAAAATACTAACGTTTCAAAAATTTTGTAGAACCCTCAGTGCCTGAGTCTGACTCTCATTAGGCTGGTTTTTCGATCTACAGTCTAGCTCAAAGATATCTTTACACTTTGTGATTCTTTGCCTTCTGACATTTGAAACAAAAGTTCACACAAAAAGTGACAGCGACAAGGTAGTAAAGAGTACATAAAGATTATTATATCTTTAATCTTGACCGTACCCTTTACATGTTGACACAGAGGAAAAGATAGTATTGAAGTCTAGAAAATGTTTTCAATAAATATATCTAATAACAAGACAAATTAGCCACCAAGCGCAAGCCTGTGTTATAAAACAAATAAACAAACTAAAACAAGATAATAGCTTTCCCTTGTTCACCCAAACACCATCTTCATTACGTCTTAATTATATCATAGTGAAAAACCTAAACAAAACTCACTTTTGTCTGAACAGTATTGAGAACTATACTTTACTGCACAATATTAGGGTACAAATTTGGTTACAGGTGAATTTGGTCACGTCCAAGTTGGTTTACG
The DNA here is from genome assembly GCF_025370935.1 of Choristoneura fumiferana. Taxonomy (NCBI): domain Eukaryota; kingdom Metazoa; phylum Arthropoda; class Insecta; order Lepidoptera; family Tortricidae; genus Choristoneura; species Choristoneura fumiferana. The sequence goes on along the minus strand of NC_133485.1, from coordinate 765,702 downwards.
CACAGTGAAGGGTTCTTTTTCAAATATGATATTTTAAACTTTCTTGATTCTCAGTCATAACGAATATATATATTTCGGAACTAAATCACGAACTATGCTAAAATTTTCTGGACATTTCGAGAAATATTAGTTTTGGATAACGTTTGGATTTGTGTAGTTAAAAGTATAATTACTCATTAAAGTAACAACAACATTGATTGCATACACGTAGCCATAGCCTATCGTAAGGTCGGGTCGCCGGTGAGCAAAGTAATTGTTTTTAGTTCATTGATATGGACCTCCGCAAAGTAACGACTGATTCAATAAATCAACACATTCGTAGTTTTGTCGTCATTTTTGATTGTTTTTGTACAGTTACACAGAAAAGGCACTAGGATTTGAACTACAATGCAATATTTTTATTTTTATTTTTGCACACCACAAATCAGTCATCATCATCATCATGTCAGCCGAACGACGTCCACTGCTGGACATAGACCTCCCCCAAGGCTCTCCACTCAGACCGGTCTTGTACTTTCCGCATCCACCGCGACCCCGCGATCTTAACCAGGTCGTCACAAACCAATCAGTACAAAAAATAATTTCAAACTTTGATTAAATCAACGAGCATTTAGCAACCGTGTAAAATATCATTTTTTCGTCGTCATAGGTTGCGGTTGAAGCATAGTCCTCACCGCACATGCTGAGCCTGAACCTTTTGCCACATAGCTGAGCATGTACCTCCTCGCTAATATGTATGTGTTTTTTTATGGGCAGTAAATATTTTTTCTTTCTTTCTTTCAAAATTTGAAGTTGAATTCTCATAATCCCAATCAAAATGAAAAAGGTACTCTGTAACAAACAACTCGACATCAACCTCAGTGTACTAAGGCTTCAGTATTACATCTGGCCAATAGTTTTATATGGATCAGAGGCGTGGACCATTACGGAGCACATACGCCAAAAACTCGAGGCCCTGGAAATGTAGTTTTACCGTCGTATGTTACGCATAAGCTGACCCCATCCATATATCCTCCAATGACGTGGTACTCCGGCGAGTCAAAAAATCCCGAGAACTCATGTTGATCATCAAGAGAAGAAACGTAACCTATCTGGCGTTATCATCTACTGCAGACAATAATGATGGGGAAAATTGAGGGAAAAGACGCGTCGAAAAAAGGAAGAAATCGTGGCTCGAAAACATGAGAGAGTGGACCGGTATCGCCGGTGTGAAAGAACAGTTTTCTCTGGCGAGAGATAAGGAGAGATATGCGGAGCTGCCAGACAACCTGCAGTAGTGGAGAGGCACGGTAAGAAGAAGATTCATAATCCCGATTCTGTGGAATTTTCAAGATACAACCACAGGCAGATCTTTTAGACGGGGTTTTCTTTTTATAATTTTCATTGTTACAGTTAGTTAAGCTACGAGTATCTTAGGTTAGTTCTTTTATTCTTTATGTATGTAAACTCATAATTGTACAATTTTAATAATAAAAAATTCTGTCCTTTATTAAAAAATACTTTATAATTAAAAAATATATATAGATAAAATACAATTATGATTCATCAATAAAATAAAAAAATAAATTGTATTTAACCAATTTGTGATTAGCAAATTCTAGAGAGTAGAAGTCAAATTAAATCCAAATTCAAATTTATCTAGCGCAAAAGAATAACACAAACAAACTCTTGCATTCATATAGCTAGGAGGATCAGGGTTCTCCTGTACCCTTGGCTGTGGAACCCCAAAAAAACTATTATTGTTTTACTAATAAGTACGAACATTCGGCCAGTCGAGTTGTGGATGATTTATGGTAGTTCAGGACAAGCTCGGGGCAACTTTTGAAGGGTCGTTAATGGGCCATTAGCAGTTTCGGTAGATGGCGTTAGTGTCGTGTGTGGTCCTTCGTAGATAAATGATCCCGATGATTAGGAAAAAGGGTTTAGCCCTGCTGTGCAATCTGTACCTTGACCTGAGGCCTTGTTGTCTTTCTTGGAATTAAAATCGTTTTCAGCACTTCTTTCTGTCTCATGGTATAAGACGAGGGTAGAAAGAGACGGCGAATGCGATCGCGAACTTGCGTTAGTTAATACGGCCTGAAGCCGAGTTTAGGCTTGCAAGAAAAATCGTGCAAAATGCATTACATTGCAAGGACGTAAAGCCAACGAGTTTGTAGTGGTCAATTGAGAGCCGCAATGTAATGCAACTTGCACGATTTTTCTTGCAACTCTAAACTCGACTTAGGTTAAGTACTTTATGTCAATGTGGTGCCCAGATTTAGAACATTAAGGGGCTGTTTCACCACCCATTGATTAATTTTATTTTACGGATAAATGTGATGCCATCTCTCAGAATGGTGGCACAGGCCTCCTCTCAGAATGAGACGGCATGGGCCGTAGTTCCCACGCTGGTTGGAAACTTCACACACACCATTTAATTGTTTTGCAGGTTTGTGCAGGGTTATCAGATACATCAGGTCTTATAAAAATGCTCAGAATTGCTCAGCGAGCTATGAAGAGAGCTAAGCTTGGGGTTTCTCTACGGGATCGAATCAGAAATGAGGAGACACGTAAAAGAACAAAGGTCGCCGACATAGCCAAGCGAAGTTGAAGTGACAATGGGCAGGCCATATAGCACGGAGAACAGATGGCCGTTGGGGCCGAAAGTTTCTCGAGAGGAGACCGTGGATCGGCAAGCGCAGTCCACCGACGTGATGGACGATGACCTGGTTAAAGTCGCGGGTTCACGGTGGATGCAAGCCGCTTCCAACCGAGGCAACTGGATGTCTATGGGGGAGGCCTATGTCCAACAGTGGACGTCCTACGGCTGATATGATGATAATGATCAGGTACATACTTCTAATATTCATACTAATGTATGTATTGAGGTGTCATGACAATTTGCCTCCATGAAGCGCTCCCCAGGGCCCGGGCACCTCCAACGTCGCGTTATTACCATTTCCATCGCAAAAAACCAGCCAATTACAACGCCATAACGACTGTCGTAAATCTGGCCGTAAAAATAAAATAGGTTACATAAACGGGGCGGTGACGAAACGGAGGGAAGAAAGGGCCCTTGTGTTGAGTGCACGTGTGTTAGGAACACGTCCATCGCTGGACGAGATAGTATTATAGATAATATTAAAATTTGTATTCGTATTTTCGATATAGGTTTTACGGGATGACCGTAAAAGTAACAAAAAGTTTGGAATTGAAATAAAAAATACAAAAAGATTCCAAAAAACCAATCTTAATTTGATTGCTTAATAACGATATCTCTTGTCCGGGTGAGCGGTTAGTTCCGATGGAGTGCCGAATAGTTTCTCGATGAGGGTATGGCATAGATGTCGCTAGTGTCGCTGCTTAAGTGTCTAAATAAGAAACAACACAAGCTGAGATATGAGGTGCATAGGAGAAATTCGTGTCTGTATCGTTGTCCAGCGGTGGTGTAGCGGTATAGCACACGGCACGGAATGCCGAGGACCTGGGTTCGATTCCCAGCGCTGGTCTTATTTTTCTGGGTTTTTCTGTGCATCTATATTTCAGTTTGTATTTTTGAAATACTGATATTGTTAAGAAACTTGATTGTCATAACACTCGAGTATTATGTCATCTAATATTATGACAAAAGAAGTTTATGCCTCGTGACTATTATAGTAAACTTAGCTAGGTGATGATATTGGTAATGTAGCTGGCAGAAATTGGAGGAGAGCTAAATATCGAGTTCAGTGTGTGTGCTAGGCTCTCCTAGCACCTATGTGCAGTGTGGTCTTTACCTATGTGCGGGCAGTGAACTGATACAGGCTGATGATGACAATGTTGTGTTGACAGTAGTTGGTGGTGAGTGGTGGTGAAGCACTATTCTAAGGAGTACCAAAGCACTGCCAGGCCATAAACGACCAAATAAGCACGATCACCGACGGCGCAATGAAGACCGCTCTAGTAGCTATCTGTGCAGCCGGCATTAAGTGGGTAATTGGTATTGGGAGCGTCTAATTACGCCAGATGCGAACCAATCCCGCGCCGATACGCCACCGTGCGCTTGCGCAACTAGGGCTCGCGCAGGGATATGTAGCGAGCTGATATTACCAAGCGATTTTAGTGACACAAATACATATTTACACACACTTTGCTAACAACACAACACATAAATGGGTGTCCATCCATCCCATCCATCCCAGCCTATATACGTCCCACTGCTGGGCAGAGGCCTCCTCTCAGAACAAGAGGCTTGGGTCATAGTTCCCACGCGGGCCAGTGCGGATTGGGAACTTCACACGCACCATTGAATAAATGGGTGTACTTGTAGTTAAAGATCCAATAAATAATAATTATAATAACAAATCTATCTCTATTTGATCTGTATCTAAATTGAGCCTGCTCAGGGTTGTTGCCTAGGTGACTGCTGTAAATCCCACCTATCCTCACTTTTACTTTTACACACACACACACACACGCAGCCACGCACGCACATGCATACACACTTACTGTTACGTTTCTTTCACTTTTTTCGTTTTTGGCATTTTAGGTAATTACCCAAGTTTGTTTAAGTATAAAGCTAAATTAAGTAAAGTGTTTTGTACCCGAATCCCGGTCGCCACGTGACAGGCTTTGCCTAGTGTAGCGGCAAGCAATTTGTAAAGCGATACTTTTTCAATAAACTGTTTTTATTTTTATATTATTCTATTTATATTTATTCATAAAGAAAACTGAATGCCATTGGGGGCAAAGATAATGTCATACGCTACCGTACGATTCTTAGGCACTTGTTCTACTACCGACGATGAATGAGAAGCGAGTAGAGCTACAAACTACGTTATTTTTGTCGCTGGACTATAAACGAGTGGATAGAAGAGCGACTTCCTGGCACAGTTATTATATACTAACTTCTTCGTCATCATATCAGTCGTATTATGTCCACTGTTGGAAATAGGCCTCCAGCTGCTTCGGCTGGAAGCGGCCCGCATCCACTGTGAACCCGCAGCTTTAACCAGGTCATCCATCGGTCTCATTGATGGACTTCCTATGCTGCGCTTGCCGATCAGCCGTTTCTATTCGAACTTAGGAAGTCCAAAACTTAATGTTATTGTAGACTATGATTACTGTTTTTTTTACGGTTAACATGTCACTGAAATTTGACCTTTTTTTTTTTTTTTTTTTTTTTTTAATTTATTTCTCATAGGTATTACATACACTTGCTTACTGTACATATCCACTCGCCAAACTGATATTACAGTTTGTTGGCGAGAACGCGCTCGTCACAATTTAATTAAATGTAACTACCTATTTCTTTAAACATGCATCCAAATACGAAAACAAAAGAAAAGTTACAACATACACATAGATGTGGATACTTTTGCAAAAATGTACCCTAAGGCAGTTGTTGCAAAAGAATCCTTTTGAGAGTATTTTTAACCTTTCTTATGCTACACTGGTTACCTTCTCTTAGCCACTCAATCTTGTTAAATATTTTCGGAACTAGGAACTTATTTGTTCGTTTACCATAGTAATTTTTAGCACGACTTTGCACATATTGTTTTAATCTAACACTTTTTGTATTATACTTGTTATTCTTAAGCGTCTTATAATCACTTTCGAAGTAATTTTCTAAAGCTATTAAGTACTGCACTCTTATGTGTACTGGAAGAATTTTACATAATGTATATAACTTATTGTAATCCCCTTTACAATGATTTTGTTTTCTTAGTTACTAGGTATTTAATTAATCTTAATTGCAATTTCTTTATTTCCTCCAGGTATGTTTGGAAAGTCTACCGTATATACTAAGTCCATAATTAATCACTGATTCCGCTAATGCATAATAGACCACCAGCATTGTTTGCTTACTAACTATTCTATTCAAGTGGTAGAATTTACTTAACACTGTTCGAAGTTTTGTACAGACTACAATTGTGTGGGCTTTCCAATTAAAGTATTGATCTATAACCAATCCTAGGTATTTATATTTATCCACATATTCGAGCCGCTCGCAACTGCAGTTGTTTTTATAGTTATGTAAGCAATCATAGCCGTGGCCCACCACGCCGTAGTCATCGTGGTTAACATTTTTGGCTATTCGATTGTAGGGGGAGTATATATGCATACATTTTGTTTTCGACAAGTTAATTATAATTCCGTTATCATGGGCCCACTTTACTACATTATCGAGGTCAGATTGAATGTTACTGTGAGCTTGAGATATATCTGTTGCGGAGTACAATAAGCACATATCATCCGCATACATAAAAACCTTACACTTTTTAATAACGTTTACTACACTGTTGACTAGCATTATATAGCCGACAGGACCGTACACCGAGCCGGTAGGTACCCCCAGCGCGACGTCACACTCCGCTCCGGTGGCACCGTTAACGGTCGTTCGTATGGTCCTACCGGATAGGTAACTGCGGAACCAGTCGTTGACTGGGCCCGCTATGCCACACTCTCTCATAGCCTGAAGTAAAACGTCGTGATCCAAGGTATCAAACGCTTTTTTATAATCAATAAAGAGCGCGAGAACCTGTTTTCCTTCATTTAACCAATTATTAATCACATCTGAGAACTGTGACAAAGCCGACCCCGTGCTTCTCCCTCTTCTGAATCCATGTTGAGCATCTGTGATTATTCGGTATTTTTCCAGGAAGCCCGTTATCTGCCCTACTATAACTTTTTCAACAATTTTATTAATTACAGACAAAATAGCTATAGGCCTATAATTTGAATATTCTAAGTGACTTCCACTTTTGTATATAGGTCGAATAAACGACTTTTTCAGGTTTTCTGGGTAAACACCTTTTGACACGCACATGTTAACAAAATTTGCTAGAACTGGACACAGCTGCTTCTTGACATATTTTATATCTTGTACTCTAATCTGGTCTAATCCGGGTGCCTTATTAATACTCAAGTTATTTACAATTTTTTCAATGTCATTTGCCGAAACTTTGGTGAATCTAAATGATAAATCAACTTTTTTAACATATGAGTTTCGATCTAAGAATTTTATGTTACAATGATGTTTGATATTTATTATTTCCCGAGTAAATGTTTCAGAAAATTTACTACATATGTTATACAAATTATCAAATTTACCTAAATATCTCATTATTGTCTCATCTATATTTAATTTTATTCGCCCTAACCAACTATTAATAGTATGCCAGATTTTTTTATAATCTCCTTGGCATTTTTTAATCTCCTCTCTTCGATACTTATTTTTTGCAATATTTATTAATTTATTTACCTTATTCCGAAATTTTGTATATTCTAATCGTCTAGTCATATTATTAGGTGTCGATTTCCAAGCCCGGAAAAGTTCGTCTCTTTTAACGATTCTAATAAAAAGTTGTTTATCTATCCATGGTTGGGTTGTTCTTTTCTTTTTTAACTGTTTTTCAATCCTACTTTCTAAATAAATAGTTTCAAACACTTGACATAGTTTTTGGTATAATAATAGAGGGCAAATAATCAGTAACAGCTGTGACCAGTCAATATTATCTAATTTATTTTTAACTAATTCATCGTCTAACACAATTTGCTTACTGTTTTGCAAGGTATTACAACATTGGTTTCGGTCAAGGTCAAGACTTACTCCTACCATATGATGATCCGATATCCCACACTCTATCACACTCACAGTCGCAGGCGCATCCCTGACTTGTAGTTGTCTCTCTCGCACCCATACATGATCTATGCACGATCGCTCAACGCTCCCGCTAACAATAGCTTGACGCGTTATCTCAGTACTTGGTATGCCGCACTGTAGGCCGTAACCACAC
>NC_133485.1:757015-757935 GCF_025370935.1 Choristoneura fumiferana | reverse complement strand
AATATTCATTAGCTCTAATTTTAGCATTTCGAATTTACGTGGTACCTAATTTCACTAGCCCTAAAATCAAAAAGCCCAACTTTTGATTTTCCTAACTATTCATTAGCCCTAATTTTAGCATTCCGAATTAACGTCAAATGTATTGATTGGAACACCTTAATTTAGCAACATATTGAATGGCATCCATCCAACCTAGTTTCCTAGTGGGAGTTATCTTGGCTGCTATAAAAAAAACCTAACATCGAACCTAAACTATCCGAGTCGCTTCTGCTCCAAACCGTCTTGCTCGCTCACTTCGCTCGCTTGCACAAATTTTTTTTTGTCTTAGTACAAATAAATACTAGTTCATTACTTTAGGTCTATTCATCACTCTTAGGCATAATCATTTTAGTTTAAGTTAATTAGAGCATTAAATATATTATATAAGTAAACTTAGGGTTCATAACTTTTGGTCTATTTAATCATTAGGAATAATCATTATTAGTTTTAGTAATATTAGAGCATTTAATGTTTAGTACAAGTAACCATTAGGATGTAAAACTTTAGGTCTAGTAATCCAATTCGGACATACAGGTTTAGCTGTTAATGATATTAGGGCTAATTGAAAATTATATCTAACGTGGTCTGCCTAGTGAAATTAGCTTTATGATATTTCGGTCTAGTGAGGGTGAACCAATTCAATGAACTGTATGAAGTTCCCAATCCACTCTGGGCCCGCGTGGGAATCTACGGCCAAGCCTTCTGGTCTTAGAGTGAGGCCTTTACCCAGCAGTGGGACGCATAAACTACGAGAGGTTACTTTGCCCTTTGCATACTTATGCCATTGATATCTATTCTATACCTTTAAACGAGCAATTTCTTGATATAAATTATAAATATATTTCGGGATCTCGAAAACGGCTCAAACGATTTCGATGAAG
>NC_133485.1:736661-752609 GCF_025370935.1 Choristoneura fumiferana | reverse complement strand
TCGTATAATTTCGAAATTACCAAAATAAAATAACCCATGAACCCTAAACGCCATTCTGTGTTTGCCGCGGTACACAAGAATCAAATTCCCCGTGGGGTTGAGATTTAATAAATTGAATTTTATTGTTATCATCATTAAATGTATGATAAATTTTAATAACTTTTTATTTAATATCGAACGTAATTATTACATAAAACATACCTAAGCTTCTATATTATTTAATGTTTATCTTTGTGATATTATACACTGAAGGTGTATAAATTGTTACCCGACACTATTTAATTAAGGGGTGAATGTGTCTTAAAATTAAAAATGTTTTCGTCTTCCCAGTCAAAAGCCCGATCAGCTGATTTACTTAGGTATTACGGGAACGAAAAAATTTTTTTCGTTTTCTACCCATTTTCCTGAGAATATTAACTTTTACCCGACTGCCCGAAGGAGGGTTATGTTTTTCAAGCGTATGTATGGTAAGTATGTATGTATTATATGCATGTACCTATTGTATGTATATTTTGTAAACAATTATTTTTTATTTTAGTCTTAATTACCTGTACATTATATTAGGTTTTAACTATAGGTCTGCAACGTGTGTTAAGTACGCAAAACTTCTTAGTTGGTGACTCAATCCATGAATTTCAGTAATAATTTGTAAATATTGAATGTCCTTAAATATATATATTTTTTAATTAAAAGGGGAGCCCTGATCATTGATATACCTACATCATACCTTACCATTTTTTACAAGAAGAAACCTACGCCTAACCTATACAAAAACATATTAATACATTCGCTCTTAATTACTTCTTAATTCTAAGTATTTCCCAAGATACATTATGTAACCAGTAACTTAATAGACCACAGAATAATTTATTTTCCCAATAATTCGGGTAACAGTGGAGCAGCTGGCAACACAATTTCGTCACGCACACTAGCATCCTTGCAATTTGTCTTACACCGTTCTACGCACACTACAATATTGAGTTGCCGCATTCACGAACGTTTTGTTTTTAGTTGGCGCTTGTATCTAGTCGAGCGATGCGCCGAGACCAAATCATTTCATCTAAGATCTTAGACTTTTTCTTTCTTTCTTCTTCTCCGACTGTACATTGCCTAGTACCCAAAGTACTAATACTTTAAAACTAGTCAGTAGGTGTTAATATTGTGATGATATTTTTCTTCCAAACCCCACGAATCCAACTCAGAGTCTCGGACTTAGCACATTCTTCAAATAACACTCCACACCGGAAAAGTTCATGTTAGGTACTACTGCCTTATCATTCATTACATCCTGTGACTCAAACCAGCCTATATTAATAGCGAGCAAGAAGTCCAAACATCAGTGTGGTTGGTACAGTCGGTTTTGCACATCCAGTTAAGTTACACTCACTTGGTTATAGATGGTCACTCGAGTCCTTTTTTTTTATTCGAAGCAGTTAAAATGGGTAAGACATTTTTTTACAAGTTTTTTTTGTCCGGTTGCTAGAAATTACAGATGTAATGTACAGTCAGCAACAAAGATGAATACAGCCAAAGTGCCAAAAATATGTATACACGACCTATACGAGAGTGAGAGGGACGGTACGGTGCGAAGTTTGGTTCGCCTGCATTCCCAAATGGGGTAGGCAGAGCATACGAAACTTTACCACTTCGGAGCCACTTTTAGCAATTTTAGGTTTAAAGTTTGACAAAAAAGGTACAGGGTTATGTTGTACTGCGTTTAGCCTGGTCATTATACAGTTTTTTTGGAAATAATTCGATATAAGGCAAATTTTTTATACAGCGTGTATTTTTGATACTTAATTAGTGAAGGCCCTAATTATCACATTTTATTATGTTTTAGTAAAAAAATTAGACTTATTATTTTCCTTACAAATTAATTAGCACGCAATGTATCACTACGCGATACTACTTTGCTTTTATTCAAAACGTGTAATTGTTGACGTGACAGCTGTCACGAATGCTTCTCTCTCGTATCAAAATTATTGTACATTGCTGTTGAAAATATTTCAAAAATTAATTACGCTCTGGTAAGTAGGTAATTCTAAATTAACAATTTGTTTTGATATCGGTTCACAGCACTTAAATCTTCGTCTGGTTACAGTTTGAGGTAGTCAAAAATACATGCTGTATACGGCTTTTACGTGTAATTTTAAGAACGTACTGCATTTTCGAATTCACCAATTCAAAATAAGTGTTTTTTTTGAGCAAAAATGTTATCAGTAAATTCACTGTCAAAATATGTTTGAATAATTCAGTTTTAAGAACCGCAAGCTGAATCCACCAATATATATAAAAGGAAATTAAAAAAAAACCACTAAAGTGATTATTTCGTAATACGTCTAATTCTATTAGTAGAAAAGTAAAATAAGATTTTTTTTTGTCAAATATTATCAGAAATTCAGTTCAGAAATTCAGTGGAGCCGCAGCCTAAGGTCCAACAATTACCAGCAATAATATATTAGTAGCCATTACTGAGAAATGTTGAGCCGGTTACGATTTTAAATGGGTCTTGACTGTTGAACTTTAAATGACTTGAATTCTAGATCACTAGACTTGTTTCCTTCTTTTTTTTCAAGATAGTGCGGTCGTTTTTTTTTATTACATATTATTATTACATAACTTTACTCGTGTTCGGTGCTCGTCAAGATGAAAAAATTCCAACTTTATATTATTCTTATCTATAATATTCAACAGAAACTTAACTAAGGTTAATTTTTTGTACACCAAAATTTACCTTTCCACAGTTTTTATTATTTATTAACTAGCTGGTGCCTGCGGCTTCGACCCCGATGTAGTTAGTTTTTTTTTTAATTTTCTAAATCTTCTTTTATAAGAACCTTCTCCTGACAATAGCAAACACAACAAAAAAAGAATTAGCGAAATCGGTCCAGCCATTCACGCGTAATGCCGTGACCAAGGGAAATAGGGATTCATTTTTATATATTACAAGATTAAAATATTAAAGAGTAAACACACATATTAAGAAAAAATAACCATAAATAAAACTTAACTATAAAACTAACTACCTAATTCAAAAACTTAATACCTGCTAAAATAAATCTAAAAAAGCCCCCGTGGCATGGTGGCCAAGTGGCTGACTGACTCCTACAATACATAATTATTTCCGCTTAATTTCAGGAAAATCATCGCTGATCAAAATCCTGCGCATCCTGCTCTGTGCTGCCGGGATTACAACAGTCACCAGTACGTGTACATTCACTCCATTGACAGCAAATTACACTCTGCATTGCAAAGGCCTTATATCGTGTTTGGGTGAAATCACAAGTGTTCTCGGAAGATGTTGCTGACTGGAATTGTCAAGACAAGCCCTCTCTCTGAGGATTATGAAGGGGAATATGAACTGAAAACTCGAAATTACGATAACGATCAGAGTATAAATGCTAGTCGTTTTGGCAATTTCAACGAAGAATTTATAGACTCCATAGGATCAGTATCGGTGAAAAATGATACAATGGATATTATTGATCCGTTCATTTACAGACTAAATGGACGCCAAAATATAGATCTCTCAAAGAATAAAATAAAAAAAATTAATCTCCGTGAGTTTAATATGTGTTTAAAAGGTATGGTTTTTTTAAAACTTGTCACATAATGCTATTGATACTTTAGAAGAGATTGGGGATAATTCATTCATTGTATCTTCGTTATTAATACTTGATTTAAGTCATAATCTCATTAAAACTGTGCCCAAGTATTATTTTAAATGGAAAGAAGGCCTTCAACATTTAAATTTATCGTTCAACTCTATAGAATACATTGATGATCTGGCTTTTGAAGGACCTTTTGAACTGAAGAGTTTATTTATAACGAATAACAAACTAACTCAAATCGGTCCTTCCGTTGGAAGTCTGCATGAGCTAAGGATGGATTTTAATAACCTGACATCTTTGGATGACATTCAGATCAGAAGGAATTCATCATTGAAGAGACTTACGGCAAGTAACAATAACTTAAAAATCATTGGAAGCTTACTTCAGTACACGCCAGCACTTACTGAGTTAGATCTTAGCCACAATGATATTCATACTGTATTAAAATCACAATTTTATTTCATTTGCTGATATATCTGATTTGTCTTGATTTATCTTACAATAACATTTGGAAAGTAGAAAGTGCGACATTTGAGGTAAAAATATCACACATTTTAAGATAAAACAATAATAAACTTGAAGGTTTGTTACAGAGTAATAATACATTTAAGATACAGAATCTTCTGACACTACCATATTCATAGATGAGACTGATAGCAGTCAAAGTAAAAATGTATCTACTGTGCTTCAACAACCGCCCCAGCGACTAAATAACGTAGGTACATTACAGAGAATCAGTCAACTCTTAGACTCTAAACTAGAACATGTTGAGACATCCATTATATAAAATATAAAAACTGCGATACAGAATGAAATAAATATTGCTATAATGAAACTAAAAGACGATTTCATGGAAAAATATAATATTATCACAGACGAATTTTACAAAAATTTAACAAAAACTAAAAAACTCGTAATTTTCGGACTATAAATAAAAATATAAATGGAGCCTAAGGAGCTGTTTAAAAAATATGTTTACTTCACTAAGTTACAAAATAATCTTCCACTTAGATTCTAATCTTAGTTTCACCACCCATATGATTATTTAACTGACGAACAAATGTGATGCCGTCCCCGTCTATTCGAACAAAACAAACAGAGACGGCATCACATTTTATCGGCATTATATTTTAGGGGGTTAATCTTTAAGTCTAAAATTCTCGTAACATTGTATTTTCATCATTTTTATTTCTTTCATCATATTATTTTTTTATGATTTTGATTATAATAAATCTTTTAAAAGGAAAATAATGTCTTAATATTTTATTTGGTATACTTAGCCTTTTAAATCGTTGCGAGAGATATACGGCTATGTTGTATCAGGATATCTCGACATTAAAGCACAGGTATTATTGTTGGACTATAAGTTTTTTTTTTAAATTTTGGCATCAACGGGTAAAACTGTGTGTGTGTGTGTGTAGAGTTTGCCTTTACACGAGTAGACATGTGTTAGGCTGAGCATCACTAAAGGGGTAAGATATTCTTTCGACCAACATAGAGACATCTGACTCTGTGAATTCCCTACGAGAGATGTCCTTGTTGTCTGTCAAACGCAAGCGCAGAGCTGTATGTATTCATAGTATTTCTTAGACGAGATTCGACACAGCAGAGAGTGCCAGGAACACCACTTTGCTTCCTTACACATTTTTGCGGGATGGACAGCTATAAAAGCATAAACTCATTCTAATGTGAGGAAAGAAAACCAATGTCTAACATCTGGTAACAGTGAACGGTTGCAGTGAAGATGAGCTCTGATTGAGTTCGAAACGCGGCAGCAATACACATTTCTTACATAAACGTTGCTGGGTACCATAAAAGTCGCGCGGTGAGCAAAGTAATAATTTTAGTCAATAAATCCAATGTTTTAAAGGTCACCCTGTCAAATTGCGCGTTCCCAAATGTTTGTAAACTGCGCAAAAACAATTGTGGCGATCCTATGTTCACCAAGCAACAACTCGGCGTATTTTTATTAACGTCCCAGCAATTAATCAATTTCCCCTAATGGTTATTTTCCCGGGCTAATGGACCTGGATACGGATTTCTAATTGATGCGCGGAAGGTTCCGTGATGGCGGGAACTATGAATTATCTCTTATTCCACAAGAATTAATGGTTTCGATACACTATCGAAGCGGTATCCGGTCGGTACAAATACTTCCTTAGGCCTTATTCTTATTTTACCCTTAGAACTCAGTTTCATCGTCACCATCAGTGGAAAGATGTGTGATTGGTAGATATGTGTCTCCCTCAAAGAACGTCACTGCACAATCAGCAGCAGAAGTGGTTGAGCAGTTATGGTGCTCGAAATGATCTACACAGAACCTGCCAAGGCAATAAGAGAGTGTTTAACTAGATCATGTTGAGTACTACAACCTGACTGACTGACTGAAGACTGTACGGTCGACATCGTATAGAATATTATTATCTTTGCGACCTACTTTATCGCCTTGAAAACTATTAAGAGTATAATGACGATCAGCTCTGTCCATGATCGGTCACAGTTCAGCTTTTTACTTTAAACTTGTTACCAGTTACCGAAGTACAACTCGGATAGGTAGCGTTCGAGAAAATTCATGTCTTTTCGTCTAAAATTCAGCAGCACCTGACGACCAGGGTCTACAATCAGTGCGTGTTGCCAGTGTTACACTTACTGTTAGTCTCTTGGATAGGCTCAGAGTCACGCAACGAGCTATGGAGAGAGCTATGCTCGGAGTTTATTTGCGCGATAGAATCTGCAATATGGAAATTCGCCGAAGAACTAAAGTCATTGACGTAGCTCGTTGTATCCATGCAAAAAGAAGTGGCAATAGGTGGGCCACATCGTCCAAACAACAGATAATCATTGGGGAAGCAAAATCCTCGAGTGGCGAGCACGAGCCGGAAGGCGAAGCAGTGGTAGGCCTCCCACTAGGTAGACGTCCTAACCACTGAACCGATTGCCATGAATTGAAGTCATATTAGAAGACCAGCATAAATAATAGGATACCTTTTACACCAAAAGTTAGTTGTTCCAGAGGCCTGCGATTAAAAAAATCTTTGCAGATGAAGTCGCGAGCAACTGCTAGTAGCTAGTAATTTCGTTTATAAGTAATTACTAACACCAAGTTAATTTTTATCGTAGGCGTCGTCGTATGAAGATCGTGGATCGGCAAGCGCAGCGTACATAGACATCCACCAACGACATGGACGGATGACCTAGTTAAAGCCCAAGTTGACGGTCGCTGCAGGCCTCTTCCAACTGAAGCCACTGGAGGTCTATGGGGAGACATGTCCAACAGACGTCTTACGGCTGATATATGATGATTATTTATTTATCGTAATGGCTTACAAATTTACACTCAAATCATAACTTAAGTTTACATTTCCTAAGGTATTCTGCTGCTTCGCTCGTCAGGGTTTTGAAGTCTTCTATGATGATGAGTAAATTTCTACTGGCTGAATTCAGCGTAAACGGAACACCAGCAATTTCAAAAAGTTGTAGGAAACAATAACAACGGCAAAAGTTAGTTCAGTCAACGCAGGACAGTTGGACCTATTTATGCAAACAGGATCCAACCCACACTCCTGTCAAAATTGAGTTAAATACACAGAAAGCTTTTAAAATGCACCTTCTATCGACCTACTTAAATATCAAATTGATCTGGCAACTATCTCATATCAAAACATTAAGTCAACAAAGTTACCAAACGTGATAGCAACAACCTCATAATAAGCTAATAAGATTCATGCTGTATGATAACTCTGTATTCTACAAAATGTTAATGTTTTATTTTTTATAAATGGATCCATGTCGCTTGGTTCCCCATAATCGCAAATTATATATTTCAGAAGGGACCATGTGGGTTGGATCCCGTTTGCAAAATAAAAACTGACGCAGTCTAAATTTTCATAAGGGACCATGCGGGTTGGATCTCGTTTGCAAAATAAAAACTGACGGACTCAAAATTTTCACAAGGACCATGCGGGATGCATCTTGTTTGCAAAACAAAAATTGACAAAGCCTAAACTTTCATTAAAGATTCACACAATATGGTTACTTGTTAAATTTAATTGGGCCTATTTATGCAAACAGGATCCAACCCACACGTGGCTAGTTTTGAGAAAAATCGGTTTTTGTTTAAAACATGCGAACAAAATTTCTATAAACATCTAAAAAAAAGTTTGAATGCAAAATTTTAGACAACGGTAAGTTTTTTGTTGTCTTATACTCGTTTTCCAAAAAATAATAATATTTAGGGACGTTTTTCTTCAAAAAGTCAATGGATCTTTTTTGCAAAAATGCTCATGTGTGGGTTGGTTCCTATTTGATTTAATAGAAATTAAAATTGTAAATAATATAATAAAAATATACATATGTTATTTCAATTTACTTTATTGAAATAAATATACTTACAGAAATCTTTTATACCATTAAAAGTTGTAGAAAAAATAAAAAAATTGTGAATAATCATACATTTCAAAACATCACTCATTTACTAAAAGAATATAACACAGAATCTGTTTTCTTTTTTACCATTAAAATGTTCTAGAAAAATAAAAAACTTTTGTGAATAATCATACATTTCAAAACATGAAAAGAATATAAAACAGAATCTCAGTTATCGAAATAATTTTCTTCCAACTCGAAGTCAAGTTCACCAGAAAAGCCTTCCAGGTCATCTTCAATATGTTTGTCTGCATCGAGATTGACGTAAAAACTGTGGTACTCCTGAGGAATCAGGTGCAGAAGGCTCTTTAAGTCTTTCAACTTTGCCTCTGGTATTGGTTTTCCTGTAGGCCAAAGAGGCTCCATTATTTCTTTTGAAATAGCTGGTTGCCTCACGCGACCAATTTTTTTAATGTCTAATTCCTTAAAATCTTCATAAAAGTTCGACCGCATGTAAATCTTGTACATTTCACCTTTTTTTAGTTCAATTTCTTTAGTACTTAACCATGACACTTTATCCCCATCAGTAGTTTTTTTTCTGTTTGTGATGCTTTTCTCTAATTTTAGAGAAGATAAAAAGTCGTTTTGGTTCATGCGGTGAACTATCCGCTCATGATAGACATTTAAGGAATTAGACTTAAAAAAATTGGTCGCGTGAGGCAACCAGCTATTTCAAAAGAAATAATGGAGCCTCTTTGGCCTACAGGAAAACCATACCAGAGGCAAAGTTGAAAGACTTAAAGAGCCTTCTGCACCTGATTCCTCAGGAGTACCACAGTTTTTACGTCAATCTCGATGCAGACAAACATATTGAAGATGACCTGGAAGGCTTTTCTGGTGAACTTGACTTCGAGTTGGAAGAAAATTATTTCGATAACTGAGATTCTGTTTTATATTCTTTTCATGTTTTGAAATGTATGATTATTCACAAAAGTTTTTATTTTTTCTAGAACTTTAATGGTAAAAAAGAAAACTGAGATTCTGTTTTATATTCTTTTAGTAAATGAGTGATGTTTTGAAATGTATGATTTGATTATTCACATTTTTTTTATTTTTTCTAGAACTTTTTAATGGTAAAAAAAGATTTCCTGTAAGTATAAGCATTTATTTTCAATAAAGTAAATTGAAATAACATATGTATATTTTATTATATTATTTACAATTTTAATTTCTATTAAATCAAATAGGAACCAACCCACACATGAGCATTTTTGCAAAAAAGATCCATTGACTTTTTGAAGAAAAACGTCCCTAAATATTATTATTTTTTGAAAAACGAGTATAAGACAACAAAAAACTTACCGTTGTCTAAAATTTTGCATTTCAAACTTTTTGAGATGTTTATAGAAAATTTGTTCGCATGTTTTAAACAAAAACCGATTTTCTCAAAACTAGCCACGTGTGGGTTGGATCCTGTTTGCATAAATAGGTCCATTTAATTCGACGCGTTATAAAACTTGTATAATTATAGTACCGGTGACACGCGAATTTGTTTAATTTGAGCAGAGTTCCACGCCTTAGTGTTGCTATAATGTTAGTAATTCTGCGCAGTCAAACTAATCCTATCTTTTTTTTTATTTATTCGTAGAAGGATATTTATTATTAGACAATGCCTGTATAATATAAAATAAAATAAAGGTAACTAAAACTACATACAAACTAAAATTATAAATAAAAAAGTTGCCCAAAATCACTGCCAGGTGGTAAGGTGCCCAGAAGGCTGGCAGCATTACCACGCTGTATGGCAATGCTTAATCTATCTTAGTTATTTCATAAGTTTAAACGAGCAATTGGTGACCGGACAGCTCAGTGGTTAGTGCACCTAGCTTGAGGTCCCGGGTTCGATCCCGATCGGGGCAGATATTTGTATGAATAATGATTAACGTTTGCTCCTGAGTTTTGAACATTAAATAGGTATTTAAGTATGAATTTATATACATCGATAAGTATGGTTAACCTTTGCCCAGTATCCATAGTACAGCTTTTAGTAGTAGTAGCTTTGTTCAGTTTGGGACTAAGTCAAGTGGTGTTAATTGTCCCATGATATTTATTTATTTATCTAATACCTTTAAACGAGCAATTCTTGTATATATATATATATATATGTATTTCGGGGATCTCGGAAACGGCTCCAACGATTTCGATGACATTTGGTATGTGGGAGTTTTCGGGGATGACAAATCAGTCTAGCTTGGTCCTAAACTCCCAAAACCTAGTCCCAAAGTAGCTTTCGTAATGGGTAGGTAGTAAGCAACGGACAAATATAATTATATATAGATATATACATCCTTAAATACATATTAAACACCCAAGACCCGAGAACAAACACCTAATTCGTCTCAATGTATACGCACAGCTTGTAAGTATCGTACATATACAAGCGAGATAGCGGAGTACCCGCCTCTTTGTAGTCGCCTTTATACAACTTTTACTTCGCAAGTTCCCTTACGTACCTCGGAGCGTGAGGGGTCATTAAGAAAGTAATTATTTTCTTTTTTCAACGACTTCTTTGTCCTGAGTTTGTTTAATTGCCAAAGTTGCGTCTTGAAAAATTAACGAATTGACGTTGAATAAATTTCAAGGGAGTTTAGGCGACGGTTAAGTTTGATTATGGTTTTAGCGGAGTTTGGAAAAAGAGGTTCGCAATGAGGGCTTCTGTAACAGGCTAGTAGGCATTTTAGTATTAGTACCTGGGCTTTGTTTGGGCTAAAATTCGATAACAAGCATTTCCCCAAGACCAAGCTAGATCAATTTTTCATCCCTGAAAATCCCTACATACTAAATTTCATCGAAACTGTTGGAGTCGTTTCCAAGATCCCTGAAACATATATACAAGAATGGCTCGTTTAAAAGTATTTTTTTATTCGACTGGATGGCAAACGAGCAATTGGGTCTCCTGATGGTAAGAGATCACCACTGCCCATAGACACCTGCAACACCAGGGGGATTGCAGATGCGTCGCCAACCTAGAGGCCTAAGATGGGATACCTCGTGCCAGTAATTTCACCGGCTGTCTTACAACAGATAGACACGATATTAGATTAGATAGATAGATAAACACGAGGCTTGTTGAACAACTTTGATAATTGTTTCACGCCTGGGGTTGTCTTATTTTTTAATGTAATAGCAGACAAACGAGTAGATATCCGCAGCACCATCAGGACTAAATGAACTATAATTCACCCCAGATAACCTTAAAACTATAGCGAAGCCAGGCGATTTAGCTCGTTGAAGTGGCAATGGGCAGGCCATATAGCACGGAGAACAGATGGTCGCTGGGGCCGAAAGGTTCTCGAGTGGAGACCGCGGATCGGCAAGCGCAGCCTAGAACGTCTACCAACAAGATGGACGGATATAACCTGGTTAAAGTCGTGGGTTCACACAGTGGATGCAAGTTGCTTCCAACCGAGGCAACTGGAGGTCTATGGGGGAGGCTTATGTCCAACAGTTGACGTCCTACGGCTGAGATGATGATGATGATGATGAATCTAATTACAATACATTGTCTTACGCGGTGAGCGCAGCGGCAATTGCATGTATTATCTGATACAAAATTGATGTGCTCAAACGCATTGCGTTTAACGCAGTGTTTATGGCATAAAACGACCGAGCGCCTAAGTGGTAATACTACTTACTTCTGTCTATTGTACCTAAAGGTTGCCTGGGGGAGATCGCTCTGGAAAATCTCTATATACCTGTGCTTTCTGTACTGCTATGTGTTGGTTTTCAATACAGTGCCATTGTAATATATAGTAAGTGAACGACTTGTCATACCTATCCCAAATGCATTGAGGATTTACACCATGCTTTGAACACCATCTCAAGCACCTTGGTGCGATCAAAATATTGATAGAACAAACAATAACCACTTAATCTAATCCATCTTTTTTCCCCTTGTTTTTTAGGAGATGCATCAATCACGTTGTTTTATCTGCGACGCTGACCCATCGATAGATGCGTGTGCCCAATCTATGATATGTCTCACATTTCCTGCATAAACGTAGCATAAGGTCGCCGGTGAGCAAAGTAACTGTTACAGTTCATTCAAAATTCAAAATTCAAACCATTTATTCAGTAAATAGGCTGCAATGGGCACTTTTACACGTCATTTTTTAAACTACCAGCGCTTTCGGAAAGACCATCATTGCCAAGAAGAATGCGCCGCAAGAAACTTGGCAGAAAGCCATATTTTTCAAAATAAAATTATTACAAATACGAGTAAAATACTTAAAAACTACAGTATACAATTAAATAAAAAAAAATACAATAAAAATAGAGGATTTATGAACCTCCGCAAAGTAACGCCTGATTCATTAAATAATTTAAAATAACCATGACGTTTCGACCACATTGCAGCAACCATTGTCACAAGTTCTGCCCTCGTAAGGAAGAAGATAGATGGCTATTATAGCGTTTTCACTTTGTTTGAATAAATGGGCTATTTTTGTGTATTTGTGTATTTGGGGCATGTACAAAAAACTTGTATGTAAATGTATTAAAAAACCTGAAATTCAGTAAACAAAATCGCAGCTCTTTCAAGAAAACTTTGTCGATCCTTAAAAAAAACGCAGTTTTGTTATAATCTTTATTTTTCGATTACTGCGTTATTCGTTAAGAAAGCAGAGTTTAACGTGAAGGTAATTTCCACAATAAATATAGTAATTAGTCGTAATTAAGACAAGTACGAAATAAATAAATAATTCTTACTTTTAAGTATCAACAGATTAAAACACCACAAAAATACCAGTCCCTATTTCAACGTAATTTACCAGTAGAGGTACACAAATAACTCAATCACAACAACAACGAACCGTTTAATTCAATTATTTCACATCCAAACCAATTTAAACTTAACCAAATCATTTCATTTTTTTTATGGTGATTAATTAAAGTCAAATATTTCACCAAGCCTCTGCGCGGGGTGAATTATTAAATTCAATTTTTCTCTACGAAGTTCGCCTCATTCCGGGAAGATGGTGTATCCCTGGAGACTGGGTCCTGGAGGCATAAAGGGACACCTCCAAAATAGGGTTGGAAACAATTTGAAAGTTAAAAAAAGTTTTTCCCCAAGTAGGGGAGACTGTGTTAAAAAGTAATTCCATAAACGCGTTAAAGGAATTACATGCATTTAAGGGTTAAAATGTGTATTTGAATTTGAGGGTTAAATTTATGTTTAGCTAGAACCTAACGAAGTTGAAAAACTTTGTTATTTTGAAGTTTAAATATCTAGTTAAGAACCATAGCAAAGAAACTCGCTTTCCAACCAAAACACATCGAAGTCGGTCCATCCGTTTAAGAGGTACTATACCACGGACAGACAAAAAGACACAAGAACATATAACACTTATCTTATTGCGTCGAAGGTTAAAGGAAGATCAATTTGTTAATTCAATTTGGAGTAAATTGAACCTCTTCTATCGTTTTTTGTATTGAAAGAAGTTACTAATGAACTATTGAGTTTTAAATTGGTGTTTCTGAGTAGTAATTTAATGCTTTGATTATCAAACCATACGAGTAGTCACCAAACCAAACTTAAATAGAATTTCTGATTATAATTTGCTCTTCATTGTACGAATTTTCGATTCACTTTATTTGTCAAAATCGTATTTTTTTCGTAATTTCATTCGCTATATTTATCTTTAGCTCGTTATTCTGAACTAGGAGTAGATTATGATTGCGTTGGGCGTTTATAATCGACACCGGCGCCAGTAACGATAGCAAGAAATAGGGCGCCATTTGTAGCGATTTTCAATTTTCTTTATTAAATTTGGCGTGACATTTTGCCGAAGCCAGAGACGAGTAGAAGAAGAAAGGGGAGGCCTTAAGCCAGCAGTGGGACAACGTAGAGGCTATTAAAAAAAAATTGGCGTGACTTAATTGAGGTTTGCATCCAGTACAGTTGCCATCAGATATGCCGTAGCAGGCGAGGTACTTCAATATTTCGGAGCAGCATTACATTCCAATAAATTCTTTACACTGGATAAAGTTAAAATATCAGAACACACAATTGTCATAAATATAAGAGCAGAGATTTTTCAATAAATTCGGAACACATAAAGATTAAATTTATCAGAAAGCATAGAATGTCAAAGGGATCTACGCAGTCAGGGTGATTTTAATACCAGACATATTATAAGAAATAAATGACCGAAATAAATGGCTTATTATTATTATTATACGGTAGATAGTAGTATATTGTATTGTAAGGTAGATAGGTACCAGTAGCGAAGCGTTCATAGAACCCTATCCCCATCGGCTTGCCTAATATTTACAAAATAGGACAGCATGACATATGAAGATGTAAGCGATCTTTGCTTCGGCTTTACCACGGAGATATCTGACGCCACACCACTGATAGGTACATATTATGAGGTATCAAACAGAAATAAATATCAAATACTGAAAAAATACAAATTGTTATAACCGAAAAAACCAATAGGGCACTTCCCGTTGTCCTAGAAACTTGAAATTTGATTTGAAGTTAGCTCTTATAGTACGACCAAATAAGAAGTCTCCACCAAATAAGATTCTCATCATCATCAGCGGAAAGATGTTCCCTGCTAGACAAGGATAGACAGGATTATAAATCACCGCTATCAGTGGAGTCCCACCCGAATCCTTGGCTTGAGTTTACTATGTCTCCCTAAAGAGACATCGGCAGTTATCTCCAAAGCCTCAACTTTATTTAAATTTGCTTTTATTTACTTCGTCTTATATCTCTTTGTACAAATTTTTGCGAGGTTCTTTAGAATTTACACTTGTTACACTTTTCATGGAGCCGTGGTGGCTTAGTGATTTGATCTATCACTTCTCAAGCAGAGAATCGTGGGTTCAGATCCGGGCTCGCACCTCTGATATTTTCGAAATTCATGTGTGAAATATCATTTGAAATTTACCACGAGCTTTACGTTGAAGGAAAACGTCGTGAGGATACCTGCACAAACCAGCGATGCAATTGAATGGTGTGTGAAGTTCCCAATCCGCACTGGCCCGCGTGGGAACTACGGCCCAAGCCCTCTCATTGTGAGAGGAGGCCATGATGATGATACTTTTCTTGCTTTCATCATCATAATACGAAGTACAAAATTCGAACTTCGTATCTTGTCGTCCCGCTGACGCTTATAATATTCATCATCCCAGCCTATATACGTCCCACTGCTGGGCACAGGCCTCCTCTCAGAACAAAAGGGCTTGGGCCATAGTTCCCACGCGGGCCCAGTGCAGATTGGGAACTTCACACGCACCATTGAATTGCTTCGCAGGTTTGTGCAGGTTTCCTTACGATGTTTTCCTTCAACGCTTTTTTTATTTATTTAAGACGTCCACAGCTGAAAAAAGGCGTCGCCCTTAGAATACCACAATGAAAGACAACTCGCCACTGGCATCCACAAGTTGCCCGCAACTTTTGCAATGTCGTCAGTCCATCTAAAATCTAATGGGAGGTCGCCACCCGGGGACTTTTCACCCCCAACGGTTATCCGTTCTTCGAGCGATGTGGCCCGCCCATTGCCACTTCAACTGGCATACTCTTTGAGCTATTCTGGTGACTTCAGTTCTTAGGAAAATTTCCGTATTGCGGATTCAAATGCGTAAATAAACTCCGAACATACCTCTCGCCATAGCTATTGAGTTCAAGCGTCAGCGTACTGTGTAGGCGGGGATAGTTGGGTTTGTGTGAACGTGTGGTCTTACAGTGTGGCGGTGGAGCTGCATGAGCACACATTTGTTGCATAAACGTAGTAGCTATCGTAAAGTCACGGGTGAGGAAAGTAATTGTTTATAACTCACCTGCAAATTTATACGGAACCCTCCGTGCGCAAGTCCGCCTCGCACTTGGCGGGTGTTTTTCAAATTACTTTTTCTTTTCGAGGAACCCTAAAGAGTAAATACAAGCACACCTAAGTAGCTACAG